>NC_090725.1:178174138-178181638 GCF_036898095.1 Palaemon carinicauda
AAGAAAAGAAAAGAAAGAAAGAAAGAAAAAAAACACGGTAGAAATATAATTACCATATCCATACGTTTAGTTAATGAAACCTAGAAAATAAATCTTATCCCTTAATAACATTGAAGTCATTTACTTGTAGGCTACTATCTCGAACAAATTAATGATACTATAAAAAATTTCATAACTACGGCCACTTTTACTGCTATAATTGTTGTTATAATTATGTCACCAAATGTCGCTTCCTGTTCTCCCCTATGTTCTCATGATCTAGCCGGAAGATGCAATTTCCTTAACACAGAGAATGCAAAAACACCGTTTTCTATTTTGTGAATCTGTGTTTCATTTAATGGAACCATCAGCAACATGTATGTTTTTAGATATCTTTTTTTCCTTTACCTTAGTTTCCTAAACACTATATATATATATATATATATATATATATATATATATATATATATATATATATATATATATATATATATATATATATATATATATATATATATATATATATCAAATTTTACCACCATAACCTTTATATTCAAGTGTAGTTTATGTAGTCCTGAAGAAGGGTCGCGAAGTGATCCGAAACACGTGTCGACACCAAATAATAAATAAGGTATACCTACTTATTATTGTGTAGGCTAATATTGCCTAAGCTATAAGGACACCAAATAGATTTTCAAAGACTGTGAATTAAATAAAATATAAGAATAAGGAAAATAAAAACAAGAAAAATCCATATTCATTTTCTGATAATGCCCTATTTTTGCATCAAAATTCATAAACGATAAAATGTATCGTTTGATATCACAAGCCTTCATTTTTTTTATTGTATGATATTATTACCCAGTGGCCGTTGATAGAGAATATGATAAGCGACATAGAAATAAAAAATAATAGATGTAATCTTGATGCGACATAGGAAATAAAAAACAATAGAAGTAATCTTAATGACGATTCTTAATATATTAATAATATTAATAATAATAATAATAATAACAATAATAATAATAATAATAATAATAATAATAACAATAATAATAATAATAATAATACCAACGAAACAAAGAATGGTAACGGGTTACCTATAAATCAAAATTCTAAATAACATAGAAAAATAAATAAAAAGAATGAATCAAATGAATGGGATAATAACTGGTATAAGAGAATGAAATTGAAAAACGGCGATTTCAATGCTTATCGGGAGAATTTTGGCCTAGGATAAATAGAAAGTGAAACTAAGAACCCACCCCTCCCCCCCCCCCCCAAAAAAAGGAACATATTCTAATAAACAAGTCATATAAGCAATGGAGTGCGAAATATCCTAATACAACTCTGGGAAAAAATAACACATGCAGCTGAAAAAATGAAAACATCTCATAATAATATATTTACTTAGTAAATAAAGGTTTTGGACGAACCCGTCTAGAGATTGTTAATGAATACAGTATACCGGTACGTACTTAAACCGACACAAAATAAGTGTTTCCTCACGATATGAGACAGAAAGTAAAAGAAGAATAAGTATGGGATGGAGAGCTTTCGGTAAACAAAATGAGATTTCGATAAGGAAAATGCTACTTTCTCTGAAAGCAAAGTATTTAATCAGATGGTCCCACCAATATTAAATCTGGCATAAAAAAACTTGATGCATGGCTTAGAGCATAAACTAGTTACAAATCCAAGAGCTATGGAAAGAATAATGATGGGAATACCACTAAGAGACAGAAAAAGAGCAACATGGATACGAGTGCAAACTAAGGAAGAGGATATTCTAAAAACGTAAGAAAAAGAAATGGACATGGGCAGGACATATAGTATGATGATAATGGCAGAAAATAGATAGACAATAGGAATAAAAGTATGGGTCCCTAGAGATTGCAAAAGGAGCAGGGGGAGGAATAGAACACGATGGATAGACAAACTAAGAAAATTCGAGGGCATGAACTGGCAAAGAAAGATAAACAGACACGATTGGATGGACATGTATGAGGTCTTTGTTCTGATGTGGACTAGTAATGATGATAGCATATATATATATATATATATATATATATATATATATATATATATATATATATATATATATATTTGATAAATACTTATACATAAAAGAAATATCATGAACTGACAAGTAGCAGTTCCAAAATGACACTATTAAGTAGTTTAGGTTACAGAATATATTTAGATAAAGCGCTTATAGAGATGATGAAACAATATTTGATATGATTAACCCCCAAAATTCTATAATTTGGAATCGTCAATATGTTAATATTTTGCAAACAGGTATAAATATGGATTACCGAGAACTACCACAAAAAAAAGGGGGGGGGGGGGGGTGACGAAGCAACGTGAAATGGACCATGCATGAATTAACTATTAAGAACTAAAAGAGTAATTAAAAAAACGTAAAGAAATTAAGGGGAAGTATACGTCAAATTAAGCTAAAACTGACGCATAGAAAAGGTGTTATTTGATCATGATTCAAAATGAGAGTATCAAAGAGCGGTCTCCGAGAACAAAAGTAAAAACTGTCAAAATATAAAAGATAAAGGAACTAAATCGTAAATGGCATTGAAAGCTATAAGAACACGAAAGCTATAGGAATAAGAAAAAAAAATCCAATGAAATTAATGATAATAATTAAGTACTAACTAGGGATAATAGCGAAAATTATATTTTGAATATTTATGCCTGAAGGAATAAATACTGAAATCATTGAAAAAAAAAGAAAAAAAAAAAAGTATGAAACAGGCCGTGCTAAAAATAAATGCAAGGAATAGCAACTTCTGAATTGGACATTCTTTACGGAAAGTATTTAACATTAAAGTTATATCTTTAAACTTACATTTGGTACAAAAGCGCAAACTTTATTCATTTCTCTTACACGAGTTGCAAAATATCGAATTTGTAGCATCATTTTCATTCTATAAAAATGATGGATATAAAACTCAATGTACAGTATTATTATTGATGTAAAAAGACGGCGAACCTTCAACGTTTCAAGCTTTTAACAAAAGTCCGAGTATCAAAGACCCTCCGACTACATTTCAATTTTCAACTTCAAAAGTTGGAAGTGATGGATTTTTGCATTTTTACACACATACACACACTCTCTCTCTCTCTCTCTCTCTCTCTCTCTCTCTCTCTCTCTCTCTCTCTCTCTCTCTCTCTCTGAGAACTGAACGATATCCGTATATCTCTCTTCAAACTGAATGTCATATTTCCATTATATGATGTGTTTCCTCCCCGATTCCAGGTACTGAAACAAAGCGATCTAAATGAGCTAACATCATATGACAAAAAAAGATCGAGTTCAAAGCCACTCCAAAACAGAAACGGACAAGAAATAGATAAAGGAATGATTATGCAATTCAGTATCCTGAGGTAACGTATATGAGACCACAACAAAGGCTTCTAAGCCCAATTGTCTTGTAACCAAAATAAATTAAGAAGACTAAAATATTCAAGAACCTTTTTCATGTTTTCTCGTGAACAAATTACGAAGCGAAGAATACTCGAATGATCCACTACAAATAACTTCCAGATATCAAATGCGGTGAAAAATAAATGGAATTGAAATAATTAACGCTTTGCTGTAAATAAAAGCATTGCATGGTAATGGGTATAGACTATCCTTGTAAAAGGACGCCTAAAGGCAAATAAAATTCCAGCACAGATTTTCCTTCACTTTGTATACTGTATAGCTTAGCGACACAAACAAGCATTACAAACACACAAATATATATATATATATATATATATATATATATATATATATATATATATATATATATATATATATATATATATTATATACATATATATATATATATATATACACATATATATATATGTATGTATATATATACATACATGCATACATATATATATATATATATATATATATATATATATATATATACATACATATATGTATATATATATATATATATATATATATATATATATATATATATATGGTATGTATGTATATTTATATATTTGTGGGGGGGATTGGTTCTAAAATTATACCGTACACAATTTTAACAATACTGATATATTTAGCCTATTTCGTTATTTATTAAATATTCAAACCCCTTTTTAAAAATTACTTTGAGTATATGTAATTTATGCAAGTCTCTTATGGCAATTATAGGTGCCAAATGATTATAATTGGGCCAAGACCGTTGCTGAAATAACCACCTTGATACAAATGATGCTACGCTGCCTGAGAATAGTTATCAGCCTATAACAGCTTGAACCATATAAAAGAAAAAATACATGCAAGTGTGGAGAATAAATCAATTATTATATGAATTATTTATATTATTAATAAAATTCTTTCATTATTATTATCATTATTATTATTATTATTATACTGTCAAAACAATATCTTTACTACTTAAATCACTGCGTACCAACGTGCATTATCAGTAGTGTTTTTGTATGATTAACGATTAAATTTCAGGCAGCCGGATTGTTCTCTCTTAACAGAACATCGCAGTTATTTAGTTTAAATATTTTTAAGCTTCAGTTAATAATTCAGGAGAACGAATTCTTAACTCCACTCTTTGATATTACGCAAAGCTGAGGGTACCGTATTAGAGACGGAAATTCTCCCAACGTTGTATCAAAGGCTTATGATTCCTTGGTAGGTTCAAAGTGAAGACTAACTTTATCATTAAACATGGAATTAGGTTTTCGACATGGAACGAATAACGTCGATTAGGAGTAACATAATCATGTACCTTACAAAGCATATGCATGTTATTGACGACTTAAATTACAAAGAGAATACAAATGAAAAATTATGTTAATAGCATGCTAATTACTTCTAATTAATCTCAATTAGACATTTCTCATTTAAAAAGTAGGCAAACACTCACCCCAGAAATTACAGTGATTACAAGAACACCTCACTCAACCTTCATGATCCCAGTTAAAGGTTGAATCTCGATTGCCTTATGTATCTAAAGTGATAATAATCGGCTGATTAATCACTGTCATTAGTCGACGACGACGAACATCGCATAATTAAGTCCTCTTATTCAGTAACTTTTGCGACCATTTGTAGACTAATTTTATCAACTTGAAGGCGAGGTGTCTTTCGTCCGTTAATCATTCGTCGTTGTGATTAACCTGTCCGTTTTAATCAAAGCTGATCACCTTAATAATTGACGTTAGAGCGAGAACGAAAGGGTACTTGCACGGCCACCAACCTCAACCAACGTCACACGTGTACTGAACTTGAGGGTGACGCTGCCTCCCGTGACGTCAAAGAGTCCGTAGAGGATATGGGCGGGACTTAGTGCCGCTCTGTGGGAGGAGCTGTTGTCGTCCAGGGCGGGGACCGACCCAACCAATGGACGATATTTCAGATGGTGTGATAGTTCCCTTAATGTCTTACGCTTTCCTCCCAGACTCCTCTTATAGTCTCAGGAAGTAACCCCCCCCCCCTTCCCTAACTCTATCAGCCTTTTCTTATCTCTCTCTCTCTCTCTCTCTCTCTCTCTCTCTCTCTAGGAAACGCAATCGGCCGATTATTTGTATACATTACGCCTATTAACTTAGACTAGAGGTACGTATCTGTGAGAAAAGCACACATAGTGTACTGTATGTACTGTACAAATATTTCATATTATGCTTTTCCATGAAATGGAGGTGGGTATAAAGAAATATAATACCATGGGAATATGTTAAGAGCTGAATCGTAGATAATCCCCAAGGCAGAAAATGCTGATGATATCAGCTGCTTTAGGCTCCATAAACAAAGAAAAAAAAAAGGCTCATCAGTAACTCGTTGAACCCAATACGTAGATTACTGCTCCATTAATAATGCCACTTTCATTTTATTTACGCAGTGCTTTGTGTGCCTTGATCTCTTTCTTTCATTTATCCATAAAAATTGTATTAAACTACAGCGCAAAGTAGGCTATAACTTACAAGGGTTAACCCATCACAACGCTTTAAACATTTCCAGACGTCATCTATAAATAAATTCTCTTCTTGAGATATAGGCTACGGCTGAAAGACTTCCTGAACTCAAATTGCGGCCACAATATTATAGTCAATGCATAAAGTAGCCATATATAAAACTAGAATATTGCGGGAATAAGCCAAACACTTGAGGACAACACGTTAATTTCAACTTGGTTAGAATTATATATAACAAAAATGAAATATGGATAGTTATTTTTTGTAAATTTGAAATTTGGTTTTCTGGTTATTCAAAGTTTAAATGATGATGAAAGCCGATTGATAATAAGGCCTACTGTGTTTATGATTCTAATGTTACACTAAATCAACGATTTGTTATTCATGGAATGTAGCCTAATTGGAGCCAGCGTTTTGCAAATAGCAGGAAGATTCTCCCACGACCATGAAGTCTAATTACATCTTCGCATGGGTCACTATGAACAGTATTTCAGCTTTCTTTTTATCAACTTTATCACTATTGTAAGTTTAGTAATAGATTTGGTAGAGTTTACATAAATTGTCTAATACCTTTTGATTGATGGTAAATCTACTTGCCAGAAGCCTCATTCCATTCAATTAGGTTACAGTATGATATATGTATATATATATATATATATATATATATATATATATATATATATATATATATATATATATATGGGTGTGTGTGTGTGTGTGTGTGTTTACAGTAAATATGCATATTCACATATATAAACACACATGCACACACAAACACACACACAGAAGCACACACACACACACACACACACATATATATATATATATAAATATATATATATATATATATATATATATATATATATATATATATATATATATATATCCTAACTTATACACTGTTGTTTAGTATTGTATAGAAATCTGCTACAATTTTTGTCCCACTATTTCTTTTGTTGATAATATTCCAATTTTCATCCTTTAAAGCAAACCTTTGTTGGCACCCTATCCCAAGTCTTTTTTTCATTGATTAGATGCTTCTTTCTTTCTTTAGTGCTTCCTCAATTTTGGTCCAATTGTGTTTACGAATGTCTTGGGTTTTTAGTTTTTCTGTTGTTCTTGGACAGTTAGACTTGTTCTATTTCATCTCTCTTTGATTTTACCCTCATTTCCAATCTTTTCCTCTTTATTTCTCTTTTCTGATAGTTTTCCTTGAACTTATTAAGGAATTTTTCCACCAATCTCTTATGCTGATTCCAATGTGAATAACTTTTCTAATAGAAATAATGAAACAAACGTAACAGTGGGAAAAGTAAAGAAACAATAAGAGGCAGGAAAAAAGGCAAGGTAAATGAAGAAGAGGACATAACAATAATTGATTTATCAAAAGATGGAGAAGATTTCATAGAAGTAAAACTCGCTGAACTTTACACAAAATGTCTGCAGAAATTCACTACTTGGAAATATTTTATTATTATACCAATTCACAAAAAGGGAAACACGAAAGACCTGAAATTGCCGTCCAATAAGTTTACTGTCAGTAATATATGAAATATTCACGAAGATCAT
>NC_090725.1:178189138-178194138 GCF_036898095.1 Palaemon carinicauda
TGTTGAGAGGGAATCTCCTTTTTGATGAATAGAACAATACCTGATGTCCTACCGCAACCTGTCTGTTCATACTCTTCATATCAATCCTTTTCTTCGCTTGTCCTTGACTAGTCGTCTTCATTCCTTTTAGAGAAAATTTCCTTAACTCACCTATTCCCTTCCTCAAATCCTTGACACGTCCTTCATCAGTTTCCTCTCGATCCTTCCCTTTTTCTTCCAGAATTTTCTTTGGTTCTTCGCTGAAGGGCTCTCCTCGTACTTCCAAAAGGCGTAAGGGAGTTTCTTTGATGCACTCATTGGGCTTTTCAGCCGTCTGACATACAGGCCATGCATGGCAAAAGTGCCTCACGTCCTTATGAATGCCAGGCCAGAAAAAGTGTTTAATAATCTATGGCAATCATCTATCTTCTCGATGGTACGGGAATTAACATTTGATGATATATTCGCCATTCGGCATTTCCAGGGATATCGGCGGGCCTATGCTTCCTCATATGCAGCCCATCCTTAAGATAATAACAGATGGGAGATTGCTGTGCCTCTGTCTCGTCCACCACACAGTACAATAAATCTGTTAATGTTGCATCCTTCTGTTGCAGTCCTATCAGCCTTTTCCTACTCACTTATCCTACTTCCAATGCTGGGTTTTCTATTCTAGTTCCATTTCTTCTTTGTCCTCTTGTCCACTCGTCAGTTGTTCCTTTTCGGTTGGGCCTACTTGGGAGTCCGCTTCTTGCCTACCATCAAGGGAACCCTCGTCTTCACAAAACAAACCCTTCAAGTTCATTGCTACTTTGATTTCTTTTTCTTTTTTTAAGCCACTTTTTTCGTCATACTCTTAGTCATCACGCAACTAGGAAACAGAGACGGGTAATCCTTCTCGAGTTCAGTCGCAGAACTATACTTCAAAGGTTTCTCCATTACAATGGGGCAAGGCACAAATGGCGCTCGATCAACCTTATTACCTAGCAGAACGTCGACTCTTTCGGCAGCTAATGAATCCTTTACCGTAAAGTCAAAATTACCTAGCACCAATTCGCATGACAGTTTCAACGGCAAATAAGGGTAACCTCCCCACTTCCTATTCCCTTCAAAATAACAGAGTCCCATGCGAGAGACAGTTCCACCAATGGGTGTAATCCTCGTGCCACCACATATTGCAGGACCTGTGTTGCGCAATATCCTGACCGGGATTCGCTCACTCCCTTCTGTTTCTGCTAACATACCATCATAAAATGAATATATGGTTTAAAGGCATCCACACTGTTTGGGTTCGTCCTGTTTGTCGTGTAAACATTGGCTGGTTTATTTTCCTCTCCGTCCTTTTCCGATTGCTTCTTCATCTTTGCATTCTATGATATCGAATTATCCTTAATCACTTGGGCGATTGCGTTCGGTTGGTTTAACCAACATTCCTTACTGATATGGCCTCTCTTGCCACACTTAAAACAGAAACTATCAATCTTCTGCATGTCTTTCATGATATTCGAAGAAGGACAATTTGACAATTGTTGCTGTAGTACTATTGCATTCTGCCTAGGAACAGTAACTGTACTACTTCTGCTGTAACTGGTGAACTTGTACAGTAGTTCTTACTGAACTGGTTTTCAAGGTTCAGCAAATACTTGACACTTGGTCGGAACAATGGTTGAAACTTCCTGGCAGAGGAGGATTCACAACTGATAATATTATAATCTTCACTCAGCAAAGCAGCTTTATCAAGTCTCTCTCTCTCTCTCTCTCTCTCTCTCTCTCTCTCTCTCTCTCTCTCTCTCTCTCTCTCAAGTACATTCAAATATGTTCAGGAATTCCTCGTAGATACTGTTCTAGTATTATCAATTCTTCTAAATCAGCCATCTCCCTAACATTTGTAGCCTCAGTCCATTTCTTAAAATATTGTAGTACTTTATAGGCGTAATCCAGGAAAGTAATTTTCTTGTTATTTTTCAAACTTCAGAACCTTTCATTATAATATTCAGGGGTCATCTGATACACTTGCAGTACGCTCCTCCTAACTTCTGGTCCTGAGATAAGGATAAGTAAGCACTGCGGCCTTTTCCTAAGAGCACACTCTGCAATAACACAGACCATTTATCTATTGGCCATTTCATCGTCACTGCGACTGTTTCAAAATAATCGAAGAACTCATCTAGAGCCTCTTCTCTGAACCTTGGAATTAACCTCTGGGCATCCGACAAATTAGATATGGGTTCGTGCCTAGCAGGGGTCATGCCTGTCTGTGTTTTTGACTGTGCACGGGCGTTTAACAGCTCCAACTCCCGCGCATGCCTAGCAATCTCTATTTCCTCTTCCTTTTCCTTTTCTTCTCGTTCTCTTTCTCTTTCTTCCATCCTCCTCGCATGTCTTGCAATTTCTTTGAGTTCTTCTTCTTCTTCTTCTTCTTGTCTGTCTTCCATTTGCCTCGCACGTCGTACTTCTCTCTCTTCTTCTTACCATCTTCTCTCTCTTTCTTCTCATTCTGCCATCAGCTTCAACTTAAGCAAATTTTCCTCCTCTGCCTCTACATCACTATCTGCCTTCATGCCTTCAGTTTGTGGGTTAACGGTCCTTGCTTTGCTAGAAATTCTTCCTCAGCTTCCTCCAACAGTTCACGAGCTGCTATATATATTTTCTTTCGACAACTTTCCCGAATTTATCAAGGCTTTTAAGGCTAGAGACATGATTTGGGCCTTAATCCTCCCACTCGTTGCATGGCCACCATAGGCCATGAAGATAGAAAGCCACTGAGCTTTAGTTACATTAGCCTCACACTATTCCTGAACATTTGGGTTATTCAAAAACTCCTGGATATTAAACTGCGCCATCTTGGTCTTTAACAGATAATTTTATTTCTCCAAAAAGTATCCTAACAATATACAAAATCCTATCAACACTGTACTATTCAAACCTTTAATCAAAACACGGCCCTGTTATCACCAATATTCAAAACAGGCTCTGTCGAAACCAAGGGTCTTGGCACCAAAAACATATTATATGATGATAGCTCCTGGGTCTGGGCACCAAAATTATATCATATGATGATGACTCCTGGGTCTGGGCACCAAAAATATATTTTAAGAGGAATCCCAGGTCTGGGAACCAAACATATAATAAAAGATATATATATATATATATATATATATATATATATATATATATATATATATATATATATATATATATATATTACGACTGGCAAGCTATACAACCTCTCGAATTCCAAACACATATCTGCTTTTACATTAAATCTCTTACACTTGGAAATATTAATACACAAACTCTGAGACAGTTAAATAACTCCCCGACAGCAATATATGAAACACTGAATATCATTAACAGGATACGAGCGAATATGCATTCAACAAAGATAATTGAAATGATACACTCTTTACATAAATAAATATAATCTATATAAACCCAAAAACTTTGAGAGAATTTACATAAAACAAATAAATCACTTGAAATATTAAGTCTGAACAAAACTTAGATTAAGACAATAATGTTATGATCTGAAAATTATATAACCACTTGACTTTGAATATTAAATTTGAATAAACCTTAGACTAAGACAAAAGAAATACTTATGAAAATTATACAATCACTTTCTTCACTTAAAATTAAATCTGAATACATTATGTAAATTTGACACTTAATGAAAATAGATAAAGAGATCACAATACAAGAACCTATCCCCTTCGTACATTGCCGCTTACAAAAACTGTGAGATAATTTCTTAAGTACTCACTATGATTACAAAATATCGTCACACCAAAACTTCGTTATTTCACTGAACACTTTTAAAAAAATACACTGAGCTGCGCGAGAGTGAGGGAGAGGGTGAGATGGCTGTCTTATGTCTGGAATTCCTTATCTATCTAGGCAACCCTGGGGTTGCCTTTATATATAAAACTTAGCTACTTCCAGAAACTTTCCGAAGCTGGTTTAGTATAGAGTAAATATTTTGTTCATGTATTTTATTTGTGTATTTAAGAGATGT
This sequence comes from Palaemon carinicauda, assembly GCF_036898095.1. Taxonomy (NCBI): domain Eukaryota; kingdom Metazoa; phylum Arthropoda; class Malacostraca; order Decapoda; family Palaemonidae; genus Palaemon; species Palaemon carinicauda. The sequence continues at coordinate 178,193,133 of NC_090725.1, forward strand.
ATATCCAGCTCATAAGGGGAGTTCCTCTCATGTAGGTTTATGTAATTGTATGTAAAAATACATAAGACTTTCATGGTTCATTTAATTGTATTTTTCATTCAAGTCAGTAAATGTAAATTTACGTTATTTTTAGGATTAACTTTTTTATTTCATGTATATTGTTACAAAGTCTTATGTAAACTCGTTTTAGGTATGCTGTATCACACACGAGGTAATGATATGAGGTATTACATCATGTTTATATTCCCACATGATTAAAATGTGCATGAATATTCTGAAAATAGATTTACTCCTTTTTTCGATATTTCCAGGAGTAGGTAGGGGGAGTTAGCTGAGAGAGGGTTACCTCGCAAGCAAGGTTTGTTCCCCTGTTCAGTTTCCTTAGTTGGTAACTTTGGCGTTGTAAGCCTGACCCCAACGCTTCCAGTAGGCTAGACTGGAAGATTCTGGAATTATTCCAAGTCAATTTAAATATGCCCCTATGAATGCATGAGCCGCAAAAGAGATCCAGCCTGTCCCTTTGAAAGAGCCAAAGTTCGCTCATCTCTCTCCTCTCAAGTGCGTCAAGTGTGTGCCTTCTCAAACGTGATTAATGATTTCTATCCAACATATATTATGTATAGTGTGTTCAGACGTTAATGAATCCATTAAAAAATATTTCAAGTGTATTGTGTTAATTCAAGTACTTGTATAATATAAATTTTTGTAACTGGCCCTGGGAAAATTAGCTTAAAAGTGAAGTGTATCTATTTTGGCTTAGCTGATTGGTTACCTAGTGTGATTCAAAAGACATAAGTGTATCAGTTACTTTTATGTAAATTTAATTAAAGGTTCAATCATTAGTGTGTTCAATATTTTCATAAATTAGTTTCCAGTGAAGCAAGTGATTGTATAATTTTTTCCAGTGCCTTTCTATTGTCTTAGTCTAAGATAATGTTCAAGATTTAATATTTCGTGTAATCTAATTTTGGTGTTAATACTTTCTGCATTAATGTTGTAACATTTT
>NC_090725.1:178199138-178226638 GCF_036898095.1 Palaemon carinicauda
AATAAAAAGAAGAGAAATGAGATATAATAGTGAGCCTGCGTATCCCCTCAAGCTAGAGAACTCTAACCCAAGACAATGGAAGGCCATGGTACAGAGGCTATGACACTCCCCAAGATATAGAACACAGTTTTGATTTTGGAGTGTCCTTCTCCTAGAAGAGCTGCTTACTATAGTTAAAGAGTCTCTTCTACCCTTACCAAGAGGAAAGTGGCCACTGAACAATTACAGTGCAGTAGTTAACTTCTTGAGAAAAGAATTGTTTGGTAATCTTAGTGTTGTTAGATGTATGAGTACAGAGGAGAATATTTAGTGAATGGGCCAAACTATTCGGTGTATATGTAGGCAAAGAGAAAATGAGCCATAATCAGAGAGATCCCCATAATTCTCGAGTGGTAGTATCTCAATGGATGGCTGGTGCCCTGGCCAACCTACTACCTCCAAAGCTAAAAGTTATTTTCATATAACATTTCTAGTAATTCGTAAGATTCGACCTTTACTATAATGTTACATTACATATCCTCCAGTTATTTCTAGTCTTAATTCATTATAAGTCTCTTGAATAGCTACAGAGCTGGAATAAATCAATGTTGGGAGTTTGATCTTTTATCTGATGGGATGCCTCTTATTCTACTCTGTGAAGAAGCAGGATGGTGGGCAAGTGTACTATAACATTTATTTAAAGGAGATTCTATGAGTAGAAGCACATGCAGCATTTTGCTATACATTTTATAGCTTACAATTTTGATTGAAAGGATGAGTTTAGTTCCTAAAATCTCACACATAAGCGTAAGTTTGATGTATCAGTTAAAAAGATAAAAAGAAAATAGACCTTTCACCCATTCAGATATAGAATAAATTTCCTCAGTTATGTGGAGATATCTAGTTTAAATAAATAAAATTAATCAAGTTTGGGAGAAGTTTTGACGCTTTTAAAGAAAGCTGAGATGTAAAATGGGTGTTTTTAACCCTTTAGCAGCCAAGTAGCCCGTATGGAATAAAGAATTTACTATCTTTACACCTCTAATGAACAAAATCTATGTGGCATATATTATGCCATATCCCAATGGGATCATATTCATGGGAAGTAAATTTGAAGTGAGTGAGTGTTTGGTTAAGCTTAGTGATATATAATGCTTTCTTGCTCAATTTTAATGATGATAGTGGATATTTGGAGTCGAGATGACAAAAACAACCAAAATATTCTCTTTAAAATTAAGTCTTCAATGTGGCCTGCATGTTGCATATTTACGTTGAATATTGAAGGTTTTAGTGCAAACATTAGTAAATTGTTATTATGTTAGGCTACCCTTCTAATAAATGATATATTTTTTTGTGTCATTTACATTATGAAACTCAAGTCTAAAAGACAGAAAAGACCTGGATATTCACTTTGTAGCCAGCATTGGTCTCCATTGTGACCTATATGATGCACATTTATACTGAATTATTGCTATTAATATAAGTGTGTGAACTTTAACTGATGTGTTGTTGCTCTTTCACCCTTCAATAACCATTTTCTACTCCTCTAAGGGTACCAAGCCCAAGTGGGTGACCCCAAGGATGGCTATGAGAGTGAGATTAAGGTGGATGATGACCTTGAAGCCATTAATGACGACACCTTAACCCTGGATAGGTATGCTACTCGGACACCCCTTTAAGGGTATACTCGGTCGCGAACGACCCCGGCTCCGAAAAAAATTCAGGAAAAATTTAGTTATGCATCAATCTGTATTGTTTGACTTGCTAAAAATACTTCAAAGAATGCTAAAAACTAATGAAAATATAAATGATACCCATCTACAAAATAACTATTTATTGGAAATATATTAAAAATTTAAGTATACAAAAAAAAAGACGACGTAAATATTCACAAAAAATAGAAATATATATATACACATAAATCCCTTTAGGGACACCTTCTTAGATGGCAAAGCAACAGCGTGTAATTGCTGGAAATGAGTTGGACCCATAGAAGTCAAGATCTGAAATGAGAAAAAAAGGGTAACTTTTTTTGGCCAAAAAAATTTGTCCAAATTTCATGAATTTTTTTGGGTACCCAAATGAAATAGGAAGAGGCTAATTTTTTTTATAGAATAAACTCATATTATCCTAGAACAGAAATACATAATAAAATGTGCACTAAGATGTAATTTACTGTTATAACAGGGGTGAAATCTAAAGGTCATTTTTGACGGCCTAGTTTCACAATGTAAATTTCTTATGAAAATCATTGTATCTACTATAGAATATGATATTTATGCATTAAGTTATACCAAAATATCAAGAATTCTATACAGAACAAGAATATATAGAGATATGCCAACTTACCTTTCGGGTATGTCAACAAAATGGCCGCAGACCGCAACAACTCTTACAGCCCAATCTACCACTTGAAATGAAGAATGGGGTTGCAAGCTCCATATTATCATCAACATCTCTTTTTAACTCCATTAGAAGTGTGTTGATGACATCCATGCCGAGGGAAAACTGCCTGCTGGCTATTATTGAAGATAAATTCAAAATAAATAGAAAAAAATCAAATTTGCAAAAAATAAACAAAATTCAGAAATTAGCATTTGAGGGAAAATGGACCTCATGGCAATATATGGCATCTAAGCCAAAACCTATGTCATGCAAGTGGTAGACACACCATCCACCCACACTTTCCAACTATAAAGAACCAAACAAGTATCAACACTGTTCGACAATTTATAATTATGTAATAACTTTGCAGTTTGATCACTTACCCCTATAAAGGTATGTCAGGGTCGAGGTCGACCCCTGGGGGGGGGGGGGGGGGGGTAAAAAAACGGGGAAGGAGGGAAGTTAGACGAAAATCAGTCCTAAAGCAGACAATGGCATGTAGACTAGTCAGCCCTTGCAGGTCGATCACTTCCATATTCGAGACAGCTGATGATTTATAGGGAAAAAACAGGTTTTGAAAATGCTGTAGGGGTCGTGTACGACCCATCATACCTTCCCAGGGTTAAAACCTAATATTTTCTACAATATCAATGAAGAGGAACTCTTACTGCAATCTGCATCTGGCGAGTTGAAAGGGTCTATTTCTATAGTTTAATAAGTGCATTTTGAATTATTAACTTTCCTGAATTGTATTAAGTTTTATGGCCCGTACCAGATACCTATAGTTACCTTATAAATGTGTTTATTAATTGCGCCTTCCTAACTTTCATAGTGATAGTTACTTTCCTTGTCTTCTTTCAGCAGCTTTTGTGACTTGTGTGAGGCATGAGTATCTCCTAGAGCTGGGCACCCAGTTGTCTGAGGGGAAGGAGAATAACTTCGCGCCCTCAATGAAGATGGTCAAGAACACCAAGCCTAAAGGATGCGTATGGATAGAGGACAGCACCAGCTACCCTGACCAGCCTTATGCTATTTGTTGTAGAGAACATCGTGTACCAGATAAACCTCTATGCCAAGCATAAGAATGTGGCCACTGCCATATTCCGGAAAAGATATGTTCATTGGTATCATCATTTACATGGGCATCATACACATACCTAGGAATAAACATTACTGGTCACAATGAGCAAGAATACAGCAGGTGGCAGATGTAATGTCATCCAACTAGTTAAGGTTTATTAAGACCCTGATTAACTTTAACAATACCAAGAATACCTGGAAAACAAATGAGTGATTCTTCATTAATCTTATCATTATCATAAGGCATCGTTATGTAATTGCTCAGAGTCATGTATACATTTACAGTATATGAAGTAGGAAAAGGAAAAATAATTTTTAATGAATATACTACAAAACAATAAATATCTAATGTGGTGTATTCTTATTACTTTGTGGGAAAAGCTAATTCGATGTAGGAAATCTAGAAGCCTCCTGAATGAGTAGAATTAGGCATATGTGGAAGTTTAATCAGAAGCTACATCACCAGAAAGAGCTGCAATTCAGAAATTAGGTTATATCTTCGTAAATATGGGTTTCATATGAAAGTTTTATTAAGTGAATCTTAATAATTATAGCAACGTCCTAGCAAATGGTGTAAACATAGAATTCTTTTGTTACAAAGAACATTTTGAGACCTTGGTTTTGTGCTGTACCACGTAACACTTGAGCAAATGCACAACCGAGGGTAGGTTTATAAAGGCTAGTTTTGCTTCAAGGAGGACATACCAAATTGGAACTTGTACCGCACGAGTATCACATACGCTCGTACATTGTAACGGTAATTCTGTTTTATTGTGTTTTGTCGTCATCGCTCTCCCCTTGCACTGATAGCTTATTAATGCCTGTACATGCTTGTCTTATTATGTTTGAATTTTTGTGTCGTTCTTAACTGGAATGGGTTGTTGGTATACTGATGCTCAATCCAAATAAAGTTAGTTACATTCACTCTGCTTATCAGTTAATAACTAACTAGTGCCTCCGCACATTGGTGAACACCTGAGTGTCCAGCTCCCTCCCACTTTCCCACCACACTGCTGTGTCTTATTGTTTGATGATGCCACCCTCAAAAACTGACTCGATTCTCAACACCATGCCCCCTAAACTACCGTTGCTCGCCAGCAGAGAAGCGTTCGCCTAGTTCCAGCATGCTGAAGTTCAGTTTCACATCATGAGAGGGAGTCAGTCAAGTATTAAAGCAGATTACGTTCTCACGGATATCCCCGAGAATACTTTCCCGGAAATCTCCGATTGGCTGTGCAAGCAAGGGGAGACAAATAATGTACAATGCCCTCATATCATATATATTAGAGCAGTACATGCCATTGCTAGCAGCCCGTATAGCAAATGTTTTTCAGGTCCCTCAACAACCATTCGGGGAACCAAAGGGCTTCGCTCACCCTCAAGGTAATGACCAGTATCACTCGTCTCCAAAATACCGCAGAAGACTCTCTTCGTGAAGTGAAGCTGCTGTGTACCCTTTGGGTACGGGCACCTAACAAAACCTATATGCGGTGACATCCTCTGTCGATATTTTGCCCTTGAAGGACCTGATGATCAAAGTTGATCTGACAAAGTAGACAACAATTGAACATTAACTGAAACTGAAGTGAATGCAGTAGGACACAGCTGCCCACCCTGTGACGTGATGGAGCGGCGACAAAACCACCCACCACTCGCTTACGCCCAATCCAATGACCTTTACAGCCACTTATTGATGCCCATCAGTCGCAGTTATGCTACTACCACTCCAAATTCAGGGCTGCTGCGAAGAAATGTATGAATGGTTGTCAGTGGTCAAAAAACGTGTAAGTAAGCCATCGCTTGTGACGGTGGCCTCCGCTGTCACTAATCTTTTCTTTTTACATAATGCAGGTATGGGCGGGCAATTTTTGGTAGACACGAGTGATTGCTGTTCTCTACTGCCTAGGCCACTCTGCAGGAGATGACGCGGTCTGTGTAAGTCAGCCGACATCCGCCAACGGATCTGCGATACCCACCCACGGTTATCGTTTAGAAGCGTCAAATATATTAGGAAGTTTCTCGTTGATGACGTCACATTACAAATCCTTGGTGCGGATTTCTTCTCACACTTACACTTCCATCTCCTGGTTAATATACCTCACAGATGGTTAGTCAAAGTGGATTCGTATTCCCCAGCGCCCCTCCAAGTGACCTCGCTTTCCCCATCAGAGCACCTATGGATTCTTACGCCCACCTCCTAACGTATTACCCAGAAGTATTCCATACCGAAATTCGTCAAACGCTCACGGTTCTTTTGAATCAAGGTTTTTATCACCCTATCAAGATGATGGGGCCCCCAGTGTTTGCCAGGTTCAGACGTCTGGCACCAGATTGTTTGACAGCCGTTTAATGAATGTTCGCCAAAATGGAAGAAATGGGCCTCTGCCAAAAGGCCTCAAGCCCATGGTCGTCACCCTTTTATCTTATATCTTATGTTATCTTATTCTATGTTTGAGTTCCCCCAGGTCCCTCACTGTGAGGCACCTCGTATATCCAAAAGAGAGTTGTTAATGCATCTTCTGGTTTATTTTGCCTCTTCCAGTCTTGGATGGTCTGGGATGCATCTTAGGTATTTATCGAGCTTATTTGTAAACACATCTACGCTCACTCCTGATATGTTTCTTAAATGAGCTGGCAGCGCATTAAATAGTCACTGCATTATCGATGCTGGTGCGTAGTGGATTAATGTCCTGTGTGCCTTCCTTAGTTTTGGTATAGTTTTGGGCATTATAAATCTACCTCGGCTTGCTCTTTCTGATATATTTAGCTCCATGATGCTTTCAGTATTTCCTTCGATTACATTCCATGCTTGTATCATCATGTAGCGTTCTCTTCTTTCTAGGGAGACCAGACAATTTGCCGTAAGCAAATTTCCCGTAGGACAATTGATTGTAAGACATTTTGCCGTAAGAAAAATTGCCATACGGATATTTTGCCGCAAGGACATTTCACCGTAAAATGTATATGCTTTGTCATGTACAGATTAAAAAAAAAAGAATGAAGAGAGAGAGAGAGAGAGAGAGAGAGAGAGAGAGAGAGAGAGAGAGAGAGAGAGAGAGAGAGAGAGAGAGAGAGAAGGGTCGTTATAAATTTTGACACCCGTCATTAAATGTTTAAATGAGGTCATTACAAATTCGGTAGTTTACCATATTTTTTTATTTTGTTTTTTATTTTAAGCCTTTGTATTATCTACTTTTATCAGTTGAAACTTAAAACCCTACGATGCCGCACACTATCAAAAGCACCAGAGGTTGTGATAAGCTCGTGGATGATTCCAACTTCATTTACAGGCAAGAAAGAGAATATGGAGGCAAGGTTTATTGGAAGTGTGTTGAAAAAAGGTGCAAAGCAAGAGTACATACAAGACGGAATATTGAAGAGATTTCAATCTGTAAAACTGTAAGTGAGCATACCTATCCATCGAACCCAAGCAAACATAAAATGCAAAAATCAATTGCACATATGAAAGAAAATGCACTGAAATCCCTGCTAGCTTCAAGATCATTGATTGGTGCTGCATACGAGGAATTAGAAAATGCTGGACGCTCTCTTATGCCATCAATTTCAAATTTGTCAAGAAACATAAGAAGATGGAAACAAAATGAAGAAAAGGCCCCTCCTATTCCAAGAACAAGAATCGATTATGTAATTCCCAAAGAATTTGAGTGTTTACAGAACGGAGAAAGATTTTTACTTTAGGATATTGGAATGGAAGATGAAAACAGAATGTTGATCTTTGGTACGATTGCAGGATTACGCGATCTAGAAAGACATACAAATTGGGCATACGATGGAACATTTAAGGATTGTCCTGAAATCTTTTATCAGTTATATACTCTACATGCCAACATAGGACATGCATGCATCCCACGAGTTTACGGTCTCCTTCTGAATAAGACTAAGGAGTCTTACAATACGTTTTTCAAAAGGTTAAAGATTTACTCGAGTCCATAGAACATAAAAATCTAATGATTGATTTCGAACCAGCTAGTTTTTTAAGTTTTTCTGACATTTTCCCTTCTGCAAATGTAACAGGCAGTTATTTTCATTTCTGTAAGAATGTTTACAGAAAGGTGACAGATACTGGGCTTAAGATTCGATATCAAAGTGATTGTGCTTTCAATACAAAAGTAAAGTGCCTTATGGCACTTGCATTCATACCGCCTTCAGACATCATTGGTGCATTTATAGAGTCGGTTGATGACGATGACTTACCACAAGAACTAGTTGCATATTTTGAAACTCATTACATTGGGGGAGAGAGAGGGAGGGGACCTCGTCGTCGTAGAGTTTCTCCAACTTTTCCTATCGAACTTTGGAATGTTTATCAAAGAACCCTAGATCAGCTGGCTAATACCAGCAATGGATTAGAAGGGTTCCATAATGCACTTTAAGCATCAGTGACCAATACGCATCCAAATTTATGGAAACTCGTCAATGTATTGGAAAATGAAGAATATCTCTCTAAAAGGAAGATAATCGATGCAGAAAGAGGTAAAACAGCAATCAAGAAACAATACAAAAATGTTTATAAGCGCATACTAAGTATTGTTGGAGGTTATGATCAAAATGCAAAACAACATTATTTACAAGCAATTGCTATGAACTTACATGATATTTAGCTCTGAATTTTTCTTTTAGAAAACATTTTAAATAAAGTGTGTGGTCTTCATTTTTTTATCCTTTTCTTATATATAATCATAATTAAATCAATACTTGAAAATCAGTGAAAAGTGATAAATATACCTGAAGATAACAATATGAATATATTCACATTGATCTCTAAAAGAAATAAGCTAAAAACTAAAATATACAACTTACAGCGAAATGTCCTTGCGGCAAAATATCCGTACGGCAAGTTTTCTTACGGCGAAAAGTCCTACAATCAATTGTCCTACGGCAAATTTGTTTACGGCGAACTGTCCTAGCTCCTCTTTTTAGACTGTACAATTTTAAAAATTGCAGTCTTTCCCAGTAGTCAAGGTCCTTAACTTCTTCTATTCTAGCAGTAAAGGACTTTTGTACACTCTCTATATGTGCAATATCCTTTTGGCAGTGTGGGTACCATATCACATTGCTGTACTCGAGTGTACAACGTACATAAGTTTTGTAAAGCATAATCATGTGTTCAGCTTTTCTTGTTTTGAAGTATCTGAATAGCATTCCCATTTTTGCTTTATATTTAGCCAACAGTGTTGAAATTTGGTCGTTGCATAACATATTCCTATTTCACATGACACCAAGACCTTTAATTGCTTCCTTGTTTGTGATTGTCTCGTTATTAGGTCCCCTGTATGCATATACCATTCTGTCTCTGTTTCCATAATTTATAGATTGGATTTTATCGGAGTTGAATACCATCCTATTTATCTCCGCCCATTCATATATTTTGTTTAGATCTCTTTGTAATGAGTTCCCATCTTCATCACAAGTAATTTCTCTACTTATTCTTTTGTCATCGGCGAAACTTCTCACTACAGAGTCTTTAACATTACAGTCTATGTCTGAGATCATAATAACAAACATCAGTGCACCTAATACCGAACCCTGTGGCATGCCAGATATTACCTGAGCTTCGTCTGATTTCTCGTCATTTGCAACCACTATCTGTTTTCTGTTTTGCAGAAATTCTTTTACCCATTTTCCTATCTTTCCCACAATATCATGCTTTCTCATTTTTTTTCTCTAATATATCATGGTCTACCTTGTCAAAGGCTTTTTCAAAATCTAGATAGATCACATCTGTGTCTTTCATTTATCATAGTTTTGTATATGTTTTCATAGTGTGCTATCATTTGGGTTTGTGTACTTTTTCCGGGCACAAAACCGTGTTGAGCTATATTAAATAAATTGTTTTTAACCAAATGATTCATTATTTTCTTTTCTTATTACCCTTTCATACACTTTCATAATATGTGATGTTAGACTAACAGGTCTATAATTGTTTGCCTCTAGTCTTGACCCACTTATGAGAATAGGGGTTATATAAGCTAATTTATGTTTAACATATATCTTGCTCATATCTACACTTTGTCTTAGCATTATTGCAAGCTGCTTCGCGATAGTGTGTGCAGTTTTTTTAAACAAAATCGCTAGAACTCCATCTGGTTCGGCCGCTGATCCATTTTTAATTTCGATTATAGCCTGCACAATATCTGCTTCATCAATATCTATATCCGTTAGATATTCAAAATTTTCTTCTCTCATTTCTGTATCATTATTCTCATTTGCAATTCTTGGCGTGAACTCACTCTTATATTTTTCTGCTAATATGTTGAATATTTCCTTTTTTTTTATTCGTTAACCGTCCTTCAATTCTTCGAGGGCCTATTTCTAATCTCCCTTTATTCATCTTTTTTGCATAAGAGTATCGTACTTTTTTTTTATTTTTTTTTTTTATTTTGAAGTGTCCTTTCTTCTAGGTCCCTTTTTTCATTTTCTTTCGATTGTATAATATTTTGTTCTGCGTTTTCATCTTACTTTTGTTTTCATCATTTTCCATACATTTTTTCTTTTGCAAGATTTTTCTTCCACTTTTTAATTTTCTGAAATAAGATCCTCCTGTCTCTTGGTATGCATGTCTGATGTTTATTTTCTTTTTTTCCGGTACATATTTTTCAACAATTTTCTACAGTATTTTGTACAGTATATCCGTATTTACCTGTATATTATCACTTATGAATAAATTTTTCCAATCTTTGTTCAATTCTTCATTTATTTCTGACCATTTTCTATTCTTACTATAAAAATTATATTTTCCATATCCTTCCCATCGTTTTGTGCTTTGTTAATCTCTGCGTTCACTTGCTTTGGAATAGACTATTAATTCTATGACATTGTGGTCTGAAATTCCCGTGTTATACACTATTATTTCTTTAACATAATTCACCTCATTCACAAATACTAAATCTAGGACATTGTCCTTTCTTGTTGGAATGTGGTTTATTTGTTGCATATTATGTTCCAATAGCATATCTTGAAGCTTTTCAAATTGCCTCTTATCTTCTGCGCTACTATTACTCTCTTTTTTATATGTATATATACAACCACTTTCTTCTATCCATTCTTTCAAATCCACGAAAGGAAAGTTAAAATCACCGGATAGGAGTATATTCCAGTTTTTATGGTTTCTACATATAGGCCTATCATTTATTTTTGGTATTATCATGTCAAACTCTTTAGTATTTGGGTGTCTGTAAACTACAATATTCACTAGTTTTTCATATTCAAATTCTACCGCAAACAATTCACATTTTGTGTTGCTGTATTTTTCACAGACTTTTCCTTGATTTATGTCTCTTCCATATATTGTGGTTGCCCCCTTGATTCCTATTTGTTCTGTCTGATCTATATGTTTGGAAACCCTTTATCTGGTCATCACTGCCAGTCCCTTGGGAATACTATGTTTCACTTATGTTTGATACATTTATTTTTTCAATTTGGGTTAGTTCTTCTAAGAACACTATTTTCGTTTTAGAGTTACTCGGGACTAAACCCTGTGCATTCATCACTATGATTGTTTGTGTTTCATCCCCACTATTTAATATTGATAATAATATGGATTCTCCCATGCTTCCTTCATGTTCTGATATGATATTCTTTTCTTCATTTCCAGTAATTCTGCCATTGAAAAAAAAATACAACTTTTCTATTATATTTGCTCTTTCGCCTTCTTATCTATTTTTGTGTGTATACCTACAATTATCTCCATATCTGTACCAACCCCTGGCATTAAAGATGCACATCATCCTAAAGAAAGAGGGCTCTCTGTGTCCATGTTGGTATTACAGGCGCCTGAGCATGCAGACAGAACCAGATAACTAACCCCTCCCAAACATCGCCGATATGACATCCTACTTGAAAAAAAGAAGGTTTTCTCCACACTCGATCTCCTAAAGGGATATTATCAGGTACCCATGAACCCAGAAGAAATCCCTAAGACCGCCATCAGCAGCCTCTTTGGTATATACATCTTCAATTACTCATGTTTGGGCCTTCGTAATGATGGGGGTACTTTTCAACGTCTCATGGACGGCATCTTATGGGACCTCCCCTTCTGTGAATGTTACGTGGATGACATTCTCGTGTTCTTTTCCTCCAAAGAGGAACACCTCCATCATCAACGCATCGTGCTCAACTGCCTACAACGGAACAGTTTTTTAGTATGGTATGAAATATGTACCTTTGGCATCAACAAAGTATCGTTCTTAGGGCACTGCATCACTCCTAAAGGTGACACCCCATCCCTAAGAAGGTAGCGGCCATTCAAAACCTTCCCACGCCCTCGACCGTTAATGCACTACAAGAATTCTTGGGCATGATCAATTACTATTGACGTTTCCTGCCAGCCATTACTGTCACTCTTGTTCCCCTCTATTCCTACGTCTATTGCATGCCAAAAGACCTGAAGTGGGGTCCCTTTCAAAAAGTGGCCTTCTGCAACGCAAAGAATGCCCTAGCAACCGCTGATGCTTTCACTTTTCCCTGGCCACATGTATCTCTCCTTCTCTCCTCCGATGCCAGTGACGTTGCTATTGGGTCAGTCCTCGAGCAGGTAGTCAATGGCTCGCCTGCAAATTGGCGTTCTTCAGTAAAAACCTGTCCAAGGTGGAAACCTGCTACTCTACCTTCGACCGCGAATTACTGGAGATGCACTTGGCTGTCCGTCACTTTTACCCATTTATGGAAGGTACGTCCTTCTTCATTTACACGGATTACTTGCCTCTGGTGCATGCCTTCTCTTGACAGTCTGATGCCTGGTCCGCCTGTTGATGCCGACATCTCCCCACTGTGGCTGAATCCAATTGTATCATTCGGCACTTTCTTGGGAAAATAAATCCCATTGCCGATGCCCTGTCAAGAATCACATTGGCGTCCATTCACAGGGGATTGGATTACAACACCTTAGCAGAAGCCCAACAAAAGGATCCAGAGTACCAAGCATATAGGACATCGTGCACATCCCTCTATTGAGAAGACATCCCTGTTGATGACTCAAACACCACCCTCCTCTGAGACATCAGTACTGGTAGACCTAGACGATGGATACTTTCTCCCATGTGCCTACAGGTGTTTGATTTTATTCATGGCCTTTCACATCCCTTGCACTGTTCTACTGCATAGCTACTGAAGACTAAGTTCATTTGGCTTGACATTATTTAAGATGCTAAGAATTAGTTCTGCGCCCGTAATTCATGCCAAGCCTCAAAAGTACATCGACACACTGATTCAGGAGTGGGGCCCTTTCCTCAATCTCAGTGGTGCTTTGCCCACATTCACGTCGATATTGTAGGTCCCCTACCCACATCACAAGGACATCGTTACTTATTTACCATCAATGACTGCTCCAATTGTTGGCCTGGGGCCATTCTCATGGAAACTGCAATGTCCGTCTCATATATATCTGCCTTTTTCTCAGAATGGATAGCGAGATTTGGTATCCATGAGCATATTACCTCCAATAGGGGTATCACTTTCACCTCTCAATTGTGAACATTATCAGCAAATCTCATGGGTATCATCTCTTAACTGACAAATAACCCTGCTGCCAACATTATGGTTGAACGTTTATGCTGTACCCTCAAAGTAGCTTTGATGTCCCAAAGCAAGGACTCCAACTTGTTTACCCTGCCTCCTTGGGTCTTCCTGGGACTAAGGACCGCTCTTAAAGATGCCCTGCATGTCTCGACAGCTGAAAAAGTGTATGGTAACCCGTTGGTCATCCCTGCCGAATTTTTCCATCTGCAACCACGTTTGGCAATCTCCTGCGTCTACGTCATGTTGTGGGAAGATTTACTCCATGCTGCCAGACTTACAAGACCCCAGAAAACCAACACATACCATCAGATCTGCATTTAGCATGACAGGTTTTCCTGTGCAACGACACTGGCAAATCATTAATAATGCCCCCTTACATGGGCCCTTTTTTTCGTGTTACGTTGTATGCCTAAACCGTTCGTCCTCGACATACGTGGCAAAGAAGACTAGAGCTCCATTGATCGCCTAAAACCTGCATATCTCCTGCCAGATGACCGGCCTACAGCAGCCTCTCAAGAGCAGGATACCCTATTTCCCATGCATGTCTTTTTTATCGAGAGGCGGGGGGAAGCCCTGTACCGTACGCGTATCACAGAGTGGTATTTCTGTTTTATTGTATTTTTTTGTTATTGCTCTCCCCTCACACTAATAACTTGTCAATGCCTGCATATGCTTGTCTAGTTGTGTTTGAATTCTTATGCTGTTTTTAACTTGAATGGATTGTATGTATTCTGATGCTCCATTCAAATAAAGTTAGTTACAATCACTCCGCTTTTGAGGCTAATACCTAACTTGTGTCTCCGCACAAACTTCAATTGCAACAGTCCTCCGGAAGCCATATGATAGTTAAGTTTCCCCTAGGATCTGATATCTCTGTTCTCTTTAACACATCTGATCTTTTTGGTATTAGTACTTGGTTTGATTTTGTTGAACTGTTCTTAAGGTAAGGATAAAGTGTTAATAATTGTTTAAGCCAAGTACAATTTTGTATTTGAATTGCTTTTGTGACATAAAGTGTTAAGATCTGTATTAACGATGTATAGTCACTCTCTCTAACCACTCAGTAACCTAAAACTTTAACCTAACATTCTGTTAACGATATTAAGTGTTAGTAAATCATTTGATGGAAACCATCTTTTCAATTTCTCAGGATTTAGCAGAGGCGAGCGTGGGTTGAGATCTAAATTATGTGATTGTGCAATCTCTTCAGTGAAACTACTGCTGGATACTGCTTTATATGAGCTAAGTGATAAATTTGTAATTATTTTAATGAGCTCAACACAGATTACGTACATTCAATTACAATTTATTTTCATGCTACATAAATAATATTAAGGTTACATACATCTTAACTCACAGTGAATTCCATGTCTAATACATCCTACATTTGTTTAACTCCAAAAGTTTGTTATATCGGTCTCCATTACTTATCTTTCGCTTCTCCAAAATATATCTTCGTAAAAGATCTTTGACAAAATTTTGTCATTGATATTTACATCTTCCATATCACAGATATGGTCTCTGATCATCAACAATGTTACTATGTAAGTACTAAACATAATGTTACAATTATTATTTTTTATTCTACTTAACTTAGGAAATATAAAGAAAATAAGCTCAATATTTCTACTAAATTTTGTATCATACAGATAGCACATTAGTTTCCTTATCCGGATTAACACTTTCTTCGTTTTATCACAATCACAAAACATGTGAATAAGGACGTCCTCTTTCCCACAATTTAGACAATATGAAGACTCTGCCAAGTTCATAAGATGTTAATTCTTTCCTTGTTGCCAATGCCTGATGAATATACTTGTAAAAAAACAGTCCTATCCTAGACATCAATGAATTTGATAATATATTTCAAAATTCTTTCCCAGTCAAACAGAGAGGAACTCTCCACAACTTTTGGAATTTCACTTTTTTCTAATACCTTTATAAATTGTTTTACTATTCATTATTGGAAAATTTTTTGTATCGAATAATTTTCCTTACATTATCTATACACACATTATAGTATACATTACCAATAAATTAATATTCATTACATGCAAAGTTACAGTTTATAATTCCAACTAATCTAATTCTACTATAGCAATACATCAAAACATTGAGTTCTGATCCATTCAAATATAGGCTTTTGGAAAATACTTATAAAGATACTCAAAGCTTTGTCATGTATGTCTTGGATACCCAGATCTCCTTCACTTTTGTGAAGCTTTAGCGTAGATTGCTAAATTGGCGGTTAACGACCATTCCAGATGAACTCAAGTACCACCTTGTTTGTTCTTTTATATACTTGCATGAGGACACGATACTCATTCGGTACATACTATACTTTTGATAATACGCACGCATTAATATATATATATATATATATATATATATATATATATATATATATATATATATATATATATATACATATATATATATATATATATATATATATATATATATATATATATATATATATATATATATATATATATAGCTCAACATGTATAAGAATGCCTCAACATTACGAGCAATATTATCCCAGGTACCATTAAAACCATAAGAATGCCTCAACATTACGAGCAATATTATCCCAGGTACCATTAAAACCTAATACATAATAATTCGATTACACAATTCCTAAAATCTTCATTGAATCAACCACAACTTCCAGGTAATCAAGTGGCTAAGTGGTTTTCACTCGGAAGTTACAGATGCCCATAATTTTTTTACTTCTTGTTTTTATTTAGCTCCGTTCCTGTAGCCATTTTTATATTTCGCAATTATTGACTCAGCTTTAACGATACAATTCTCTGTTCTAACTATGTTGCTTGTGTCATCACCATATCAGACAGCACAAAGTGAAATTTGTCTAAGAAGTTTGATTAACTTTATTTTACTATTCCTAATCAGCCTGCACAAAGGTTCTTGGGGAATAACATCCTTGTCTTACAGATCGTTCAATATTGATAGGGTTGCCCATTAAATTATTTACACATGTTTTGCTACACATAACAGTATATGGCATCTTTATGAGTGAAACAAAATTACTTCCAAAATTAAAAGCTGTCATCACCTTAAGTAGAAATTCTATATCCACTTGGTCGAATGCTTTATTACTATCAAGAGACATAATTGCACAATACAGATTTTTCTCATTTTCAAAATATATGATGTCCCTACAAGCTAGTTACAATTAACAATTGATCTATCTGGCATGGCGCAGAATTGCCCTTGAGAAACTATTCTATCAATTAAGCTTTTGATTATGTTACTCAAAATCCTAGAAATAATTTTATAATAAAAACAAAGAAGGCTTATAGGTCTCCAGTTCCTCAAACTTTTTTTCTTCTTCTCCTTTGTGTACTAAAGTACTTATCCCGGTTGACTGGAATTTAGTTAAAGATAAATTGACGAATTAATTTTAACAATTTCATAATTATTTTTCTTGATAATACTCCAACCATGTAAGTAAAACATAGCGGGTATCCCCTTTACATCCGGAGCTCGATTCAAATTCATTGATTTTGTAGCTATCCAAAACTCCTGCAGAGTAACTTCACTTTCAAGTAAATCATTATCCTTTTCATCTATCACCTTATCTATATTTGACAAAAAAAATCGTCTTGTTCTCTAGTATCTCAAGCAATCTTATGATATAATTTCCTGAATTTAGTTGTGGCATGATGTAGAATGGCTTCAGTAGAATTTGAATATTCTCCATTATCCGACAAAACCCTTTCCATTTTATTCTTAATTGCTCTTTCTTTCTGTTTCTTTATCAAGTATACTGACAGTTTCTCGCCTTCATTGCATTCTTCTAATTTTGCTCTTAACCTGATGCCTTCGACATCCACCATTTTCAACTCTGTAATTTGATACTTTAGATGATCAATTTCAGCCTTATCAAACCATTCATTTTACAACATAATTTTTCTAGTCTACTTTCAAAATAATCAATCAATCCTCATCGTTCGTATTTTTTTATCTTATACCTTTTGAAAAACTTTGCCATATTTACCTTAGCGTATTCCTCCACCATAAACTAGTGTTCTGAAATCTATAATTTCCAACAAAACCGAACCAAAAATCCTTAAACTGACATTATTTCTTTATTTTTCAATATTGATGAATTCATCTTCCAAACTGGTGCTCTGACCATAATATGGGGATTTATGTTTAATCTCATTTTTATGGCAGCGTGATCAGAAAAGGTAACATGGACACACTCTATTAATCCTAGCACCATAATTACCCCTAATAAAAGTAAATTCAACAGAATTATCAAGAGAAAACCATTCACCTTTTAGGCTAATGTTTCCCACCAAGTTCTTCAGGGCTATCGACTTATTCTGCGGATTTGGATTAGTACAATCACAGTCACTAATCACACAGTTCCAGTCACCACCAATTATAATGCTAAGATTTCCCTTCATGTAATGGAGAAGTCCAGTACCTATTAGATCATCTCGTTCCCGTTTGAAATTACTACCAGATTGACCATATCTACTGATTACCTGAAATCTAATATTTGAACTAGATAAACTTAAACTCATGATTCTATCTTTCTAGTGCAATTCACACCTGTCACCCTTTAATCCAGAATTTTTCCAAATAAAAATCAATGTACCACTTTTAAAACATAAGGAACTATTAAAGAATATATCAAAACTATCGCAGAGAACACAAATCTTTCTGTATTTTCACATTGTGCTCCTGAATGTGAGCAATATCAACTCAATGTTGAATAAGAAAGGATTATAAAATATATTGGCATAGTTATGAGGTTAGTATACATTGTATTTAGCTAGTAGTTCTCACTTTTTCTTAACTTGCAACAGTTCACCTGACGTCTCTGCTTCGCTGCTCAATGAGTCTATTCTTCTTTTTAGCATTGAGGCCTTATGCCCCACGACTGTTGAACTTTCGACCTTTTTGTTCTCTTTTTCCCATAATCTTTACTGCTTTCTTTCTGAATATCTCCACTAAATCCTTCTTGATTACCCTTAAGCCCCCTATTACACTTATCCGGTTTCATACGGCGCCGTTGGTCGCGATGCTAGCATATGCTCAAACCAGAGCGTGTGATATCAAATCAGCCTTATGAATGCCCACCCACGGCTGGCCGGATGAACTTTCGCCAGTACTAAAGTTGGCCGTACGGCTGTTGTACGTCAGGACTGAGGACATGCGTGTAATTGCTCACCGTATGGTATGACATCAGTCTGAGGCTGCACCACACAGTGGAAGGTTGCCACCATGGCAAGCTCTTGCACCAGTGATTTCTTGAGTGGCTTCATAGAAATTTATCGAAATGAGCCATGTTTGTGGTTCATCAAATCTTAGGATTATTCAAACAGAGAAGTGAGAAATGCAGCATATGTCTATCTAGCACTCCTGTACCTACTCCAAGCCCAAGTGCGGATTACAATTATGAGACATATGATATTCTCCAAATGTAATGTAGGTACACATGTACATTTATGAACCTTGGATACTCTGGAATAAAAGTTTGAAACTTCTTTATTAGTTTCAATTAACCTGGTATGAATGTTTCATACTAAAACGAGGAATTATAGTTATTTGTGCAAAAAACTTACCTTCATATATTTTGGGCCTAAACATTTGTAGATTGCTGCACATGTTTCTGGGATTATTACACTGAGAGAAGGCTGCGATATAATTGTTGTAAACTTTAGATCGCTATATGTTCTTCCTGTAGCAAGAAATCTCAAAGTGGCTGAAAGACGCCCATGTGGACTAATTGCTTCTCTCATGCAAGTGTCCTTTTTTTTCTATCAAAGGTGATACCTGACTTAAGAGTTCCAAATATGTGTCGTGATCCATTCGCATGTAGTTAAACCAGTCATCTTTTTCTAGTGCTAGATCCTTCATTAAGTTAACATGAGATTATTGTTTGGACCAGATCTTCCTTTTCCTTGTTTTCACCTTCAAGTAGCACTCTAGAGAAATAGGAACAAGATTGTCGTCGAGAGAAGACATGTCACCCATCCACCTCAAACAGTGCCACACTGACCCACTTGCCTCCGGTCGTTCAAATACGTGTAATAGCTCTAGCCGTAGGCCAGGTTGGCCGTAGGAAACTGGATACGTGTAATAGGGGCTTTACACGGTGATTCATAGTTCCGATCAGAGCAAATAGCCCTAGGTGGCTTTTCGTCAAAACATCCACTTGCCGCTCCTCCTACGTCAATTATTTCCTTCTAGATGTCTTCTCTGTAACATCTTCAATATCTATAGATAATTTCATGTGGTCATCGTCATCATATTGAGTACTTTGTTCTTCAGTCGCTTCCATTATTCCTTCGTATCCATCACCCTGTCCTAATTCGTTTCCTATGACTTTAATTGCACTATCATCTTCGACCTAACTGATTTCGTTTCCTATCCTTGCCGTCTTATTTTCGATTGTATCTTGACTATCTTCTATTGCCTGGCTTACGCAAATTACACTGTCCTGCTTTTTCCTTGATGATGTTTCATTTACCTCATTTGGCTAAATACCGTCTTTCAAAAATCGTCAGTACGGATCTTACTATTTCCACTACTGTTTTCCCGTCCTTCTTATGCTATGATGATTTCCTCATCTAGGGTAGAACTTTGATGTATATCAGTATCCATTGGCAATCTAAAGATTGACGACTGCTTCTTGCACGATAAACTCATTAACACCTTTGTTTTTCCTAATACAACTCTCCTCTAATGGAACAGCATTTTTACTCTCATTATTGAGACTGTGTCGGCTAATTTCTTGAACCCCTTTCTCCATTCCTCCTCCTCTTCGCAGCAGTAACTCGGGAAAATCATTGTTACTGAAAACATTAGCTCTCTCCAAATATGGAGTGAAACATTCCACTGCAAAATGGCTACTCATTCCACACTTTCGACACGTTTCTGTTTGTCCATTGTACCACAAAAATAAATATTGACCCTTAATGTACAAACTTGAAGGAATGTTTTCTTTTTTTTTAATCATCATTAGGCTACTATCCGAACACCATTTAGAACGTGTTTATACATATTTCCTGAGCCTTTACTTGCCTCACGCCAAATACCTTGCCATATTATTTTAAAAATTTAAAATTTAAAATGGAATATTTCTTCTTCCTACATAAATCTTCGAACCTGATACATTACATACTTTTACCTTTAATTTACCTTCGTCAATGGTTAACTCCTCATTTTCATATTCTGAACAAAATCTTGTAAAGGTAGATAAATGCTTGAATTTACCGTACTATTTCTATCGAGAAATAGCTTCAATTCTATAGTTCATCATCATATAATTTCATGATATAATTAAGCATCTTCTCCATACATAAAAAGTCAATGAAACCATCAAGGCTAATTATTGCTATTTTATTCTATCGCTTGATGGGAGTCTCAGCAATAAACCTTCCACTAACCCCGCTTCCATCACTCAAAGAAAAGGAAGTTGCCACTACGAATATTGTTTATATGGTTGATCCTTGTTTGAAAACGTATTTTTGAATTTCGTCAATAAATCAAAAATAGTTTTCTTATCAAGGGTCACTGTTAGCACTGGCGATTCTCTACATCTTCATGCACCTTCATTGTTGTATTATCCTCCTAAAAAGGGCGTTTTACTAAGAAGTCTTAAAACAACAACACACCGGTTTGCCGGGTCTTCTTTTTCCCCCTATAAATTTTTAAGAATTGTATATTCTTTTTAAATTTGTAATAGAATTATGATTTCGTAAGACACCTGTATTATTTTATCTTTTTACTTTTTGTATAGCCCTATAACCTCCTCAAGTTTGGTCACAATCACTTTTAAAACCAATAAAGTCATAGAAAATTGATTTCCATGATTCACTTTTTAACTTGTAAAACAAAAAGAAAAAAAAACTTTCTTTGTTCACACATAAGTCTCTCATGGGAGGAATCTGCCTTGCAAATCAGCAGCAAGGCTGCTATCCCCCTGGTCAAGACCCTGAAGAAACTACACCAGTCTGCCATCTGTGCAGACAACTAGTTCCCTAATATCAGCCTCAAGTACTAATTTTGTTGTAGGTATGTATGCATTGCAAGGATAAACATGATTGGTTACGCTCTGCTTACATCTGTAAAAAAAATATGAACAAGAAATGTGCTCCTAGGGGGACATATGAGGCCTTATGTTGTGGAGACATCTTTACCATACAGTGGAAGGATAGCTGTGTTGTGACCGTCCTTTTTCAGATACTTGGGGTGGGGGCCAGGTCCAAGGAAATCAGTCCTTTTTCACAATAAGAAGCTGTATAACAATGTAGAGATTCACTGTCTCAATGTCTTTAAGGAGTACAACTTGAAAATGGGGGGCATCATCAGGAGTGACATGCTAATCCATCTCTACACGACTCTTATATACCTATTTGGAATATCAACTGTTTAGATGGCTGCTGCATAAGGGAGACTTTAAGGCTTTGAAGGAGAAGCCCATGTTTGATATCTCCTATATTATAAGAAGTCAGAAGACCATGGCATCAAAAACAACTTTTCTCTATTTGAAGTGGGAGCACATGTCAATGCACTAGAGGGGACAGAATTCCTGATATCATACAATATGACACCAAAAGGTATGATACCAGGGAGTGGTATATGCCAGGTTTTGTCTCTGGCAGGCAGACCTGCAAGTTCAGTTCCACCCAACTTATGAGGCGTGATGGATATGCAATGTCTGCCAAATCACCTTCTTTTTGGATACAACAAACTGCTTCATCTCCTTTCGATATTTTCCAGATAATAGAGCCAGTCCTTGCCCTAGCCCCCCCCCCCCACCCTCCTAACTCAAGTAGTGTCATTGTGCCAAGCATCTGATCTTTCCTCTTTGGCCAGTTATACTGTAGGTCCTTATTTCTGTATGTGTAATGTCCATTTTTTTTACTGTTACTGTATATTTTGATCTGTTTGAGTTTATGGTGCTTTAGTAAAGTAATTTAGATTTTCTTTTTACTCTTCTTGTATATTCTGTTATTTTGTGTTTGTGTCTCCTTGGTTCTTTATTTCTTTTTCACTGTACTTGTATTTGATATTCAGATAGAACAGTCCTTTAAATGTTTTTTTTTTTTTTTTTTTTTTTTTTTTTTTTTTTACAGTGCTTGTATATTTTTATATTCTGTAAGTGTTTGTGGTGCTAAAGTACAGCAATTTTGATGTTTGTTTTTTTATTTTTAATGTACTTGCATCTTTTGATCTACATTTTTTATTGTGGTGCTTTAGTACAGTCATTTATATGTTTTCAATTGTATTTGTATAATTTAATCTCCGGTTTGTGTTTGTGAAGCTTTAGTAAACCATTTATATGTCCTGTTTAGGGGATCTATATTTGTAAGATACATTAGAATGTTTGTGTTACCTGTTAAACGTAAAATTCAATTATGTAAATGCTTAGTTTTTATCTTTCCGATACATTATAGAACTAGAATTATATTTTGTCTGAGTGAAAATTCCTTCCAATAATTGAAAAATTATATGAAACATGTTTGTTTTCTACCATATTTAGATAAAAGAGTAGTAATTGTAGGTCAGCACTCTTTCTAATATATATATTTAAAAGCTGTATTTTTGCACAGTTATATGCCGGTAAGGGGCACTAAAGCCTGCATGGCATAGCTTTTTTCAATGTAATCTCCGCACAGGATATATTTTTGGTGAAACGCAGGAGTGCACTTTTTGAAGACATTTAATTGATTAAAGATTCCTTAGAAAAGCCTGACAATTAACATACCAATTGGCTTTTTCCTATCCCTATTATTTTTATAAAAGCCACTAGAGGCTTAATGAGCAGTGGAATCATCTGTTTTTGGATAGGGTGAGAATAACGGACCAGAGAAGAAATAAACTTGGCAGGCATCCTTCATTGCTCTGATGTAGCTGTCCACTTATTACCTTCTTTCTTTAATCTTTCTTGGTCTTGCTTCTTTGAAGCAATTGAAAGTACAATATGTAATGAAATTTAAAGTTAGTTTCACGAACCAAAAAGATGACTACATTAGTTTTTTTTTATTCTCTTAAGTGTTGCATAAACTTAGGCTGTTTTTGGTTATAGAACAGTATCATCATTGTCCATTACTTGAAAGTCCCAAATTTTAGTTCTCCGTTCCATTATTCATAGTGTTCTTATAATAGATGAATTAAGTTTTGTAAAGAATGCTATAATGATAACACCTAATTATGTGTCCGTGCTTGTTAAATCATCAATGATATCTTCATATTTCTAGAGAATTTTTATTTCATTAAGTATCTGATTCACTATTGCTGCAGATGTAAGAATGATGCAGAGTAGTAAACGAATAGATATTATTTGTAAGTGCTAACCTTGGTGGTATGGAAGCTTTACAGTCTTTCAAGATTAAAGACCCAATCAACTAATACTTTTCTTAACATATATTTTGTGATTCCTCTTTTAATGAACTTCTAACCGTATTTCATAAAACAGTTTGAATATCACCTCTGCCACTCCTTTCACTACCTTTTTGGTACAAACAAAGCTCGTTATGATGGTCCATTGTCTATCATTCTCGTTCTTAAATGTACTGTAGGTGTCATGACTTTCATTCTCAAGAATTGAATTTCATGACAAACCACATTGGTTGGGTGATAGGCGTGACGTTAGAACCATACATTCTTCATTATTACTCAAGATGATATGATATCTTCTAAATATGAAATAATCTATATTTCTCTTCTGATCTTTAATCGGAAAAACACGTAAAATTTTGAAATTTAGCGATGGCAATCTTTTCTCATATCTGCATGATAAACATTTTAAAGTGTCCTTTTTGAATTTTATGGTTTTGAAATTAGCAGTTTCTTATCTTTTTTTTACTATGCTACGTCAAAGCAACAGAATTTACTAGGTATATTTAGATACCTAGCAAAAACTTCTTTAGGATATTTTCAGACTTTGTACTGGGGCATTAGGTTATTATTGAACTTTAATATCCTTGATGGGACCTTACTTACACTACCCTTTGTGCAATGAAGTAAAAATAATTTCTTACCAATGATATAATAGTGAGCCCTTGAGCCCTCTATTCTCACACTTCGAAATTGTGTTGATATGATCCTATGGCAGCTTTTTAACTAGAGATTTAGGCCGTCTTTGATTATTTCCATTGCTACTAATGATTTTGGTTAATATCAATTAAAGATGTATAGAAGATCGATGGCAAATGCAATGAAGTCCATGCCTATTCCATATTTATAATTCATTCAGATGCTATTAGTATGATAAATAGAAAAAAAAAGAGATCCGTAATAGGACACTTACTGATTAATGACTTGACATCAAAGCAAAGGATGCAAAGAGTTCTTCACCCCTTTGGGCATTGTCAGTTCTTATTAGATGATATCCATGTTGCACCTTAAATTAAAATTTTCCTTTTGACGAAGATGGCAGACTTGATTGAGGTAAATACAGCGACAGGAATCGGCAGAATACCTGAAACCACAGTACAAATTCCAAAAGTATCCTAAAGAAATATTTGCCCGGTATCTAAGTATGTACGTTGTACGTATGTAGTACGTACGTATAATGTGGTTATATTAGTCATGAAATACTAAGATATTCTAACCAAGAATATCGTATCACGTATCCTCTGTCAAGGTAGTAATGGGGCTAATATAAGCCCTTTCCTACTCAAGCATTAAGCATAGGGAATGCCATTAATAACTCTTAAACAAATCTCGACTAACAAGATTATAACAACAAAGTAGATTTCATGTTAACAGTGCCGGAGAAGTTGAAGTAAGAACGATCAGTAAAACGTTATCAATAGCCTAACGGGAAGGTGTAGCCTCAAGGACGAGTTTCTAATAAAGTTGACGAGCTTATCAAGTGAGAATCTCTCCAACGTCTTTTACATCTCAGGTGTACCGACATTTCAAGAGACAAATAAATCAGTTGTTGTCAGAGGAAAACATGGTAATCAGATAACGGAGTACAATAGTACTGCAGATTAGAAGTGACATCTTCCCGACCTGATCGAAGTAACCCTGATCGGCAGTTCCTTTAAACAGGATGAAATAAAATATGTATAAAATAAATCAGGAAAATAATTCTCTCTCTCTCTCTCTCTCTCTCTCTCTCTCTCTCTCTCTCTCTATCTCTCTCTCTCTCTCTCTCAGTCTGTATATATATACATGCTATATACATATATATATATATATATATATATATATAATATATATATATATATATATATATATATATATATATATACAGTATGTATGTATATACATGCAGTATATACATATGTATATATATATACATATATACATATATATATATATATATATATATATATATATATATATGTATATACATCACATATATAATATGTATATATATATATATATATATATATATATATATATATATATATATATATATATATATATATATATACAGTATATATATATATACATGCATATATATATATGTATATATATATATATATATATATATATATACATACATATATATATATATATATACATATATATATATATGTACACATACATATATATATATATATATATATATACATATATATATATATATATATATATATATAAAGTATTATTTTTGGGCATGCTACTTAACGTTGACAATTAATGTTTAGGTCTTATGTAGTCTAAGAATTGAGGACAATATCTCTCCGGACAAACTGGGCCCCAGATACAGTACCTTTCAGAATATGACATGAGTAGCATTAACGTTTTTATATTTAATATTGGGTGTCAACACGTGTTTTGAATAACTTTTACGTGATTTTTCTTCAGGAGTACATTAGCTGCGATGGAATTATATCTCTACATAAAGGTGGTAAAAATTTAAAATTAAAAAATCTTCGGAACTCGAAAATTTAATACCAATTATTGATAGATGAAAACTTTAGAATTCTTTGAAATGCAAAATTTCAAGATAAATTTTGAGAACCAAGAATAATTTTTTTTCACAAGGCTTCACAATATTTCGTGATTGATCGCAAAACCAATTGCCCAACTAATATAGATCTGAAGTAGAATCGCGTAATAGTTATTCGAAACACGTGTCGACACCAAGTATTAAAAAAAAAATCGTAAATGTTATTTTCGTGTGAACATGAAACCTAACTGAGATTCACTTTTTTTCCGGAAAGATGACTTGGAACAGGGCACCATCAGGTGTTCGCTTTAAAGGATGCAAAGGGAAATATTATTAACGAAAGAGATGAAGTGATACAAATTGCATAGGACCTACGAGTATATACAAAGCTATACAATAGTGATAAAAGAAATAACTTTTCCAAAAGAAATAAAGAAAAACCTAAGTCGATACCAAAAATAATAGTAAGAGATGTAAAGAAAGCCTTAAAAGACATGAAATTATGTAAAACAGAAAGGGACGATGGCCTAACAATTGATTTAATAAAAGGTGGAGGAGATTTCATAGTAAAACTGGGTGAACTTTGCACAAAATGTCTTCAATAATACTCTATACCAACAGTTTAAAAAAAAAAATCATTATAATAATTCACAAAAAAAAAAAAGGGAGACACAAAAGACCTGAAAAATGATCACCCGATATGTTTACTTTCCATAATAGAAAGACAGCTAGACTTTAATTAACCAAGGGAGCAGGCAGGCTTTAGAAGTGGGTATTCAACACTTGGCCATATCCATGTAATTAACCAGCTAATGAAAAAATCAACAGAGTGAGACAAACTATTGTGTATAGCATTTTTATACTATGAGAAAGCTTTTGATTCTGTCAAAACTTCGGCAGTATTCCTAATGTAAACACTTCAGTGACAAGGAATAGACGATTTTTACGTTAGAACAATTAAAGATATATATATACGGGAAGTACAGCAATCCCAAAAACTACAAAAATATAGTGAGAAAATTCTGATTAATGAAGGGGTTAGACGAGGAGACCCTATCCTTTCTAAATTATTCACAGCATGCACAGAAGAAGTTAAAAAAAAATTACATCGGGAAAATGCGGGATTCAACATTAATGGGGAATACCTTAACAACATAGATTTTACAGAGGACACAGTTCTGTTTAGAGAATCAGTGAAGGAATCGCAAAACATGATAGAAATTTGAATGGAGAAAGCAGAAATGTAGGACTGATAATGAATATAAATAAACGTATGATAATGTACAGTGAAAATGCAGAGAAAAAACAAATAAGGGTTATGGGTAAACCTCTAGAGATTATTAATGAATATACTTACTTAGGACAGACAGTAGGTGTTTCCCTCACACACGAGACCGAAGTTGAAATAAGGATAAACATAGGATGGATTTCGTTTGGTAAAAAAAAAATGAGATTATGAAAAGTAAAGTGTCACTTTCTCTGAATCAAAAAGTATCTAATCAGATGGTCCTATCAATATTAACCCATTTATCAAAAGTTTAGAGGATTACTAAAACCTCAGAACATAAGCTATTTGCAACTCAAAGAGCTATGGAAAGAATGATCATGGGACTAACACTAAGAG
>NC_090725.1:178231638-178269138 GCF_036898095.1 Palaemon carinicauda
CGTATCCAACTTCCTCTTACAATCTACAGCATCTACGTCACATTGTGGGAAAATTTATTCCATACCACCAGACTTACAAGTGCCCTGCGAATCAACAAATATCGACAGATTGGCACACGATAATGCACGTTTTCCTGGCACCAACTCTAGCAAGTAACTGCTAACGCCCCCTTACACGGGCCATTTCTTCATGATCTGTTTCACACCAAAGCTTTCTTAATTAACATTTATGACAAAGAAGCCTGGGTCTCCATTGATCACCTAAAACCTGCGATCTAATGCAGTACGCGTCCCAAGAGCAGTGCGCTTCTTAAGAGCAGGGCGCCTTATTTCACATGAACGTCCTTTATAGGGGGAGCCATGTACTGTGTGTGTTTCATACACGCTCATACACTGCATTGTTATTACTTTTTTATCGCTCGCTCTCCCCTGCACTGATAATAGAAAGCAGTTTAAGCATGGTATCTGATATTTCATATCGTTTAAAATTTGTCATTCTTGCTCTCAACTGTCTGTATATAAGCCCATTGTCTTGTTGAATAAATCCTACTTGCAATCACCGTGCTTCTCTCTTAACACCAAACAGCTTTTCACATTTTCCGGCTTTTTTCTTTTCTTGACAATATTCTACTCTAAATGTTTAGTAAAACTTTTTTTTTTCATCTATTTCTGATTCACATCTCTTGTTATACTATCACCACATATAATATTTACACATAGACGGCCTACCATTAAAACTCAATTACTTCGACTCACCAACCATCCAAAACTGCTTTCTTCGCTTCATGTACCTGGGGTCCAATTATCCTTTGGACACAAATCTGGCTTTTAATACGTGTCTAATTTCAAAGCTTGCAATTATTATTCTTATGAAAGTTACTAAAATTGTTAATATTATTAAAGTTTATAAAATTTTATTATTGTTATTAAGATCATTAAAATTTACTGACATATACTCACAACTTCAAATTAGTGATGCTTATCAATACTGCATCTACATTCGACAGGTACTCCATATTCTAATCAAACTTCCCTCAATATAACAGTATCTCAAATATTTTCACGCATCTACATATGCTCTTGTCTTTTGTGTCTTCTTTCATCTTTGCACATAGACACCCATACAGGCATAAGGCACCTTATAACTAAGGACCGTTATAAGAATAAACCAATCAGCCACACACACACAATTTATATATATATATATATATATATATATATATATATATATATATATATATATATATATAGTATATATATACATATACATATATATATATATATATATATATATATATATATATATATATATATATATATATATAATATACAAGTTTTATCGTGTTCACTAAAATCTTAACATATTTCCAGAGGCCCAGAACTTTTGTAATATTAATATGTAATTTTTCTATAATAAATCTTTATATAACAACATGAAAATGGGCTCTAAATTACTTAATTTTATTTTAGCAATGTCTTCGACATAGTTGCATTGATTACCTCATATTTCATCTTATTTTCCATACCACCGAAACACATACTAGCTAACGCTGTTAGGAAGCTAGGTAGCCTACCATTCTTAAGGCTTCTAATATCTAAGTATATTATGGTATTGAGGGTTCATGCCTTTATTCTTTTCTCTCACGGCCAGTCAAGTATTATTCTTCTGCCTAAATATTGCTACCAATTAAGGATCTTTGTATTCTATTAGAAAATACTCATAGTTTAGATTTTGTTTTTTCAACGCTCGTAATACTAACTTCAACTTATTCATATTTTCTATGCTTTATTTCACTATAGATATACATTCTCGTTTTATACATGTACTTCTAGAATTAACTATTGTACTTATACTGCACGGCATAAATATGCATAATATAATGAGATTTCATAAAGTATCATTATCCAGTAACTTTTCTGGTTTTTAATGATGTGTGTGAACTTCAAAGCATGCGTTTCTGTTTTTTTTATTTACAGGAGAATTCATACTTATCAGTTAATTTATATGAGAATTTCATTTGCATGTATTTTTCTTATGATTTTCTTTATTGATATGAAATTTCCATTTAATTTTTTTGCTTCCACTTTGTTTTATTTTTAATAATTTTGTATTTTATATAAATATTACTTAGCAAGCTACACACTAACGTATTTTTTTCTCTTTATGTGTACACTTTAATAATAAAAAGTGTCTTAAGCATATTCAGTTTTTCTATTATCTAAACCTGATTGATAACTATGTTATACGGCTTGTAAAAAGACTATCTTATCATATACAAAGAAAACCGAATTCTGATCAATGAATATTGAAAACTTAGATATTATGTTAAAGAGTCTCATATTAGCAGGTTGTCAAATCGACCAGACCGATGAAATAATAACAAACAAGGAAACAGTGTGATCATAATCCTAGAAATATATGGTTTGTTCGTAGTGAAGGTTTCTAATATTAAAAGGTTTTCTTATTAAAGCATGTAAAAGGCATATTCTTGTAGTGTTTTTGTTTTCATTGATATTTAGTAAAAAATCTTGATATTCAAAAGAATTGATGGAACAGTTTGTTAAATTTGACTGCATTGAGAAAAATGTGAATATCACGGTGGAATCAACAACTTTCCAAGGACACATCCTATCTTAAGACGTGCTAATGTTTAGATATTTCAACAAACAAACAAAAATTGAATACAGTGGGAGTGGATTATCTAGCATAATTTGCTATAAATGGTATTTAGAATATTTAGAATGACCTTCTAGGACGTTTTATTCACTGTGATAATAATCTATAAGTTTTAATGATAGTAATGTCTAGGCAGTCCAATTGGAGGATAGCGAAAAGAAAAGATAAATCACCATTTTCTTGTTTTCTGTCTTTGTAACATGTTTTAATCTCGCATTCTTCTAAAACCATCTCCAATCCAGTCATCTTTTATTTTACTATATCTCTATTCTTCTACTATGAATTTAAATCCTTTAGTCCCTTTTCATATCTTTTATTAAGCTACAACACTTCTTTCTGGGCTGAAACTCCACTTTGCCATCAACTCTAGGCATTTATAATTGTATTATTTAAATCCGTAAATAAGCTATACTAGGTTACAAGAAAATACGATGTTTAAAGTACGCGTTCTGAAAATTTAATGTCAAAAATAGAATTTTATAAGAAAAAGTGTTATAAAGGAAATATTAGAATTTATGCAGACGGGATGTTATAAATTAAAGTTTCCTGACACTATTCAGGAAGAATTAAAGTTTAAACGAAACTTACGAACGTGACATCATATCCGATAAAAGAAGTCTGACAAAATTTTAGAGTAAAGAAAAGAAACTATCTGTAATATCTGAATACTTTGAAATTATACATGGCAAGTCCCAGAGGAATTCCCTGGGGAAGTGTGTTCAGGATTTATAGTCTGATAAGAGAATATATTCTCTCTCTCTCTCTCTCTCTCTCTCTCTCTCTCTCTCTCTCTCTCTCTCTCTCTCTCTCTATATATATATATATATATATATATATATATATATATATATATATATATATATATATATATATATATATATGTATATATATATATATATATATATATATATATATATATATATATATATATATATATAGGCTTATATACATATATATATATATGAATATATATGTATATATATATATATATATATATATATATATACATATATATATACATATATATATATATATAAATATATATATATATATTTATACATTTATCTATCTATCTATATGTATGTGTATATATACATATACGGTATATATATAAATATATATATATATATATATATATATATATATATATATATATATATGTATATATATATATACATATACGGTATATATAATATATATATATATATATATATATGTATATATATATAAGTATAAATATATATATATATATATATATATATATATATATATATATGAATTTAAATATATATATATATATATATATATATATATATATGTATATATATATATGTATATATATATATATATTTATATATATATATATATATATATATATATATACATATATATATATATACATACATATATATATATATATATATATATATATATATATATATATATATATATAGAGAGGTCCCCTTTTTTGTTTCATTTGTTTGATGTCGGCTACCCCCTAAAATTGGGTGAAGTGCCGTGGAAGTAAGAATGATTATTATTTTTATCATCATTAATTGCTAAGCTACAACCCTAGTTGGAAAAGCTGGATGCTAGAAGCTCAGAGGCTCCAACAGGGAAAATAGCCCAGTGAGGAAAGGAAACAAGGAAAAATTTATATTCTAAGAACAGTAACAACATAGGAATGAATTTCTCCTATATAACCTATGAAAATTTTAACAAAACAAGAGGAAGAGAAATATGATAGAATAGTGTGGTCGAGTGTACCCTTAAGTAAGATAACTCTAACCCAAGATAATGGAAGACCATGGTACAGAGGCTATGACACTACCCAAGACTGGAGAACAATGATTTGATTTTTGGAGTGTCCTTCTCCTAGAAGAGCTGCTTACCATAGCTAGAGTCTCTCCTACCCTTACCAAGGGGAAAATAGCCACTGAACAATTACAGTGCAAAAACCCTTTGGGTTAAGAAGAATTGTTTGGTAATCTCATTGTTGGCAGGTGTATGACAGAGAAGAATGTGTAAAGAATAGGCCAGACTATTCGGTGTGTGTGTGTGTGTGTGTGTGTGTGTGTGTGTGTGTGTGTGTGTGTGTGAGTGTGTGTGTGGAGGCAAAGGGAAAATGAACCGTAACCAGAGAGAGGGTGCAATATAATACAGTCTGGCCTGTCAAAGGACCCCATAACTCTGTAGCGGTAGTATTTCAACGAGTGGTTGGTGCCCTGACCAGCCTACCACCTATTTGTCATGGAAATGCTTTCGACAGTTGATTCTTAGCGCAAGGTCTCTGATCGATAAGATTAGTTGTGAATGGAATCATTAATAGCAGTTTTCAGAGAATACAACATCATCTGGTAAAACAGAAAAGAATTGCATACCAATAAAAGAATCTATAAGTATTTTTATGGAAATAGAAGTAAAAAATGGAAGTTAGCATGTGAAAATATATGAAACCTTGAAAATAGTGTGATTAATGTCAGTAGGAATGTCGGAAAAAGGAATTACTGGACCATACAGGTAAATGGAATTACTTACGAATAGCAGCAGATGAAAGACGCGGTGAATGCTAACTGACGACAGTCAAGGAGGGTAGCTGGGTCTATGCAGAAAATAGGAAGATAGATTGATTGATGAGTTGTCTGGCATCCTGACATAGAAAAAAAAAAATGTGAAGAGTATGCAGTGGTCGATATATATAGAATACTTGTTTACCCCTCTTTCAGTAAGCTGAGTAAAAACTAGAAATAACCATATACTTTGAAAGGAAATAACATAAGGATAGATGCGAAAAAACAATGACCGGTGTATTGAGGGTGTTTGGTTTTGTGCGCACATGGGTATCAGAAAAGCTGGAGAAAAGGAACTACAATAGGGAGGAATTTGACTGAAAAGAAGTTTTAATGCAAAATGACTTTGGCTTAACAACAAGGAAATATAAAAATCCATGAGAAAAAAGATCTGATGGACGTTATTGACATTAATGATAGAGGTTCATATCCTGTTGATGACGTTTCTCTGTAGACGTGTGCTATGGAAGGTGTTTGTCACTAGATCCTTGGTAAATCAATTAAAGAATGGATGTGGTGCTAACAATAGGATTCTTTTCGGCGAATACGTCGTGATCAAGACTTACAGATTTTTTGTAGAATTATGAAACGCTATATAAACCGGTTCTTTAAAAAAAAAAAAAAAAAAAATTAAAATGGTCGAAATTATATCTTAAAGTCTTAAGGATACAAAACACTTTTATAATGGCTCTATATATATATATATATATATATATATATATATATATATATATATATATATATATATATATACATGTATATATATATATATATATATATATATATATATATATATATATATGTATGTATGTATAAATATACATATATATATATGTATTTTATATATATATATATATATATATATATATATATATATATATATAAATATATATATATATATATATATATATATATATATATATATATATATATGTATATATATATACATATATATATATATATATATATATATATATATATATATATATGAATTGCATGTTGAAAATATCACTGGTATTTACAACAATATCCGGTGATTTGAGCGAATCATTACAGTTTTAGAGCTGATTGTTCTGTTCTAAATATCGTTTGCATTAATCTCAAGCCTTTAAAGTCTAAACCATGATTACAGTTGCAAAAATCCTTTTATTAATAAATTTTTTTTTTAATTCTTAGTTTTGTGAAATATTTTCATATTTCCATCTAGGAGGGCTACATTGTCGTTTGGCTGTTAATATTTTGAGGTTCCCAGGAAAGATTCTTAAATAAGGAATAATATGTTTAATCCTGATAGGGAAGCATGTAAGAATATTCCCAGTTTCATTTTTGTTGCTTTAGATTTTTTTATTGTCATTCAGTACTTGACCAGAAAAAGTTTTCTAAATCAGAATGTTCCCAGATTATTTATCATCTTCTGTTATTTAATCGTTTTATTTTTGTAGGCTCCTAGTCGCTCTTCCTGAAACCTTCAGCTAGGATAAACACTTTTATTTCTCTCACCTCTTGATGCTTGCTCATTTCTTGCCAAATCACGTTTGTATTCTACAAATATCCCGGGGGAGCGATAATTTGACATGCTTCTTAATGATACGCCACCCTCTCTCATGTCAAAATAACCAAGGGATTTACGATCGTTCCCTTCGTGTGTTTTGCCATTACTCTTAGAATTTTGATGACAATGAAGACCTACTCATTAAATGAGACCAAAGGATGAATTTTACCAGGTTTTTTTTTTCAGCGCTACTGATATGTCTGAAGTTTATTATTAATAAGACTCCTCTCATAGGGAAGTTTCTGTATTGGATATGGATGAGCAACTTTTGGTAAATAATAACATTCCTTAACAAATAGAATATATTGTGTTATCATACAAGTAAATTGTGGTATTAATATGTGATTGTGTGGTACTTTTATAAAGTTGAGTGAAGTCTTCAATTCTCATTTGGCTAAAATATGCATTTAATATATTCATATTAATATCTTTATGCAATATATATGTATACTTCATTACAATGTATATATTATGATTTCAAATATTATGGACATCTATCAGCTAAAATAGTTGTGCAACTATTATGACCTACTACATACATACATACATATATATATATATATATATATATATATATATATATATATATATATATATATATATATTTATATATATTGTGATTGCAGTATTTACATGCATGTCTTGATGACAATAGCTACAGTTTTATTCACTTATCATCATTATCATCATCTCCTTCTCCTACGTCCATTGAAGCAAAGGGCTTTCGTTAGATTTCGCCAGTCATCTCTGTCTTCAGCTTTTAAATCAATACTTCTCCATTCATCATCTCTTATTTCACACTTCATAGTCCTCATCCGTTTAGGCCTGTGTCCTCCAGTTTTTCTAGTGCCTTGTAGAGCCCAGTTGAAAGTTTTGTGAACTAATCTCTCTTGGGGAGTGCAAATAGCATGTCCAAACCATCTTCATCTACCCCTCACCATGATGTCATCCTCATATGGCAATAATCTATCTTATAGTTTCATTTCTAATCCTGTCCTATCATTTAACTCCCAATATTCTTCTGAGGGCTTTGTTCTCATTGTGTTTCATTGTCATACCATGACTCGTGTCCTTACAGTAACCCCATTCTCTCTAAACGGATATATAGCCTGATTTATATATGAAATTTCAGGTAATTTGATTTCCATATTTTACTTAACCCGGCCATTGTCTGATTTGTATTTCTAAATATTTAATTAAACTCAAATTCTAAAGATCCTGTGTTAGAGATCATAGTTCCTAAATATTTAAATAATTCCACCTTATTAATCCTTTCTCCTTTCAATGATATTTCATATTCCATTGCATATTCCGTTCTCATCATCCCTGTATTTCTTACATTTATCTTTAGCACATCTTCATGTGATATTTCATGCATTCTGGTAAGCAAGCTTTGCAAGTCCTGTGGTGCTCTGCGAATAAGGATAGCGTCATCAGCATACTCTAAGTAAGCTAATTTCCTGTTACCAATCCAGTCCAATCCTTCTCCAACAACCAAAACTGTTCTATGCATTACAAAATTCATGAGGAGGATGAAAACCATAGGTGACAACACATTCCCATGGAGTACTCCACTGTTCACTGGAAATTTATTTGATAGGATTCCACTAACATTAACTTTATACTTCGTATGCTCATGAGCAAACTTATTCAAATTTACACATATTAGAGGAACTCCATAATAACGTAGAGCTCTCCACAAAATTGGCCGGTGCACACTATCAAAGCCTTTTTCATAGTCCACTAATGACATCAAAAGTTGATTTCTATATTCCACACATTGCTGTACCAGTCTTAAAATGAAAATGTGGTCACTAAAACTTTTACCTTCTCTAAATCCGGGTTGTTCATTTCTCACCTTTTTCATTAATCTATCTCTCTTGCCTCTTTAGCATGAGTATACTATATATTTTCTTGACAACAGACACAAGTGCAATGGTTCTGTAATTATTGCAATCAGTCAGATCTCCTGTTTTTTATCATTGTCACCAACACTCCTATTCATCAGGTTTTGCCCCTATGCCACATTCTTCAATATGAACTTGAAAGCATTCTGTGACTCACTTTTTTTTTGGCTAATTTCATCTCAGCAGATATTCCATCTCATCCAGGTGCTTCCCATTCCTTGAGGGTTTTTATGATACCTTCGACTTCAAACACACTGAATTCATTCTTGGGCACATCAATGTCTTCCTCAGCTTTAGGCATATCAATGAAGTTAATCTCTTCATATTTCCTATTCATAACCTATCTAAAGTGTTCCATCCAACGTTGCCTTACATTCCTCGTTTTTTTTATTTTATAACATAGCCATCTCTCTTTTTGATGGGTATGCTGTACGATTCTTCTTCTTTGCTCCAGCAGAGATTTCATTGATAATTCCATGAATAATTCTTACACCATAGTCATTCCCTGAGTTATCAGCCTCACCTGCTTTTCTATCTAAATATTCTCTCCAGTCATTCCTGGCTTTTCTTATTTCTTCACTATCAATACTGGAATACTTAGCATGCTGTATCTTGTAATTTATATTAGTTACTTGAAAACTTTCAACAACCAATTTCTGTCTTTGTCTCCTTTTTTTGTGGTATCCCAGGTATTATTTGATATCCATGGTTTTTTCCTTGTAACTGCATGTCCCAAATCTTCACCACCAAATGACTGATATATATATATATATATATATATATATAGGTATTTTATTTATATTTTTGTTAGGTGCTTTCAGTTTAAATTTCAGAGTCCCCCTTCTCTCTTTATTAATGACTGTGATCTATTTGATTTTTGTAATTACCACATGGTCAAGTCCAGTAATATTTGTATATTTGTGGATGTCCTTGTACTGGAAAAGAGTACCCCTAACAGCAAGATTTGTTTGTTGAACAAAAACTTGAAATAAAATGTGCCCCATTTTCATTTGCAACTTCGGTAAGACCCTCAACACCTATCTTATTCTCTATACCTTGATTATTCCTTTCAACTTCCGCACTGAAGTTTCCAATCACAATTTTCATATCTCTCTCTAGGATCTCATCTATTATACTTTGCAGTTCTTCATATTATTCATCTTTCCTTTCTTTATAGGCATTATTTGTTGGTACATAGCAAACTATAATACTCATATTGCACTACTTTGATTAAAACTTTACAAGTAACAATGTACTATTAACAGCTATATATTCCACTAATGCCTTATCTGGTCATGGTGTCATCATCATTCCCACCCCTTCTTTTCTAACTCCATCTATTCTTCCTGAGTGTATATATATATATATATATATATATATATATATATATATATATATATATATATATATATATATATATATATATATATATATATATATATATGTGTGTGTGTGTGTGTGTATAAATATATAAATAAATAAATATATATATATATATATATATATATATATATATATATATATATATATATATATATATATATATATATATATATATATATATATATATATATATATATATATATATATATATATATATATGGATAAATATCAACACAACATCGTGTTCAAATAGAAATAAATTTCTACCTCATACTTGGGATCGAACGCTAGCCCCTTCTAATGAAAGGCCAGGTCGAAACCAACCATGCCACGAGAGCCCATAAAAGAAATCTGAACCTGACACTAATCTAGCTGTCCGAGGATTTACCTGGTGAGACATCAGTCTCTTTACCAGCGAGTTTTACCAGATTTCCCCGGGCCACCACGTGACACAATTGGTAGTAATTCATTCAAATTACCCCTAATGAGTCAATATGGATAAATATCAACACAACATCGTGTTCAAATAGAAATAAATTTCTACCTCATACTTGGGATCGAACGCTAGCCCCTTCTAATGAAAGGCCAGGTCGAAACCAACCATGCCACGAGAGCCCATAAAAGAAATCTGAACCTGACACTAATCTAGCTGTCCGAGGATTTACCTGGTGAGACATGTCAGGTTCAGATTTCTTTTATGGGCTCTCGTGGCATGGTTGGTTTCGACCTGGCCTTTCATTAGAAGGGGCTAGCGTTCGATCCCAAGTATGAGGTAGAAATTTATTTCTATTTGAACACGATGTTGTGTTGATATTTATCCATATTGACTCATTAGGGGTAATTTGAATGAATTACTACCAATTGTGTCACGTGGTGGCCCGGGGAAATCTGGTAAAACTCGCTGGTAAAGAGACTGATGTCTCACCAGGTAAATCCTCGGACAGCTAGATTAGTGTCAGGTTCAGATTTCTTTTATGGGCTCTCGTGGCATGGTTGGTTTCGACCTGGCCTTTCATTAGAAGGGGCTAGCGTTCGATCCCAAGTATGAGGTAGAAATTTATTTCTATTTGAACACGATGTTGTGTTGATATTTATCCATATTGACTCATTAGGGGTAATTTGAATGAATTACTACCAATTGTGTCACGTGGTGGCCCGGGGAAATCTGGTAAAACTCGCTGGTAAAGAGACTGATGTCTCACCAGGTAAATCCTCGGACAGCTTGATTAGTGTCAGGTTCAGATTTCTTTTATGGGCTCTCGTGGCATGGTTGGTTTCGACCTGGCCTTTCATTAGAAGGGGCTAGCGTTCGATCCCAAGTATGAGGTAGAAATTTATATATATATATATATATATATATACATATTGCTTTCGTCTAAGATTTCTTCACCAATCGATCCTCTTACAGCATGTTTCACTTAGGACCAAGATATCCAAACTATATTTCATAAATTCATTCTCCACTTGCTGTAACTTTCCAATATGATTCATGGTTCATGGTCCTAACAGTCCAATTACCAATTTTAAATTTTTCCTTAGTATTTATAAACCGGAATATTCTTAACAACCTGCTATGCCTAGAACTTGGGGCCATTCTGTCATTTTCACTTTCCATTGACTGACTAAATCCTTACAGGATTCATTGGCTAAATCAATCAACGGATGGCCAGTTCCTTCTGAAGCCTAGTTCCTATCTAGCAAAAGCAAGTGACCCCTGTCGGACCATACTAATTTCAGTAAGATCACCCGCCACACATCAGGAGTAGAAGCCAAAAAGACGTTTTGTCTATTGCCTGAAACACAATCAGTAACCCTCCTGCCGGTGACTTCATTGTTTTAGGGGGCATTGCCGCCACACCCAAAGTTCTCGTTATTCCACCATGTTGCCCATCCACTTATATAACCTATGGCAAACATGGAGCATCACTCGTTGTGATGCTACCGCTAGAGTTATTAGGCCCTTTGATTGGCCATACAGCACTACATTGGATCCTTCTCTCTGGTTGCATTTCATTTTAACTTTGCCTACACATACACCAAATAGTCTAGCCTATCCTTTACAGAGTCTCCTCTGTCCTCATACATCGGACAAAACTGGGATTACCAAACAATTCTCCTTCACCCAAGGGGTTATCTACTGCACTGTAATTGATCAGTGGCTACTTTCCTCTTGGTAAGGGTAGAAGGGACTCTTTAGCTATGGTGAGCAGCTCTTCTAGGAGAAGGATATTCCAAAGCAAACCATAATTCCCTAGTCTTGGGAAGTTCCACGGCCTCTCTACCATGGTCATCCACTCTCTTGGGTTAGAGTTCTCATGCTTTAGGATACACTCGTGCACACTATTCTGTCTTATTTTTCTTCCTCTTAGTTTCGTTAAAGTTTTTATAGTTTATAAAGGTAATATTTATATTAATGTTGTTATTATTCATGAAATATTCTATTTTTCCTTGTTTCCTTTCCTGACTGGGCTGTTTTACCTGTTAGAGGCCTTGGGCTTATAGTATCCTGCTTTTCCAACTAGGGCTGTATCTTAGCTATCAATAATGATAATAATAATAATAATAATAATAATAATGATAATAATAATAATGATAATAATAATAATAATACCACAACAGTTTAAGCCTTTAAGACTTTCTTAATTTTTTCTGTAATTCGTTAATTTATCATACTTTTGGAAGATATTTACACACACATATGTATACACACGACCACAAGTACACACACGCATATATATGTATATATATACATATATATATACATATATATATATATATATATATATATATATATATATATATATATAT
Organism: Palaemon carinicauda; assembly: GCF_036898095.1. Classification (NCBI taxonomy): domain Eukaryota; kingdom Metazoa; phylum Arthropoda; class Malacostraca; order Decapoda; family Palaemonidae; genus Palaemon; species Palaemon carinicauda. The sequence goes on from NC_090725.1 coordinate 178,244,536, forward strand.
ATATATATATATATATACATATATATATACATATATATATACATATATATATATATATATATATATATATATATATATATATATATATATATATATATATATATATATATATATATATATATATATTTATATATATATATATATATATATATATATATATATATATATATATATATATATGGGTATATATATATATATATATATATATATATATATATATATATATATATATATATATATAGAGAGAGAGAGAGAGAGAGAGAGAGAGAGAGAGAGAGAGAGAGAGAGAGAGAGAGAGTTATCAAAATAGATCCCATCGCCATTTATAAAGAGAAGAGGACTCTGAGAAATGTAAGAAGCCACAGAGGTACAGATATTGGTAGTGACCAACAGCTCCTCATTGCCCCACTGAAATGAAAACTGAAAGCACCTAACAGAAAGGTAGATATAATATATAGGTTTGATACAACTAAACTTTTAGAAGACGTGCACAGAAAACTTTTAGCAATTGAATATAAAAATCTATTAGCAGTCTTAAAGGCTTTAATAGACGAAGAGCATACAATTGATTAAAAATGGTGGGATATTAAGAACATATATCAGTCAGTTGGTCGTGAAGTTTTGGAACATGCAGTTATAGGGAGAAAGCCATGTTTATCCAATGATACGTGGGATACTATAAAAAGGTGACAAAGACAAAAATTTATTGTTGAAAGTTTTCGAAGAAGCAATGAAAATTACAAGGTAGAGCATGGTAAGTATTCCAGTACTGATAGCGAGGTCAAAAGAAAAGCTAGGAATAACTGGAGAGAATATCAAGATGGTAAATCAGATAGACTGACAAAGCTATGAATTCAAGTAGTAGCAGTGGTGTAACAACTTCTCATAGAATCATTAATAAAATCTCTACTGGGCCAAAGAAGAAAAATCATACACCCATCAAAAAGAAAAAGAGATGGATCTGTTATTGCAACAGAAGATGAAGAAAGGCAACGTTCGATGGAACACATTAGTGAAGTTATGAATAGGAGATAGGAAGGGAAAAATTCGATTGATATACCTGAAGCTGATGGAGACCCATAAATGAATTCAGTGTGTTTGAAGTCGAAGCTATCATTAAGATTTTCAAAAGATGGAAAGCCCCTGGATACGATGGAATAACTGCTGAGATGATACTGGCTCAAAATGAAGTGACCCAAAAATTACTTACAAGTTTACTTTGTAGAATGTGGCATGAAAGGGTAAAACCTGATGAATTGAAGTTTGGAGGGTTGGTTACAATGGCAAAGAATGGCAAATTGGATTGATTGCAATAATCACAGAGGCATCACATTTACATCAGTTGTTATGAAAATATACAATATGCATATTCTTATGAGATTGGAGAGAAAGATTGATGAAAGGCTGAGAGATGAAAAACAATCATTTGGAAAAGGTAGAAGTTGTACTGACCAAAGTTTTATTTTGAGACATGTTGTACAGCAATGAGTGGAATATAAAATCAACTGTTGGTGGTATTTGTGGACTATGAAAAAGTATGTGATATTGTACACCAGCCAATTTAGTGGAGAATCCTGCGTTATTATGGAATTCCTTTTAAATATATAAATTTGATTAAGCCTGTTCATGAGCATATCAAATGCTAAGTTAATGTTAATGGATTCCTATCAAACGAATTTCAAGGAAAAGCGGAGTACTCCAAGGGGATGTGTTGTCATCTATCTTGTTTATCCTCCTCATGGATTTTGTAATGCATAGAATAGTCGGAGATTGTGGTAAAGGATTGGACTGGATTGGTAATAGGAAATTAGAAGACCTACAGTATGCTGATGATGCTAGAATTGGTTTGGGCATGTTCTTTGCAGTCCCAAAGAGATATTAGTTCTCCAAACTTTTAGCTAGGCTCCACAAGGCACTAGATGAGGTGGAAGACCCAGGCCTATATGGCTAAGGACTTTGAAGTGTGAAGAAGGAGATGATGAATGAAGTATTGAATTAAAAAAGCTCAATATAGAGACGACTGGCAGAATCTAACCGAGGCCCTATGTGTCAATAGTGTAGGAGGAGATGCTCTACAATAGTGATATAGGAAATAACCCTGCCGATAGAAATAATAATATACTAATTCGCAAAAAAGGGACACTCATTAGGCCTGAAAAATTATTGCCCAATAAGATCACTATCAGTAATATATAAAATATTCACAAAGATCATATCAGGTTGAATGGAAAGACAGTTACAATTTAATCAACAAAGAGAGCAGGAAGGCTTTAGAAGTGGGTATTCAACAACTGACCATAGCCATGTGATTAACAATTCACACTGAATGGCATCTATAGACTATGAGAAAGCTTTTGATTCAGTCAAAGCTTCAGCAGTAGTGAAAGCCCTTTAAAGACAAGGAATAAATGAATGTAAATGTTAGAACACTTGAAGTTATCTAGAATTGAAGTACAGTACTCCATAAAGATAATGAGAAAATTCCGATTGAGAAAGGAGTTAGACAGGGAAAGCTCATCTCTCCCAAGTTACTCACAGCACATCTAGAGGAAATTAAAAAAAGTCGATTGGAAAAATTTAGGAATTATCATTAATGTGGAATACTTTAATGCCTTAAGATTTGCAGATAACATAGTTCTATTTAGTGAATCATGGGAGGAATCACAAAAGATGATAGAAGATTTAAGTAGGGAAAGCCAAAATGTAGGGCTTGTAAATGAATATGAGTAAACCTAAGATATGTTCACTGAAAATACAAAAGAGTTATGGACAAGACTATAGAGATTGTAATGAAAATATGTACTAAAGACAGACTGCATGTGTTTCCGCGGGACATGACATGGAGGATTAATTTTTGTTTTATTTTTATTTATTTACTGTTTGCCAAATCCAGAGAGAGAGAGAGAGAGAGAGAGAGAGAGAGAGAGATTGTATCAGCGAGCGAAAGGTAGTTAGTGTATTGATTGTTTGTTGAGAGAAAGACTGTTGGAATAATTGACTGTTTATTTACCTTTTAGCTAGGTTAGGACGGTAGTAAATGTTTCGGAACGAATGCTTTTTTTGATCGACTGCGACTTGAGGCAGTTGTGTGTGTGCATGCTGGATTTCTATATTTATTTGATTTCGACCAGCGTTGGAAGTGGTCTTTTTTTTTTTGAGTAAGTACAGTTTTGTTTATATTTGCTTGTCATGATTGTGAATAATAGAAAGTTTATTATTTATCTTTTATTATAGTGCCATAGTTTAGTTAGCTAGGAGTGTTTGTAAGCATTTTGTTTTTTTTATTTTCAGGCCGTGATTCCTCCTTGGAATTACTTATTCCTTTTGAGAACAAAATTTTGTTTGAATGAAGATAGTGTTGAAGGCCTGGATTGTTCTAAAGGATTTCCATTTGACTGCTCTTTGAAACGAAAGACCTATTGATCACCGGACTTTGAATTGGTTTGGATCTGTTTATTATGTATGATGATGAAGAATATGATGATGATGATGATGATGATGATGATAACGCTCATGACCCAAATTAATCAATACATTTTTGTATTGACTGAGAGTCTGTGTTGCCATAGTGTGGCGTTGCAACAGAGTTGTGGCGTTGGGCTTTAAAGGACTTTTAGCCCTTGTGTGGACGAAGGTGTCCAGACACATATATTATATGTTCAAGTGTTTTTGTTTGTTGGATAAGATTAGTGTTAAGATTTTGTGATTTATTTTGAGATTTTATTGAATGCAGTTTATTTTAGTATTAAGTGATTACTATAGTTTTAAGGTTATAGTTGTAAGTATGGTTGCTGGTTTTTTTTTTTTTTTGTTAGAATATTCTAGACTATAAGGAAATATAGTTTTAAGGGAATGTTTAGTCTTTTTACCTTTTGTTAAAGAGTCAGGTTTAGATGACCTAAGGGGAAAGTTTGTTTTATTGAGACAATTGTCAGTAGGTGTGTTTCAAGTTGTGGGGCTTGTTTTTGAAACATCCCGCCACATTATTTTGGGGCCCGAACAGGGACTGCCGAGGTGGGATTGGAACCTGGACTCTTTGACGAAAGACTTATAGGATTAGGAATTAGAGTTAAGGCTGAAGAACAAGTTGATGACAATGGGAGGCAAATTAAAGGCTTTGGAGGAGGAATTGTGGCATCATAAAGAACGGGAGCAGAAGTTGATAGTTGAGAAAGAGAGGTTGCTAGTAGGGAATGAGAGGTTGAACTGTGAGAATGAGGCGATGCAGAAGGAGCTTAGGGAGTTAAAGGGAACAGTAGAGACAGTGGAAGAGGGTATTGAGATTAGGATGCGAGAGAATGAAGAACGAATGGAGAAACGAATGGAAGCTATGATGGGGAAAGTAATGGGAATGATGAAAACATTCATGGGTGAAGGCGCAGTCGGAGGAGTGGCATCTGCTTCGGGTAATGGGGTGATAGTGGAAGAGAAGGCTAAGGTGAGTGATAATGGGAAAGGAACTGATAGTGATAGTAATAGTGATAGTGAGATTGAAGATAAGGGAATTAGGCATAATAAGGATGAACAGAAATGTGATAGGAAGAATGAGAAGAAAAGTAAAAGGGATGTGAAGGAAAAGAAAAAGTGTCAGGATGAGAGGAGGGATGATCGTGAATGGGTGAAAGTGGTGAGTAAGAAAAGGGCTAGGAAGAGTATGATCAAGGATAGGAGTATGAGTATGGAATTAGCTTCTTTATATTCTAGCGAGGAAGTAGGAAACAAGAAGAAAGGTAGCAGTGATGATAGCAATGAGAATGAACGTGATGTGTGTAAGACTGTGTTGGAAGTGATCATTTATTTTTTGAGTAAGTACAGTTTTGTTTATATTTGCTTGTCGTGATTGTAAATAATAGAAAGTTTATTATTTATCTTTTATTATAGTGCCATAGTTTAGTTAGCTAGGAGTGTTTGTAAGTATTTTTTTATTTTTTTTATTTTCAGGCCGTGATTCCTCCTTGGAATTACTTATTCCTTTTGAGAACAAAATTTTGTTTGAATGAAGATAGTGTTGAAGGCCTGGATTGTTCTAAAGGATTTCCATTTGACTGCTCTTTGAAACGAAAGACCTATTGATCACCGGACTTTGAATTGGTTTGGATCTGTTTATTATGTATGATGATGAAGAATATGATGATGATGATGATGACGATGATGATAACGCTCACGACCCAAATTAATCAATACATTTTTGTATTGACTGAGAGTCTGTGTTGCCATAGTGTGGCGTTGCAACCGAGTTGTGGCGTTAGGCTTTAAAGGACTGTTAGCCCTTGTGTGGACGAAGGTGTCCACACATATATTATACGTTCAAGTGGTTTTTTTTTTGTTGGTTTTTGCTAGTGTTAAGTTTTAGAGATTTATTTTGAGATTTTATTGAATGCAGTTTATTTTAGTATTAAGTGATTACTATAGTTTTAAGGTTATAGTTGTAAGTGTGGTTACTGGTGTTTTTTTTTTTTTTTTTTTTTTTTTTTAGAATATTCTAGACTATAAGGAAATATAGTTTTAAGGGAATGTTTAGTTATTTTTTTACCTTTTGTTAAAGAGTCTGGTTTAGATAACGTAAGGGGAAAGTTTTTAATGAGACAATTGACAGTAGGTATGATTCAGGGTGTGAGGCTTGTTTTTGAAACATCCCGCTACAAAGTAATTAATCAGATGGTCCAACCAGTATTACCTTTTGCATCAGAAACTTGAAGCCTTTTAAAGCCCTATGACAGTAGTTCTCAAACTGTGTTCCGCGAATCCCAAGGGTTCCGTGAAGGAATTTCAAGGGTTCCGATGCCCCAAAAATAAAGAAAAAAGTTATGTATGTATATGTATATATAAGTATATATAATCATATGCATATACTATAGAAATTCTGCATTGCTAACCAACAAGTACGACTTCATGAGAAGTGTATTGCACTGCATTCTTGTGTTTTAATTGCTTCATTAAATTCTATGAAGGAAAATTACTAATATATCACACCCTAACACCGAAGTTGCAAGATGATAATACACATACTGATTGCACTGTATGTAGTGAGCCCGCTTAACAGCTAATTACAGCTAGTGATGAAAGAGAATCCTTGCATTAACTACATGCCTCTGCTTCTGTGACACAAGAATCAAAAGTTAGTAAATCATGTATTAAGAATTCAAAAAAGCGTAAATTTGATGATAGTTACATAAAATTTGGTTTTATGCCAGTTGGAGAAGAAAACGTTCCTGATGGACAATGTATTGCATGCAATCATGATTTGGCTGATAATAGCTTGAATCATGAAAACCTGAGGAGATACCTTAAAACCAAACAACAACAGTTAGTTAACAAAAACGTTGATTATTTTATAAGAAAACGAGATCATTTAGATAAGATATTGTTTTTTATGAAAGAAAATGCATGCCAAGACAATAGGAATGCACTTGAATCCTCATACCTTGTAAGTCATCTCATTGCAAAAGGTGGTGAAGCGCATACAATTGCAGAATATATATTAAATCGTGCATGAAAGATGTGGCTATTTGTAGGTTTGGGGAGAAATATAGCAAGGTTCTTGATACTGTGCCCCTGGTAAATGACACCATATCACATCAAATCACAGAGATGGCAGATAACTGTGAAACCGTGTTAAAGAACCGTGTGAAAAAATAAGTATTGTGGGCTTCACTATTCAGCTAGATGAATCAACTGATGTTACCGGGTAAGCTGACCTCCTTTTGTTTGTACAAGATGTCTCATACGAATCTGTGCACGAAGATATGCTGTTGTGCTAAGCTCTCGAGACAACTACAAGAGGTGACGATATATTTAAGATATTAGATGTATACTTCAGAAAAAATTATCTTTGTTGGGACCTTGGCATTGCAAAGGCAGTGCCAGGCTCAGTAAAGGGTGCAATAATTGGTCTCATCAAAAATGGTCCAGCTGCTGTGGGGCATAGACACTGTTACTGTACCTCAATTAAGAAACACTAGCTGTGAAAAAAGAAGTCTGGGTATGCAAGGTGGCCTGTCTTGCATATATATTTTTGAAATTAAATGAGTTTAACTAATCATTATAAGGTTCTATCACTATTTTGAATGTTCAAGTAAGAATTGAATCCTTTTTCTTAAGATTGAGTTCTGTGCTGGCTGTATAAAGAAAAAAAAAAAGACAGAGTGGAACCAAAACTGCCAGGCATACCTAAATAAAAATTCATTTGAGTTGGCTGCATGATTTTGCACCTACAACAATAAAAAGATAATTTACGAGAGTACTTTCCAAAACAATCAGACCCTCTGACATGGCTGCACAACCCATTAATGGATGAGGATAATATGATGAAGCAGAATCTGTCAGTGAATAAAAAAGAACAGTTTATAGACATTTCATATGATCTAGCTTTGAAAACTAAATACAACCAGGAATCTCTCCATTCTTTCTGGATAAACCTGTTGCAGGAGTATCCAACATTTGTTTAAACGAACATTGAAACATCTTATGCCCTTTGCAATAACATACATGTGCGAAGAAGCTTTCTCTATTTATATTGCAACCAAAAACCAATATCGAATCAAGTTGAATGTAACATCTGATATGGGTCTGCAGTTAAAAAAACATAGTTCCAGACTTTGATGCTCTCTGTAGCCAGATACAAGCTCACACATCACATTAAAAAAGATAAGAATTTTTATGATGATGAATAAACTTTGCACTTTTATTTAGTCGTGTGAGTGTGTATATGTGTGTGGGTGTGTGTGTATTTTGGGGAAGGCTCAACATTTCCACATATATTGGGTGAAGGGATTGTATGGGGGTTCAACCGAGTACCAGCAAAAGCAAAAGGATTCCGTTAACTGGAAAAGTCTGAGAACCACTGCCTTAGAATATAAGCTAGTTACAACTCAAAGATCAATGGAAAGAATGATGATCAGACTAACACTAAAATACAGAAAAAGAGCAAAAAAGTTACTAAAGTAGAGGATATTCTAACAACATATAAGAAAAAGATATGGACGTGGAGAGGATACACAATGAGAATGATCGATAATAGATAGATATTAAGATTGCATTGATAACAGGGGAAGGAAGAGACGATAATGGATTGACAAAATAAGAAAATTTGAGCGTATACACTGGCAGAAAAAGAACATAAACATATAGGAGTGGAAGGACATGTATGAGGTCTCTGTCCTACAATGCTGTATTTCTTGGTATATATATATATATATATATATATATATATATATATATATATATATATATATATATATATATATATATATATATATATATATCTATATCTATATCTATATATATACATATATATATATATATATATATATATATATATATATATATATATATATATATATATATATATATATATGATAATTTTGCTTATTTATACATGCTTTTCTCATATATTCATATAAGCCATATATACCCCTTAATATATGGGTTGTGGTGGTTGATGTTGGAACGTCCCTGACTGGTGAACGCCAGACTGAGGCTCGAGTCCCACTCAAACTTGTTACTTCTTTAGTTGCTGTCCCCTCACCATTCTTTTGAGGTAACGATTGGGTTTGGGGGAGCAAATATGTCTATCTGGTGAGTCATTAGTAGCCATTGGCTGGACCTCCTTGGTCCTAGCTTGGATTGAGAGGGGTTGGCTGTTGATCATATGTATATATGGTCAGTCTCTAGGGCAAGGTAGATAGTAGGTTGGCCAGGGCACCAGCCACCTGTTGAGATACTACCGCTAGAGAGTTACTGGATCCTTTGATTGGCCAGACAGTACTACCTTGGATCCTTCTCTCTGGTAGCAGGTCATTTTCCTTTCGCCTACAAATACCCCGAATGATCGGGCCTATTCTTTACATATTCTCCTTTGTCCTTATACTTCTGACAAAACGGAGATTACCAAATAATTCTTCCTCGCTTAAGGGGTTAACTACTATAAAGTAATTGTTCAGAGGCTGCTTTCCTCTTGGTTAGGGTGAAAAAGACTTTTTATCTAGGATAAGCAGCTCTTCTAGGAGAAGGACACTCCAAAATCAAACCATTGTTCTCTGGTCTTGGATAGTGCCATAGCGTCTGTACCATGGTCTCTCAGTGTCTCAGATTAGTGTTCTCTTGCTTGAGGGTGCACTTGTGAACAGTATTCTTATTTTATTTTATTTCTCTTCCTCTTATTTTTTAAAGTTTTTATAGTTTATATATGAAATATTTATTCTTTTGTTGTTACTGTTCTTGAAATATTTTCTTTTAATTATTGATTACTTCTCTTGTAGTTTCCTCATTTCCTTTCCTAACTGGGCTATTTTCCCTGTTGCAGCCCTCGGACTTATGGTATCCTGCTTTTCCAATAATAATAATAATAATAATAATAATAATAATAATGATAATAATAATAATAATAATAATAATAATAATAATAATAATAATAATAATAATATAAGCATTTTAAGCATTTAAAACCTTGGAATCAGAGACCCAAGAGGAAATCAACTTTATGATCATAGATTTTGATCGTAAAAGGAATCTAACCTAGACTCAAGAAACTGAAATTCCAGTGTCTTAGCTGCTAAGTCACTAGAACCTCAGTTGCTTGTGCCTGGGTTTGATTCCATGGTCGACGAAAAGCTACTATCATAAAAGTTGATTCCCCTTTGGGTCTTTAATCCTGAGGTAGAGAGAATCCAGATGTTAAGAGGTATAAGAGGTATATATGGCTTATAGGGATATATATATATATATATATATATATATATATATATATATATATATATATATATATATATATATATACATATATGTATATATTTATATATACATATATATATATATATATATATATATATATATATATATATATATATCTTTATATATATATATATATATATATATATATATATATATATTTATATTACATATATATATATATATATATATGTATATTTATATATATATATATATATATATATATATATATATATATATATATATATATGTATATATATATACATATATATATATATATATATATATATATATATATATATATATATATATATAAATTAAGACTGAACAAATTTTAAATTGAGGCAAAAGTGTGACGATTTGAAAATTAGATATGAATTTGACTTGAACTATTATAATGCAATGTAAATTATTCAAAAGCTTGAAATTAAACCTCAATATTACAATATTCAAGTTTGACTCTTAATGAAAAATAGATAATCAGATCACAATACTAATCTCTAATTTTCCTACAGGGCCAACTACAAAAACTTTATACAATGCCAACACTCTAATACAATGATTTTAAAATTACCGTTTCGTCTTACGTACCTTTTCAACACACGGTTAACTCTATGGCACAGAGTCACTTAAAAGAGGACACACTAAACGTACTGAACACTTTCAACAACAATACACTAGGTTGCTTACGAGAGTGAGAGAGTTGAGGTGTCAATCTTAAGGCTGGTAATCTCTATCTATCTGAACAGTAAACCTGGTGGCCCCTTTTATATGAAACTCAGCTGCTTCCAGAACCTTCCAGGACTGGGACCTGGAAGCGTGGGGGCCGAACATGGCGTCAGGAGTTGTCAAGTATCGTTCTCCCAAACGTTGTACTCTCACCACGCCAGACGGCTCTCTCAGGCCACTAGCTCCACCCCCCCCCCCCCCCCTTTGTCCCTGAATAAATAAAAATGATTACATTCTACCACCAGGCCTTCATGACGTTTCTAAAGCACGTGGTAGAGAATTTTCCAAGGCACATTTTACTGAGCATTCTCTCTCAAACATTACACAATACCTCATAAAATATAAAAAAAAAAAACATTACCTAAGCCCTTGTTCATAGCTCGCACGAATCCCACAACACTCTCAAATAGTTACCTAAGACTTTGTAACAAACATACGTGAAATAAAAAGTTAATTCTTAAAAAAGAAGTAAATTTACATATACTAACTTGAATAAAGAATACAATGAAATTAATGACGAAAGTCTTATGTAATTTACTTATCACACTTACATCTACTTAAGAGAGGCTCATTTTATGAGCTTGTTATCATATCATCAATGCACAAATAAAATATAAATAAAATCTTTAATAAACTTCTGTATTTACTCTACACAAGACCAGCTATGTAAGATAGTTTCCCCCACAAAAGAATATTTATTCTGGGCCTGAATCCATCGATTCAGACCAAGATAAATAATCTGCAACTACGTTATCTTTACATGCTCGTTTTCTTTACCTGATATATACTTTATATTGATACAGTTTGGTTGTAAACATAATGACCACATAGTTAACCTTTGATTATTATTACTCACCTTATTCAGAAAAGTTGAAGGATTAAATTCCGAGTACAATTTAATCTTATTCTGTGGTCGATTAAATTAAAAACTTGTTCATTTCTGCAATCAGCACCAGTAGTTCCGTTTCAACTGTTGAGTCGACTTGTGGCTTCTTCTTCAGCTTCAATAACATAAGACACACAGGATGAAGAATTTTTTCCATATCTTCTTGCAATGAGACAACTCCAATGCTGTTAACCGACGCATCCACTTGGATAAGAAATTTCTCGGTGAAATCTGTTGCTTCAAGTATCAGTTTCGAAGTGTATTTGGCCTTCCTCAGATTTTTCCTTTTTCCTGATATCTTGATAATGTAGCTCTAGTCACTGCTTTCCTCCAAAATCCGAAATGGTTCTGGGAACTCGTTGGCAAAAGGGAATCTTCTTTCCGATGCGTAAACCAACACCTGCCGTCATACCGTAACCTGTCTGTTCATACTTTTTATGCCAAACCTTCTCTTCGCTCGTCCTTGCCTCGTTTACACATCTTCTAAGGAAAATTTCCTCAACTCACTGATTCCTTTCCTCAAAACCTTGACATTTCCTTTGTCCGTTTCCTTTCGATCCTCTCCTTTTCCTACCAACATTTCCTTTGGTCCTTTGCTGAAGGGTCCTACAACCTGTCTGTTTGTACTCTTCCTACCCAACTTTTTCTTCTATTGTCTTTGGCTCGTCGTCTTCATGCCTTCTAGGGAAAATTTCCTTATCTCTCCGATCTTTTTCCCCAAATTCTTGACATATTCTCCTTTTATTTCCTCTCAATTCTTCCGTTTTTCTGCTAGCCTTTACTTCAGTCCTTTCCTGAAGGGTTCTCCTAGTACTTGATGCACTCGGGTTTTTCATCCGTTTGACCTACGTGATGCACGGCAAAACTAGCTCATGTCCTTATGCATGCCAGGCCATAAAAAGTCTTTCATTATCTTCTCCATCGTCTTCCTTATCCTCATATATCCTGTCTCGTGAGCGACGGCGATCACCTGTCTTCTCAATGGTGCGGGAATTAATATTTGCTGATATATCCCAAATTCTGCATCCCCAGGGATATCGGATGGTCTAAACTTCCTCATAAGCAACCCATCCTTAAAATAATAACAGGTTGGAGACTGCTGTGCCTCCGTCTCGTCCACCACACGGTACAATAACTATATTAACGTTGCATCCTTCATTTGCAATCCAATCACTCTTTTCCTACTCACTTCTACTTTTAGGGTTGAATTTTCTGTTTCTTCTAAGTAGTTTTCTTCTTTGTCCACTTGTCTGCTCATCTGTTGCTCCTTTTTGCTCGGGTTTACTTTTGAGTTCTTTTCTTGTGTATCATCAAGGGAATCCTCTTCCTTGGAAAAAAAAATCCTGCAAGTTCGTTGGTCCTTCAATTTCTTTTTCTTCTTTGTCCTCTTGTTCACTTGTCTGTCGTTCCTCTTAGCTCGGGCTTACTCAGGAATTCTATTCTTGCGTACCAAGGGAATCCTCTTATTCAGAAAACAAATCGTGCAAGTTCATTGCTCCTTCAATTTCTTTTTCTTATTTGTCCTCTTGGCCACTTGTCTGTCGTTCCTTTTTGCTCGCGCTTACTCAGGAATTCTCTTCTTGCATATCATCAAGGGAATCCTCTTCTTCAAAAAGAAATCCTTCAAATTCCTTTCTTCCAGGTCCATATTTTCTTTGTCCTCTTTTCCACTAGTCTGTCATTCCTCTCTGCTTGGGATTACTTGAGAATTCTCCTCTTGCATATTATCAAGGGAATCCTCTTCTACGGAAAACAAATCTTCCAAGTTCATTGCTCCTTCGATTTCTTTTTCTTTTTTAGCAGCTACTTTCTTCTTCATACTCCTAGTTGTAACACAACTAGGAAACAGAGAAGGGTAGTCCTTCTCGAGTTTAGTCGTAGGACTATACTTCAAAGGTTTCTCCGCTACAATGGGACAAGGCACGAACGATGCTCCACCTGTGTCGCGCAATATCCCAACCAGGGTTCGCTCACTCCCTCCTATTGCTGCTAACAAACCTTCATAAATATATGGTTTAAAGGCATCCATGCAGTTTGGGCTTGACCTGTTCGTCGTGTAAACGGTGGCTGCTTAATTTTCCTGTCCGTCCTTTCCCGATTGCTTCTTTGTCTTCATATTCTGCAAAGTCGAATTGTCCTTAATCACTTGGGCGACTGCTTTCGGTTGATTTGACCAACATTCCATACAGATATGGCCTCTCTTGCCCCACTTTAAAAAGACTATATCAACCTTCTGCACGTTTTGCTCGATACCTGAAAGAGGATGAATCGACGTTTGTTGCTGTGGTACTATCGCATTATGCCTAGGGACAGTACCAGTGCTACATCCTTTGTAACCTGTTCCCGTTGGTATTACTGAACTGGTTTCTATGGTTTGGTGAATACTTAACACTTGGTCGGAACGACGGTAGAGACTTCATGCCCGAGGATGGTTTACGACTGATAATATTATAAACTTTACTCAGCGAAACGGCTTTATCAAGTTTCTTCACCTGTCTCTCTCTCAAGCACATTCGAATGTGTTAAGGAATTCCTCGTAAATACTCCTCTAGTATTATATATTCTTCTAAATCAGCCTTCTCCATTACATTGGCAGCCTCTTTCCATCTCTTAAAACATCGTCGTACCTTATAAGTGTAATTTAGGCAAGTCATTTCTCATCCTTTCTCAAACTTCAGAACCTTTCATTACAATATTCAGGGGTCATCTGATACACTTGCAGCACGTTCCTCTTCACTCCGTGATATTCCATTCTCTGGTCCTGAGATAAGGATAAGTATGCACTTTGGCCCTTCCTAAAGAGCACACTCTGTAATAACACAGACCATTCATGTTCTGGACATTTGATCGTCGCTGCGACCGTTTCAAAATGATGAAAGAACTAATTTGGAGACTCTTCTGTGAACCTTGGAATGAAACTGTAGGCTCCCGACACATTACACACTGGATTGCTCTTAGTAGGGGCCATCTTGGTTTCCGTTATCAACTGAGGAAGGACGTGCAACAGCTCTAATTTCCGCGCATGCCTTGCTTCTTCCATCTCTTTTTCTTCCTGTCGTCTTCCTTTTACTTCTTATCTTGCAATTTCTCTTCCTTCCATCTCTCGCACGTAGTTTTTTTTCTCTTTTTTCTTCTTCTCGTCTTCTCTCGTTTTTTTCCTTCTGCGATTTCCCTCACTTCAATTAACCTTGCATGTCTTGCCATCTGTTGGTCTTATCTTTCTCTTCTACCATCATCTTCAACTTGATCAAATTATCCTCTGCTGCAATTCGTTAAATCTCACCCTCAACACCCTTCTCTGCTTTCATGCCTTCAGTTGGAGGGTCAACTGGTCTTTGCTTCATTAAAAATTCTTCCTCAGCTTCCTCCAACAGTTCACGAGCTGCCACAATATTCTCTACCGACAACTTTCCAAAGTTTATCAACGCTTTTAAGGCTAGGCACTTGATTTGGGCCTTAATCATCCCACTCGTTGCATGGCCGCCACTTAATTTAGAGAGCCACTGAGCTTTAGTAACATTAGCTTCTGATAATTCCTGAACACTTGGGTTATTGAAAAACTCTTCGATATTAAACTGTTCCTTCTTATAATTTAAAACTAATTAATGCCTCTCCAGACGCTGTACTATTCAAAATCCTTCTATCAAAACACTGCCCTTTTATCACCAATATTTAAAACAAACTCGCACAATCCCAAGGGTTTGGGCACCAAAATATATTATATGATATGGCTCCCGTGGTCTGGGCACTAAAAATATACTATACTATGGCTGGGAATCTAACATATAACATTATATATACTACGACAGTCATGTTAATCAACCTCTCGAATTCCAAACTCCCTTGTTTGCTTTTACTTTAAAACTGTCACACTTTGAAATATCACTACACGAAGTATGTCCAGACAGCAATATATAAAACACTAAATATCCAAAGGTTTCTTGAGTACATTCAAACTAATCTAGGCAATTACTCTTAAGTATTATTGATTTACTGCCGTTCTTAACAGGATACAAAAAAAAAAAATATTCTAAAAACTGGTGATTAGATTAATACACGATTTACTAAAATAAATATATTCTATATAAATTACTACTCTTTGAGAAGAATTTACTTAAAAAGAAAATAAGTAACTCGAAAAAAATTAAGTCTGAACAAAGCTTAGATTAAGACAAAAATGTTACTATCTGAAAATCATATATGAACTTGTATATACCTTAGACTAAGAAAAGAAATAATGCAGTGTAGATTATAAGAAAGCTTGAAATTAAATCTGAATAATACATGATTCAAATTTGACGCTTAATGAAAAGTAGATAACCAGATCACAATAGTAATCTCTAATCTTCCTACAGGGCCAATTACAAAAACTTTATACAATGCCAACACTCAACCTAATACAATGAATTACAGAACACTGTTTCGTCCTATGTAGGAGTCACTTAGGAGAGGACACACTAAACGTACTGAACACTTTCAACAACAATACACTGGCTTGTTTGCAAGAGTTAGAGATGTGAGGAGATGTCAATCTTAAGGCTGGTAATCTCTATTTATCTGAACTGTAAACCTGGTGTCCCCTTTTATATGAAATTCAGCTACTTCCAAAACCTTCTAAGACTGAGGTCTGGAAGCATGGGAACCGAACATGGTGTCAAGAATGGCCAAGTATCGCTCTCCCAAATACTGTGCTCTCGCCATGCCAGATGGCTCTCTCAGGCCACTAGCTCTGACCACCCTTTGTCCCCAAAATAGAAAAAAAAGATAACTTCTTATCACCAGGCTTTTGCAACGTTTCTAACGCATATGGTAGAGAATTTTCCAAGACACATATTATTGAGCATTCTCTCTCAATCATGACACAATACCTCATAAAGAATAAAAGAACATTACCAAAGCCCTTGTTCATAGCTCGCACAAATCCCACAACACTCTCAAATAGTTACATAAGCCTTCATAACAAACATACGTGAAATAAAAAGTTAATTCTTAAAAAAAAGCAAATTTACATATACTAGCATGAATAAAGAATACAATAGAATTAAAAACGAAAGTCTTCCATAATTTACATATCGCACTTACGTCATCTTCAGAGGGGCTCATTTTATGAGATTGCTATGATCTCATCAATGCACAAATAAAATATGAATATAATCATTAATAAACTACTGTATTTTCCCTACACTAGCCAGCTCAGTAAGAATATGTATATATATATATATATATATATATATATATATATATATATATATATATATATATATATATATATATATATATATATATATACAAAACAACAAATGCAGTTGTTTCTAGGCCACTGTAGGACGATTGGCTCAGACATGTCTATTCATGCTTGTGTTTTGTTCAGTTTTCATCACCAGGCTGGGCAGTATTAAATTGTGTCTGATCCCTCACAGCAAACCTACCTAGTACGGGTGTCCCTGAATACTACAGCTTTGCTTATAATGGCTATATGCAAACTCTTTTACCACGTTAAGCACTCAGAAAGAAGGAAATACACACACACACGCACAACCACGCACACACACATATAAATATATATATATATATATATATATATATATATATATATATATATATATATATATATATATATATATAGAGAGAGAGAGAGAGAGAGAGAGAGAGAGAGAGAGAGAGAGATATTTATATATACATGTATATATATGTAATTATGTTTATATATATATACATATATATATATATATATATATATATATATATATATATATATATATATATATATATATATATGTATATTTATACATATATATATATATATATATATATATATATATATGTATATATATACATATATATATATATATATATATATATATATATATATATATATATATATATATATATATATATATATCCCTTGTAGACGGATGATGAGACGTCGGAATATAGGTTTTCTTCATCTATTACAAAACGTTCGTTTGTGAGTACATTGTACCCAACTACCCTCTCAGGTGAAGGACTGGTTAACTCGAGCGCCCAAAGGCAACTAAACTCCCTTCGCTACCAAAATGCAATCTTTGCAATAATAAGCTGAGACATAGATTTTTGTGGAATACTCATGAATATCGGGTTCATTCATCTTGACGTACAAGACATCTATATACATGAATTAGGACATTATTCTCCCCCAAGCTACTCACTCTGGGAGGAGGTGCGCACTCGCCCTCACTAGTCTGTGATATATGGAGGACACTCCAACCCAGAATAGGCATGGCATGAACTAAACAGAAATGCAATATAAAATATATATATGTATATATATATATATATATATATATATATATATATATATATATATATATATATATATATATATATATATAAATCACCAAAAAAATAACATCTTCCACCAAAAAATTAAAAAATTAAATATTGCATTTAAAAATGTACACAAAACAATATAAATAATTCCACTCATTTCTCCTTAAGAAGCGAAAAAAAAAATCGTAACATCAGTTTTACACAACCGCATCAATAACCTCCCTCTGGTTGCGGCAATAAGGTGGGGCAGGGGTAGGAATAGATATTCCTTCATCCCTCGATTTTACTTGTCCCGGTTTATGGCACAATTTCATATTTTGCAATTTTCAACCGGTGGCCACTAGCCGTTTTCCCGAAAAAAAATCATTCATATTCCCGCCCTTCTCTTATAACATTAAGTATAAGATAATCACATCTACACATTGTCTAACAAACTCAAGGCTGAACTTTAATCCTGCAGCCACTTGTCATTCGGGAACCGCCCCGGCCCCAGCAACCCGGAATCATATAAATACACGAATAATACAGCATCCGCCTGACGGAACTCACTTGACATATTTAACCTCTGATTGTTTTTAGGTTCACTCAGCAATGTTATATGTATTTCCACACTCAGCAAAATTAGCACAAAATTTTACGTATACATTAAGCATTAACATAAAAACACATTGTTATCATCAAGTTTATTTAAAGACACGTCAAAAGAAGAAATGAGGTCTGTTAAAAACAGTATCAACAGGAAAGGAAAAAAAATTCTACTCATCAACTCGAGGGATGTCACCTATGCAGGGGTAAGGAGGAACACTTTTGGAAACTACCTCTTCAAGCACCATATGTATGTTTGCCTGATGATGTTCAGACACTGCACCATTAATAATGCTTTATATCACAACTGTGTTAGACTTAACCATCTTTACTCAGTACGGACCCAATTACACTGGCTCTAGTTTGTGTTTCCTAGGTTGTAATCATTTCAAACACACATGATCTCCCACAAATACTTTTACCGGTTCGGTTTTGAACTGACTATCAAACTTAACTTTGAGCTATGATTTTCATCAACTCTTTTCAAAAACCTTGCAGTGGTGTTCATTACTCTCCTCAATAGATTTGATAAATATATATGGTATTCCTCAGTTGAATGATTTGGCAATTGTTGCGAATTAATGAGTACCGTACATGGTAACACAGGATCCTGTCCATACACTAAAAAGAAAGGTGTGTCCTTGAGCGAAGCATTATCTGAAATGTTCAAAGCTACCTCAGCTGTAGGAAACATGGCGTACCAGTGAAGGGGGTCATCAGCCACTAAGTAACGCAAAATTCGCACTACTTCGCTATTATGCGATTTCACTAAGCCATTTGCTGAAGGCCTATATGCGGTCACTGAAAAGTGTTCGATTTTCATCAAGTCTGTAACCGATTTCACTACCTTATTTATAAACTCGAGACCATTATCACTTATCAAAATTTTTGGGCAACCAAACCTAGTAAAAAAAGAGCACAGTGCTTGGGTTAATGAATTTGCAGATTTATCCAACACTGCGTAAGTATGAGTGTACCGAGTAAATGCATCCAAAACTACATATATATACTTATGTTGTGTTAACCCAGTAGGAAATGGTCCTACTACATCCATATGCACTCTACATAATTTAATAGGAATCACAGGCCACTTTCTGGCTTCCGGTACAGTGTTTTTATGTTCTTTGAAACAGTTACAAGTATGGCAACCATTTATGTAATTCTCTAGATTTTTTCATTCCTAACCAAAAGAAGGATTCACGTGCTCTCCTTAATGTTCTATCAATCCCTAAATGCCCTGCATACGGACTTGCATGTACAATGTGGATGGCTCGTTTAACTAGAGAGGGAGGAAGAACTACCTGTGCACATAATTCCCCTCCCCTCTTCTCGTAAGCACAATAAAAGATATAATTTTCAATAAAAAATTTCTCATGAGGCACATTCAGAAATGACGGATAACTCTCCGATTCCCCTTTAATCACTGCTCGCACTCTATCCATCCATTCCTCTTTTTCCTGTCCCTCTCGAACTTCTTTTATGTCCCAACCTCCCAAGTCAATCAAACCTGTATCATCAGGGCATTCATTCTGGACACCCCTGGTCATGTCCTTGGTAACCCACATATATTCCCCTTCGCTGCTCGTATCCCTCTCTCTCTCTCTCTCTCTCTCTCTCTCTCTCTCTCTCTCTCTCTCTCTCTCTCTCGTCTTCTGCATGCGCATCGGAAGAATTCTTATCCCGTTCTCTATTTTCTCTATTATGAAGGGGGTTTTTAATATTTTGGTTACGTTCTCTGTTCCTCTTTTGTGCCCTAGTTGTTACTCTTAGTACTGCACCTCTAGAGAGAGCATCAGCTACCTTGTTAGTTCTACCTTCTATGTGGTAAAAACCCTTTATATTAAACTCTAACAATATCTCAATCTATCTCGCTTGACGACAGGTCAAATAATTTCTGTAATACAAATCACGTAAGGGGCGATGATCACCTTGCAACTCTTTCGACTGACCTAATAAAAAGAACCGATGCCTCTCTAGAACCCAAAGAATAGCCGAAGTCTCTCGATCGAATATGAAGATATAGCAGTCTTCATATATATATATATATATATATATATATATATATATATATATATATATATATATATATATATATATATATATATATATATACATATATATATATATACACACACAAAGACGATTCTGTCAAATTCAGTCGTGTAGACGACGCAGTATAGATAAGATCATATGAAGACTGCTATATCTTCATTATTTCTAAAAATAATTGGCTGAAACTTCTTGAGAGCATGTATGATATGTTTATGCATACACAGAAGCAATAAAACGATTTCCGATTTCTGAAAGTTGGTATGTCAAAAATCCATGGCGGACGGTCCCCTTTTTTATTATGGAAAATCGTGGAACACTGACTGGAACAAGTGTTGTTTATTTTAGAAGGTTAAGAGAGAAGATCTAAAGTTCTGCAGACACCAATCCTGTTAGAAGAGGCATAGTTGGATATATGAAATTGACAAGAATATTCCTTTGTTTTACACGCTCAATGCACTGCCAATCAAGTTAGACCCTGCAAGACTTGACGAAGGTGGTGAGAGAATAACCATTGGTATAGGGAGAAGGCACTATATTATGAGAGTTGGAGACTTCTGTTTTATTATACAACGTTAAGCAGAGCTAAAAAGAGATTATCCTTTGTGCTTTGGTGTCATTGTATAACTGAGAACATGCATACCTAAAGGTGCATCAGCAAGAGAAAGCACAGAAGCACAACAAGGAAACATATCTAATTGCTTTCTCCAAAATACTTACGTACATAAGTGAGAATAAAAAATGTAAGTGACGATAGATATTTGTTCATATTAAGCTTGTTGACTTGGACATACTTTACAAGCAGCGGCTTAAATAGCATGTTGGTAAGTCATCGCTTGATATTAATTCTACTTGATTCAATGACCTGGTGCTTTTTCACATTCCCAAGCTGTAAGGTCATTGCAAAGGGAGAGATGTTCTGCTGGGTTTTGAAAATGATGTAGGGTCAATCGTCTCACAATTATCCCAGTACGGTAAAGCAATTCATCTAGCAAAAGCTGCTGAGATAATAAGATGACACATGTTCCATCATAACTCAAATTATAGCAACATCTACAATGGGCTGTACTACCATTGCTGCTGCAGTTTATATGCATGATTGAACATAGTACAGACATAAACTCCCGAATACAGCATGGATCATCAAAATCTTGCCTTTCTATAATACAATTTCATACTACTTTTCCAAATACAAAGAAGGCATTCCAAGGACCATGAAACACATTTTTTGGCTCAGTCTACTTTGGTCTCTATATGTTTACCAACACGAGAAAGAGATATATTTATATCATATCATATAACTGGATACTAGAAATATCAGCACAGTTAGAAGCAGTTGATGTGCAGTTTATTTAAAATGAAGTAATCTGTCCCCTAGGGTTGAGAAAGCAGCAGTGGACAACATAGATCATAATCCAACTGTGATGAGAACTCAAACATTGTTCCATGGTACAAGTGCATCCATTTTCTAACACCCAATCACTGAAAATGCTGGCAATAAAAGCAAGCTCCTCAGACTGAAGTCGTAAATGAAAGTTGAGAAATTTCAAGACCTCCCAGATGCATACAGTCATGAAGAACATTGTAGTCCCAACTCTAGATGAAATAGTAGCTACACATCATCAATGGGGCAAAAAACAGTTCAAACCATTCATGCAAGGTTTAGAGGATGAAGGTGATAGTCCTTTCTATCATCTAAGAAAAAAAAATTTCTTTCTTCACACATCAGGTTAAGATAATATCAAAGGAGAAAGTCCTCAAAGACAACTCTAAATTATCCTTACAACTGTTCATCACCTTCCAAAAACAGGCAGTATGGCTTTGAAGAATTCTTCAAGCATGACAGTCAGTCACACCTTGCATCTCTCAATGACAGTGGCTAACTTTATACATGTTAGAAATCACAGCTGGTTTAAATTATTAAAGTGCAAGTGAACCTCCCTGACAGAAAACAGAAGGCAGATGCAATAATTTTTGATGTATCAGTACTTATTAATGTTTTATCTCCACGTACTACAAAGACAAATTATGACTATGCTGAAGAAATCATCCCAAAAGAATACTTTGGTCCCAAGTACAAGCATAAGTCAGGTTTGAAATCCAAGACAGTGTCGACAAGGAACAAGAAACAAAAGAAGAGTGACAGAACACCAGGCAATTGGCTAAGGATCCTTAACGTTACAAGAAACTAGACTTTTTTTTTTCAACTTACTTGTGGAGAAGATGTGGTTAGCAGAGGCTACAAGCAAAGTCATTGTCACAAAAGAAGTAGATGCCATTCGCAACACAATGAAGTTTCTGGATGAAGAGTCCTCATTATCATGAGGAAGCTCATTCAAATATTTATGCACACCAGGGATACAACAACTAATGGGGAAAAGTCTTTTATCATTAAGGCCAATTGCACGGATGTGCTAGTCATAGCAATATCTGTGCTGCCATCCTTAGGTCTTGAGAAAATGTGGATTGCCTTTGGACTAGGAATAAAGATTCAATGAATTCTAGTCCATGAGGTAGTATCTGCAATAGACCTTTAGTAAGCTAGAGGGATCCCATACTTTCATGGGTTCACTAGATGTGGCATTGTGTCTGTTTTCCACGAGAAAGGGAAGAAATCTGTATGGCAGACTTGAAACATATTTGATGATGTTTCTGAAACATTTCCTAATCTCAGCCAGCATCCAACATTAATTCATGATCTTAACCTTCAGAGGTTGGAGAGCTTTGTTTTCATCATGTACAACAGATCCAGCACAGCTGATCATGTGGATGAAGCAAGACTAGATGTAATTGGCAACAAACAGAGGCCTTACAATTCAAGTCCACCAACACGGGCAGACATTAGAGATCACACAAAGTGTGTGCCTATCAGGCTGGGATCATCTGGGTCCAGGCAACCATCTGCAGTTCAGACATGAGAAGTACCACTGGATGGGTGTGAATATAGAAAGGGGAAGCAGGACAGATATGTTGAAAAACATTATCCCCTATTTGCTGATAGCTGTTAGGAACTAACAAAGTGTTCCTGTAAGAATGGCTGCAAAGGAAGATGGGGAGTCATTGGGGTGCAAAGTTTATGTCATGAAAAACGGACAATCTAGTGGCCATCTTAAACAAAAATCGGTAAACCCATGAATATTATAGGTCCCTTTCCTTTATAAATAATAAAATTTTGAGAAATATGAGTAATTTTGTTTTATAAATACACAGAAGAGGAGGTCCCCTAAGATGCTGTCCATGAATCGCTGAAAAGTGGAGCAAGCATTACGAAGGGCAAAACATGAATAAATGAAGGCGTATGTACCGAACCAAAGGGGCTGGTGATGGCAGTCTTGGTTATTTCTTCTGGGTTCATAGGCACCTTCCTTTTGTGCAAGTACAAGGTCACGTTGGAGACGTTTGGGGAGGGGCGTACTGATCAAGTTTGGTCTGCATGTTTAAACACAGATGCAAGGAGCCATCTTTCTTCAGGATGATGTGTAAGGTTGACAACCATGGGCTGGAGCCTTATTAATGAAAGTTAATTTTTTTCCATTTTGGTAAAGGATTGTTTAGCGGCTGCCAAACAATCCAGTGCCAGGCGTCTGAATCTGGGGACCACTGGTGGTCCCGTAATCTTGATTTGGTGATAAATACTGTGTTTGGCGGGAATCGTGGGCGTTTGGGGAAATTCAGGACAGAAGACTTTCGGGTACAACGTGAGGAGGTGGGAGTAGGCATCCGTGGGTGCATTGATGTAGATAGCAAGGTCACAGGGTTCAGGTTGAAGAAGTGTCTAGGAGTAAGATTCTGCGTTGACTAGCCTTCGGTGAGTTACATCAACCAAGAGGCTCTAGTGTAACAGGATACATGTGCCGAGGATTGGTAATGTGGCGTTAGCAACGAGAAATTTCCATTGGTATTTGATGCTTCTAAACGATAATGTAAGGTCCTCATAACCTTGGAAGGGAATCACAGACGGCATCTAGTAGGTGGATGTCGGAAGATTTAGACAGAGTACATTGTGTCCTGGTGAACGGCCTTAGCAAAAGAGAATAGCAAACACCAGTGTCTACCAAAAACCGCACGCCCGTACCTGCATCAAGTAAAAAGAAACGATTAGTGAAAGGGAAGGCCACTGCCACAAACGATGGCCTACTTGCACATTTTTTGTCCACTGACAACCATTCACACATTTCTCTGCAGCAGCCCTGAATCTGGAATGAGGCTGATGGGTGTAAGTATGTGGCTGTAGAAGCCGTTGTTTAAGGCGGGAGCAAGTGGTTGCTTTTGGGTGGGTTGGGGGGTTTGGGTTTTGTCGCCACTCCGGTATGTCA
>NC_090725.1:178274138-178276638 GCF_036898095.1 Palaemon carinicauda
CCTGCTATCTCTACCCAGTAAGAAGAGCGAGTTCAAGATATATGGGTGGTGAATACTTTAACTAATAAGCCAGATCAACAACAAAGGAGGGTCAATCAAGTGCCCTCTTACATGTTGGGATACCAGGAAATGAGAGAGCAGATGTCTTAGCTGCAGAAGGTGCGAAAAAAAAAAGTACAGTATAAGACACCAATACCTATATTTCAACCAAGAGAGAGGCAGGAAGGGAGATAGCTAAGGAAATGGAGAGACAATGTCAGAAGAGCATAGTGAGTCAGTTAGGAGATATCTTGCTATCAATGGGAAATCAGAACCACCAAACTACAATGCCATCTCTCTCCACAAGCACTGACAGCAAACGGCAATGTCCAGAATCAGAATGGGGTACTCTTACATGTGGCAAGTTATCAGAGTAATTACGAACATAGATAAACCAGTCAATACCAAGCGTCGAGACTGCCACAGACAGAATAGTCATACTCTCCAACACTACCTAAAGAAATGTCTGCCTTTGCAGGGTATACGGTCGACAAGGTCAGATAAACATAGCTTCAGAGAACATTTCATGCGTTCAGATGTATTTGAACAATCATTAAGTATAGCAACATGATTTGCATCCTCCAGATAATGAAGACGACCAAATGATACTGTATGCCTTCTGTTACAGAACACGTATTAACTTTGTTGCCGATTTATGTATCAGGATAACCCTTAGTTATTAATCAGCCAAGTTCCGTATCAGCCTGGAAAAACATGGAAACATGATAGAGTACAGGTGGAAAGTATTTAAAGTTTATTAAGATGTAGTATTCATTTAAGACAGACCAATTAGTGTCCATCTCTATAACAGTGTAGCACAGTCATTGACAAGCCAAGTACCCCATAAGCCTTGAATAAGCATGTAAACATGTCAGAGTACAGTGGAAAGTCTATGGAGTTGACTAAGATGCATTACCTACTAGACCAGACAGAGGATGCTAACAGTCATTATACCCAAGCGGTAAATAACATGTACGGGAAACCCTCTTCTGTGCAGCAGTATGGTGCGACTCCTGTATATAATGCAGGTCTTACCTTTAATAAAAAAAAAAAAGAAAAAAAAAAAAAAAAAAAAAAAAAAAAAAATAATAATAATAATAATACTAACAATAATAGTAATAATAATAATAATAATAATAATAATAATAATAATAATAATAATAATAAGCTGATTCAATTGAAAGGAAAATGCTTTTATTATTTCCCTAAGGATCCCGAATTGTGAGAGAAGTTGGTAAAATCTGTAAAAGGAGCAACTATGTCAACACCAAAGAAGCACGGATATTTCCGAAACATATTCATTTACCTGTAGCTTCGATTTCATCACGAGACGTTGATGTAGTTATTCCTATCAGTTAAAATATGTGAATGAAAGAAATTATCCAACTGCTAATAAAGTAAGATAAAGCATAGTATGTGATAATGGTTAAACAGGACGAAGAAGGAAAGGGAAGCTAGTCTTCAAAAAAGAATTCTAAAGTCTTTGTCTAAAAGTTAAGATAATGTATTTTGGTCAACTGAGAGTTTGCTAAAGCCAATCACAAAACTGCAACATAAACAACTTCGTTAGAGTTAGACTTTAATTTAGTTTATTAATAATAGCCTCTACAAGTAAAAAAACGGAAGATTTCAGATGAAAACCAGATTTTTCAAGAGAAATGGACTGAATAATATGCATGCATACAATCAGGGGGGAGGGGGAAGCATTATGCCTTGTGTGCCATGAAACCATTTCTGTTTTAAAAGAATATTACATAAAAAAACACTAAATCGCAAAGCACTAAGAATATGAAAATATGACAGGGGAAGCACGGAAAAAAATATCATTCCTGCAGAAATCTCGGGAAGGACAACAGTCCGTGTTTACAAAGAAAGTTAAGGGAGATGATGCATCTCTCAAAACAAGCTTTTTGATTAGTCAAATCCTTGCAAAAAGATTCAAGCCTCATTACGATAGGAAGGTAGTTAAAGAATGCTTATGTATAGCCTCAGACAATATGTTTCCTGACAAAAAAAAAAAAAAAAAAAAAAAAAAAAGACTGGTTGAAAACAAGCCTTTCAAGATATACTGTTACTAGAAGAATAGACAGTATTTCAAGGAATATTGAAAGTACAATGATCAAGCGAGGTAGTGCTTTTTCTTTATACTCTCTTGCTCTTGATGAGAGTTGTGACATCGCAAACACTGCACAACTGGCTGTGTATATTAGGGGTGTTGACAATGAATATAATGTTACAGAGGAAATGGCTTCACTACAAAGTATGAAGGGAACCACAACAGGACAAAATGTTTTTGATGAATTGGAAAAATTATTGGCAAGGTTTGGACTGGACTACACTAATTTAGTTTCCATCGCAACAGATGGTGCACCTGCGATGTCTGGTCAGAAAAATGGTGTTGTTGGATTACTGAAGACTAGAATGGGGTCTCAAAATATTGACTTAGGTTCACTTATTGTCC
>NC_090725.1:178281638-178289138 GCF_036898095.1 Palaemon carinicauda
ATCTAAAAACAAAAGGAGAATTTTATGGCCTTCTGTTGTTCCTGGCGTTCAATAAGCCTAATGGGATTCAAATATCACACAGCATTCTTAGTTGGTAGAAATTACTGTGTATAAATTGGATACTCCTATTTATCATATGAACCTTTAAACAAAGGGGTACCCCAGGGGAGGGTACTTGGCCCAATTTTATTCTGTATCTATACTATCGGTCTATCAAGAATACTACTTGATAGTGTTAGAAAATGGATGAAAATTAAACAACTAAAATTAAATGAGAACAAAACTGAGTTCATGGTGGTGGGAAAGAGAAACACTCTACCCTAGTTTTCTGTTCCTACCTCAATGTGGAGATTCAAATCTACTATCGGGTGATTCCTACCAAACCACCTAAACAAGCATACAACCAAATAATGTTAGGTTAGGTTTAGTTAGGTTAAATTAGGTACTCTAGGGGCTCTTAGATGAACACTGCTGGCAAGTTTTGAAAGGAGATCAAGACCACGTCGTAGCAATCTTAATCGACAATAAACAAGTTTTTGTTAGTTAATTTTTGTTACTAAATTAGGGCTTCAATTTTACAATATTGACGCACGAAGTTAATTCTGATTGTTTAAAGTGTGTTTTATGGATTTTTCAGCATATTTTATAGAATAGAGTAGCTTGAAATTGTGTCAGGAAGTATGTTTTATCTATCCTCCTTTGGTAGGAATCACCTCATACCCGAAAAATAGGGTAGGAATCACACTATAGTAGAATCCTGATGGTAGGAATCATACTATAGTAGCCCTACATAAGTGTATTTCTTGACTGCAACCTGTCTCCCAATGCCTGGCTAAATATTCCGTAAACATACTAGTCATAAAGTGTGTGACTACCAGAATTGACTACTGTAACTCCATCTACTACCCAAAAGTACAACTTAAGAAATTACAAAACATTATAAACAGAGGAGCAAAACGGATAAAAGGTGTTCCACCTAGAGAAAGGATTACCCCTATATTCATTGATATACGTTGGCTGCCAATTAAACGAAAATTGAATTTAAGATATGTACAAAAACCCACCAAGTTATGAGAACCAGTCGTCCATAATATCTAGAGAATTGCTGCATTTTGCAGCAAACAAATTGTCCTCTATTTTTGGGTGACATGGCCATGTCGTCCAGATGGAAGGTTCCTTAAGGCAGCTTTCTGAGGGATATTTAGCTACAGTGATACTCTCAGAGAATTAATCATAGGTCTGCAGAATTCTAACTCCTAGCACGAGTATCCTTAATATATCTTTAAGGATATCACAGGGGACATATTTTTTTATTTTTTTAATACGGCACATAGCAATCTTCACCCCGAATAGATTTTACTCTTTGAGGGGGAGGAGTGGCGAACGAAGAGGAGCCGTTATCAAGGTACACGGTGGACCCCCTCCCTGTACTACTACGGTGCATTATTCCTTGTTGCATTTAAGCAGGAATAGCCGCAGATAGAGTAGTTTTGGGTAGGGTCTTTCATTACATATTTGTTGTTTTTCTTTTTGAAAGAAGGGTGGGTCCATCAGGACGACATAGCCATATCACCCAAAAATAGATTTTTCGCTTTGCTCAAAATCCGTTTATTTGGGCTCAGCCATGTCGTCCTGATGGAGGCTTACCAGAGAATTAACTTGAAAGTACAATATCTGTGTGTTTGTATAAGTGCCTTTGCTTTGAATGAGTTCCTTATATGATCTCCTAGACCTTTATATATATATAACATTACCGTTATTTGTCATATCCACTAAGTTTGGAACTAACTTAGGGCTTCCTGCCCCTTGCAGGATTCAAAGTTTGTATTTCTGTAGGAACAAGAGGGAAACTTCTTCGAGAATACCTGGTAGTTCTTTAGAAATTCTACTAATAAGATTTTTATTTCAAAGAAAATAAAAGGCTCTGGACAACTTTATTCTCACTTCTGAGGATAAAGAAGACGCAGATACATTATTTTAGTTTTTATTTTCATATTCAAAACCAAAACAAAATATACTAATGTATCAGGAGAAGGAATCTAGCCTGCATACATGAACATCTTGGTATATATATATATATATATATATATATATATATATATATATATATATATATATATATATATATATATATATATATATATATATAACCTGTAAGGGAAGAATGTACATATATTAATTCATTTGTTAAATGCCACTCAATATTGTGAAATTAATTTGTTTGGTTTTACTTAGATGTTGGATATGCTTCAACACTGTACAAATGTTCACACGGCACTGGTAATTCTTACTAAAAGGTATTACACTTGAAGGTGCTAACACCTGTTCACCCGATACACTGTTGAGTCCAAAAACAGCCCACTGTTCATCGCAGCATTAGATGACAGGTTTTATGACACTACCTGCCGCCACCACAAAGTGTTTTATCTCATGCACTTGCTTCGCATACTGTTTATAGAAGACTCTGGATGATTTCCAACCCGAATATGAGAGGAGCCTATCAAAGTGTATGTGTTGAAAGAAGTTCAACGAAGAAGCAACTTTCCTTGGATCGTGACCTGCGGGTGTACTGTCAGGATCCACTCTGCGAATAAAGTAGGTGAGTTTTGCCCTCAGTTGTTTTAGGAATAGGTTTGATCCTAAGGTTTTGCCTCGGAAGAGCTGTCCCTCCTTGAAGTCTGAAGTTCTTAAGACTCTCTACTGGACATAGAGAGACATCTTCCTTCAGAGGGCAGCTCGTTTTTGGTGAGAAAAGTAGGATCAAGGAAAAGGTTCAGTTCTCCCTCTTCTGTGAACTGAATATGGCCTTTGTTTCTGGATAATGCCACTATTTCAATAACTTTAGCCCCCGAGGCTATGGCAAACACAAATATCAATTTCTGTGTTAGATCCTTTAGGGTGCAATCCTCGTTGTTCATGTTCGAAGCATAGTGCAAGACTTTGTCCAATGACCATGATATGGGCTTTGGAGGGGTTGCTGGTTTGAGTCTAATGCATGCTTTCGGTATCTTATTGAAGATTTCACTTGAAAGGTCAACCTGAAAGGTGTGAAGAAAAGGTCTAGTCAAAGCTGACTTACACTCAGTTATTGTGGTTGAAGTCAGGCCTTGTTCATGTAGGTAGATGAAGAAGGAGAGTCAGAGATCTATTGAAATTTCTGTCGGTTTCTTTGTCTTCACGAAGGAAACACACTTCTTCCAAGAAGATTCATATTGTCTTCTAGTTGAATTTAACTTGTATTCTTCTATAAAGTCGATGTTGCCTTTTGAGATGCCAAACATTTTCTCGGCTGCTAAGGCGAGAAAATCATGAGATGTAGGTTGTTGGTTCACAAGTATGAAGCGTAGACAGTCGACGTCTGAACCAGTTGGGATAGAACTGGGTTTGGTAGAGGAACCAGCTTCAGTTTCAATTCTAGAACTAGAGGGAACCAATTGCTTCTGGGCCATTTGGGGGCTACTACTGCTGCTGTTCCCCTGAAGGATCTTAGCTTGTTGAGGACCTTCAGCAGGAGATTGGTTTGTGGGAACAGATAGATTTGATTCCATATGTTCCAATCGAGAGACATGGCGTGTATCGCTTCTGTCCGAGGGTCCTCGTAAGGGGCTACATACAGATGTAGTTTATTGTTGTTGCTCATTGCGAAGAGGTCGATCTGCAGTTCTGGGACTTTTTCCAAGATGAAGGAGAATGAGTCTGTGTCTAGGGACCATTCTGTCTATTGGCTTTCGCTTGGATAGGTGAACTGCTGATAAGTGCCATGTCTTCTTCCTTGCCAGGCGGAAGATGGCTAGCATCACGTGATTGATGTGAGGTGATCTCGAGCCTTGTCGGTTTAGACATTTAGCTATCACCTTGCTGTCCAAGACCAGTCTGATGTACACTGATCTGCGAGGGGATAGTTTCTTCAACAATAGGAAGACTGCCATAGCTTCCAAGATGTTGATATGAAAAGTTTTGAACTGGTGCAACCAATTCCCCTGCTCTTTCCTTTGTTGGGAATGGCCTCCCCATCCTTCCAGGGAGGCATCTGTGTGAATTACCACTGATGGTTGAGGTAGTTGTAAGGGAATTGTTCTTGTTAGGCTCCTGACTATTGACCACGGCCTTAGAAGCGTTCGCAATCGGGTCGGTGTCAAGTGTCAACCTTTGTTGATCTCTTCGAGCGTTTGATGCGTATCTTCTCCAGACTCCTGACGCATCCTTTAATTGTGCTTTTAGCACTGGATCTGTCACTGCTGCGAACTGGATAGAGCCCAGTACTCTTTTCAGTTGGCGTCTTGAAATATTCTTGAGTTTCAGTGGTCTCTTGACAGATCCTGCTATCTCTCTCGTCTTCTTTGGTGGAATGGAGAGACGGTGTGACAGCAAGTTTCAATGGATTCCTAACCATTGAAACTCCTGAGCTGGAGAAAGGCGAGACTTCTTGTGGTTGATCTTGAAGCCTAGGTGTTCTAGGAACTGGATCACCTTTGTGGCTGCTTGTAGACAAGCCATCTTTGATGCTGCCCACACCAGCCAATTTTCCAGGTATGCCAGTACCTGAATTCCTTTTAAGCGTGGTTGTTGGATGATTGTATCCGCAAGTTTCGTGAATATCCTTGGGGCTATGTTTAGCCAAAAGGGCATGGCTGTGAAGGCATATTTTGTCTTCTGTAGCCTTAATCCTAGGTAGGAGGAGATGGGGCGGCTGACTGGTAGGTGCCAGTAAGCATCTGCCAGGTCCATTGAAACTGTCTACACCCCTTTTGGTAGAAGGGTCCTTATGTGTTGTAAGATAAGCATCCGGAACTTGTTGAGTGGAGACAAGTCTAGAATGACTCTGAGTTTGTCCGAGTCCTTCTTGGGAACACAAAACAGCCTTCCCTGGAATTTAATGGACTTCATTTTCCTTATTACCTTTCTGTTCAAGAGTTCTGAGGTATATTCTTCCAATAAGGGGGTGGAGTGTTGGAAGAATTGAGGAAAAGGGGGTGGAATTTTGTTCCATTTCCAACCGAGTTCGTTCTTGATTAGGCTGTGGGCCCCAGAATCGAAGGTCCAACGATCCAGAAAGTGAAAGAGTCTCCCTCCTACCCTGAGCATCTCATTGCTGAGAGGTTCCTGAGGATTTACTTTCGTGACCACGTCCTCCTCTACCCCTTGAGGGGTTTCTTGAGGAGCCTCTTTTTGAGCCTCCACCTCTGGGGTGAAAGGTAGTTGTGTACCTCTCAAAGCCTGGATTAAACACAGACGATTGAGCTACTAGCTGCTTGGGCACCATCTGAAAGGTGGTTTGTGGCTGAGCTACCATTTGGGGCACTGTGGTCATGGTCATAGTTGGAGGTTGTGCAGGCCTGTGTGGTTTCTTTGTCTTCCTGTTTTTAGGTTGGGAACCAGTGTCTGAGGATGATTTCCTCTTGGACGACATACCCCACTTCTGGAGAAGGTTCCTATTCTCAGTGGCGGCTTTGGCAATGACCTCCTGAACCACATCTTGTGGGAAGAGGTCCTTGCCCCAGATACATGAAGTGATCAGCTTCCTGGGCTCATGTTTGGCCGTTGCTGTGGCAAACACATGCTCTGTACAGACCCTCCTGGACCTGACGAAGGCATACAAATCCTTAACAAGGGTACCCATGTGAGCCTTGGCTAAGACCATGTATGTGTCTGGGGTATTGGAAAGGCCTGCACACATTTCCATGCAGTTCTGAAGAGACAAAGAAGCGGCTAGTCTCTCTTTTGTTTCCTGTTCCCTTCTCAAAAGATGCTCTGACAGTTTTGGAAGGTTCTCATTGAACTGCTGACCCCCTATCTTGGGATCCAGTTTAGAGACGGAGAAGGTTAGATGAGCCTCGTTCCACTTCTCCTCGCAGGTAGGCATGGCTAGAGATAATGGTCTGCATTCCTCTAGCACTGGGCATGGTTTGCCTGCATTGACTGTTTTTATCACACAGTCGAGAGCATTCACAGAGAAGGGGAAGACTCTGGAGGAAGGAGTAATGAAGGTAGGACGCCTCTTACTTAAAGCTGAAACTTTGGATTTGGTGTAACCAGCTCCCTTTAAGGTCTTGGACAGGAGAGCCTGTGCCTTGTCATGCTCAAAGACGATGACTTCCTTCGGTTCTGTCTCCTCACCAGATGCTGGTTCATTCCACAGTCTCATATAACAATCTGGGTATGCCGACAGGTTATGCCAGAATTGGAGATCTTCAAGGGCTTTGGCCCCCAACTTCTGGGAGATATAGAGCTTCCAATCCATCATGGGCATATACTTCATGTACCTCCAGGGGTTGGTTTTGGAGCATTGGGGTAAGTCAGAGACCTTAAGAGGCTTGGGAAAGCCTCTGAGAACGCCCGGGCGTTTCACTTCACTTACCTCCTTCTTCGTCTCTTTGAGATCTTGCTTAATCTCCTGTTGTTCCCTGTGAAACACGGCCATCATCTGTTGAATTGACTCTAGGAGCTCTTCGCTCCTGGCTATCAGTGGATCAGGATGGGGAGTTGGGGCTGAAGAGGTTGACGGCACAGGTTGGTATGCCGTCACGGAAAACTGAGGGTCTTCAGTTACTGTTGACACGGATCCTTCTTCCTCCGTAGGTGGTTGAACCACCTCTTCTTCAGGATCTTCTTGTAGAAGGTCCTTTTTGGTGTCTGTAGACACTTCCGACATCCGTTCCTGATGGATGTCCATGTCTTCAAGTGCCTTGTTGATGTCAGCATCCACCGTCAGTTGGATGAAGGGAGGCTTGACCTGTACCTGGGGCACAAGCACGTCGGTTTGGGCCTTAGGGAACAGAAGGCACCTCATAGCTTCATTAGGTAGGTAAAGTCCCGTAGAGTTCTTCTGGAACCCTCGTACCCACCTCCGAAGAGTTTCTCTTGCTGTATCCCTTGACTCTGTAGTCTAAGGGATATCTTCACCAAATCCCTCGATCCCAATACCTCAGGGTTTCAGTTACGATGGAGCAGTGGGCATGAGACCTGCACATCGTATGCCCACAAAAGTCCTTACTCTTGTGGTTGCAGAACACGACTGCACACTTCACCTTTGGCTCCTCCTGTAGGGAAAGAAAGGGTGAAATGAGTATAGGGTTATTTATATCATTGATATATGCTTACACTTAACAATAGTATTGCTTACTATTATTTTTAATAGCTTAGGATAGCAAGCTAGAAAAGAAGTAAGAAAGACATATATCTGTGTTTCCTCTCCAGGCAATTGCTGTGACCTCCATCAATATTAATATTTTTAATTTCCCTATTAGGGAAAATACAGAGTGGAATAACTCCCGTATGTAGAGCCTGAGTCAGTGAATATTTATACTAACTCCTCCACTTGTAGAATATTAATACTGAACGGTGATTATAAGTGTCCCGATGACCTAGGATTCATCAGGATGTTGAAGGAATACTTCCCCTCAACATTTTATTCGGTGTCAGCAATAGACTGCGAAAGGATACAAAGAGTATGTTGGAAAGATTTATACCATTGTATCATTATATACTGTAGTTTTCTAA
>NC_090725.1:178296638-178321638 GCF_036898095.1 Palaemon carinicauda
ATGTACTATAGTGATATTTCCAGAGAATTTTACCTTTAAGTATCCAGAATTCTAACTCTTGGCGTGAATATCCTTAAATTTTCTCTCAAGGATATCGCATAATATCAGAGGATGTATTCTTGACACGCCTCATAGCAATCTGCACCCCTAATAGCGTTTACGCTTCGAGGAGGTGTGGCAAAATAAAAGGGAGCCGTATCAAGGCTACCCCGTTCTCGTACTACTATTGAGAATTATAACAGCGCCATTCCCACGATGGCAGACATTCCTTACTTTGTAGCGATTTCGCTTGTTGGTATTCCCTGCTGATCTAACTTTTTGTTCGTTTTAAGGATTATAATTATGCTTTCTCCATCTTCTTCCGCCTCTGGAAAGTTGAGTATTGGGTCTTTACTATAAGTATAATTTAGCTCCTGTTTCACAATGTAATCAGAGTAATTTATTGTGCTTAAGAGCTAGGCCAGTTACTGGAGGCGCCATGGGCACCGTCGTTCGTTTGGCATGTATTATTTAGATAGCAGAATGACTTCCAGTTTAAATAGCTTTATTCAATTATTTTAATTATTTAGCTATTTAGGCAATTTTTCTCGTAAAGATTTGATAATGTGCATAATTTTCCTTTCTCTGTCCATCGTATAGTTAGAGTTTCGGTGATTTAGGTAACCGAGATCTCGTCTAACCTAGGTATTCTAACCTAGGCTATTTACTATACATTCAGACATCCACCGGTTACCCTCGTGTATTGTTTTCAATTCAGCCGAGACTGATACCTCCTAGAATTTTATGAAACATTACACGTCTCTTCGGAGATTTAAGGATAATCTTTTTCCCTCTGAGTGTAGCTTCAGACTACAACCCTAATAGCCGTGCCTTGAATTTTATTCAGACATGACTAACCTAGGGTTTTTCCTGCCTCTTCCCTTAAACCGCTAGTTGTGGTATACCAGCAGGTTTTGGGATTTACTCAGAATCTCAGAGTATTTAGTCTTATGTCGGCGACCTGCCGGCAGGGCGAATGGGTTGTAGAATACCATCATTCCCCTGCCGGCTAGGCTGCCGGCAATGGAGGTTAGCCCTCCCTAGCCGCACTTGAAGTAGCGGTAGGATACCATCTTAGCCTTGTGACTATAAGACTAGTCCTGCGCCGCAGTCCTCTAGGCTGAAGAGTGATCTTCTTTTGCCTAGGATGACGTGGCACTGGAACTCTGTTTCTCCCATGTTGAGAGGAGGCGGCAATGCTGCCATCCCCTTAACTGTGTTGGCAATCTCTAGGATGGAGAACTGAGACTCTCCTATCACCTAGGATTCTGCCAATACTGAAACAGAGTTTCTTTTATCAGGTGGTGGGACTGACAATTTTGTCAGTTCCTTTCACACTCTATTCAGGACCCTGTTCCCTACCCCTCTGTCCACTTTTGATGGCCGAGCCATTGTCTTTCTTGGGCCGGCATCTTGCAACCTTACCATTGCCAGTAGGTTGCCGGAGCCGGCCAGACTCCTTCTCTAGCCCTGACATTGGCTAACAGCAATGCATACTGCTGGCAACCACATCATCTGTCGGCAGCTATGGTTCCTACCATTAGTCGAAGACTGTCGGCAGCCAAGCTGGCTGCCGACAGCTGGCGGTGCCGGCAGTTGGCGGCTGCGGCAACTGGCAGCTGCAGCAACTGGCAGCTGCCGGCGGCTGCCGGCTGCCGGCGGCCATGATGGCTGAGAGTGGGAAGTCCCTTGCTATCCCCAAGGTTCCTCAGTTCTCCCTTGGACTGTATTCAGGAGTTCCGTTGCCAGATTACCGCCGGCCAGACCAGTACAGATAAGTGCTGACTTATATGGCAGCACGCCGACTGTACTGATACTGCCGGAGGCTAGCCTTCCGCCAGTGTATTGGCGGCACCTTACCGGTAATAGTACTATAGCTGGATGGAAGCTTGAATGGCACATTCTCCCCTTCCATTGGAACCTTCTATTTGGAAGAAAGGCAGTAAAATGAGACTTTTACATCCTTAATTACTGTATACATATACAGTAAAGGAGTAGCCTTTCCTCCATGCTATCTCTCTCTCTAGCTAGCATACAAGATATGCCGGCAAGACCTAATTATGCCAGCAACATGCCGGCTGAACTACAGTATATGTTATACAAGTAGCCAGTATATCTACAGTATAGAATATACTGCAGATAGAAAACTTCTATATATTTTATACTAGTAGTTATTTCCAATATATCTTGGATATCCAACACAGGCATTTGCTGAACCCAATCCCATATTGAATGAATATGATTTCTTCAATACCCTGATTAGAAATCAGTATTCTGATTACCCTACAATATTAAATAACTTCAAGGCAGAAGTGATACACTCCTAACCCTTAAAGGGTAGAGCCTTTATCCTTGAGTCTCCCTGATCAGGAAACTCTATATTTTAATATTGTAAGGAAGGGTACAGCAAATAGGCTGAGGGGGATATACAAATATATGTCTTTAATTTCCCTAGTCCAACTGGCTTCATGCTAGATGGACCGTACTGTCATATGCTACTATGAAGGCAGCATAATGACTAGACTACAATAGAGGATGTACAGTAGCCAGTAAATTGCAGTATAGACTTACTGCAAATAGAAAACTACAGTACCATTATACAGTAATAATTTCTAACATACCTTGGGTACCCTTGTACGAGCATTCCGCTGGTACCGCTCATATATTGAATGAATAGTTTTCTTCAATATTCTGATTGAGAATCAGTCATCCTGACCCCACAGTATTAACATTATTTTGGGACAGTGAATTGGTACTTCTCTACCCCTAGGGGTAAGAGCCCTTCTACTGGGAGTTACTCAATAGAGGAACCCCCATGTAGTTAATACTTTGGGGAGGTAACAGCATTTGCTTGCATGGGTACACAAATATGTATCTCCTACTATCCCTTTATAGCTTACTATCCTAAGCTATTCTGTTGTAGATGACCTTTATATGTTGATTATCAGGGAGATAATCCTTTGTATACTCATTTGGTTTTCCTTTCTTTACAGGAGAAACACCAGATACCTTGTGCTGCAGTCCTCTGCAAGGCCAAGAGTAAGTATT
This sequence comes from Palaemon carinicauda, assembly GCF_036898095.1. NCBI lineage: Eukaryota > Metazoa > Arthropoda > Malacostraca > Decapoda > Palaemonidae > Palaemon > Palaemon carinicauda. Next base: position 178,299,726 of record NC_090725.1, read on the forward strand.
TTTACGGTCATAATACTTACAGGTTTCATGCCCCCTGCAATATTATTTCCGGATCCCTACATTATTGGAACCCACAGGTTTGCAATATATGTTGGACATTAATATCTGAGGGTTTTGAAAATCCCAAGTCTACGGAGACTAGGGATACAGCTCAATACAAGTTACGCAACTGGGTGAGAGGCTTCCAAAAAATCTCTCCGGGACCCTTCCTACCTACTGATAGGATGCGCAAGCTACTATTTCCGAAAGCAAGCAAGGAAATAGTAGTGCCTCAGGAGCAAACTACATCCCCTGATGGCCAGAAAACCTTTGGGATTGAGGGCAAGAAGTGCCCCAAGGTAAAAGAGAAAAATGTCGTGTCAGAATTTCCTCAGCCTATGCCGGCTATAGAGCCATCGATGTCAACATCTTCGTCTTCTACTCCTCTATTGGATAAAATGGTACAATTATGTATCCAACTGAAGAATCAGATAGAGGGCTTTCGTAAACAAAACGAAAAGCAGGAAGAAAAACGCAAGATAGAGCCTCGCAAAGCTTCTCTTGTCGCTTCCTAAGGGTCAGTTAAACGACCCATTGATCAAGACCTACCAACATGCTCCAAAACCAATCCCTGGAGGTTTGCGGAGCAGATGCCGATTTTAAATAGCAATCTCTACATCTCAGAGAAAATGGGTGCTGTTCCTTTGGACAAAATTCAATTTTGGCCAAGCTTTGATGCTTTCCCTAATTGTTGGGTTCGACTGAAGTATGAACCAAATTCAAGGAAAGGAACAGAACCAAAGGAGGTCATGATTCTCGACCATGATAAGGCACAGACTATCCTCTCAGGTAGTCAAAAAGGCGGGTTATTCTGAGTCGAAGGTATTCTCACTGAATAACAGATACCCTTCCTTTCTTGCTCCTTTTTCACTCTCATTCCCCTTAATGGGGAAGGCATTTATATATGTTGCCAAAGCGGTGGAGGCGGGTAAGCCATGTCCCACACTCGAAGAGTGCAAGCCTCTGTCACCAGCTTTTCCCGGAGAGGAAAATGATTGGAAAGAAGTCTATTTGACTTTTTCAATAGGAAAATTAGACGCGGATGTCGCAAGTTGACAATTTAATGTATGTCTCCCTAAATTATCTGAATTGCTCTTGCATAATGAGCAAGAGACAAAGGAGAGACTTGCAACCTCCCTTTCTCTACAAAACTACATAGAGTTGTGTTTAACCTACGAAAATACCCCAGACATGCTCAATGTCATAGCCAAAATGCATATGGCTACCTTAGTGAAGGACCTTTACGCCTTTATGAAGGCTAGGAGAGCATATAGAGAGTTTGTGTTCGCTGCTGCAACAGTGAAACACGAAACGAGGAAGCTAATATCTTCCAACATCTGGGGTAAAGACCTCTTCACACACGAGGTAATTAAGAAAGTAATTAAGAACGCCACCATGGAGAACATAAGTCCTCTCCAAAAATGGGGCATCCTTTCTAAGAGAAAATCTTCCATGGTTGTGGGTCCCCAACCTAAAAAGAAGATCGAAAATGCTGGAAATATCTGGGCTGCTCAACAACATCCCACTATTCCAGTGACCACGATGCCACAGACAGATGGTCAAAAGTCTAAACCTACTTACTATTCGAAGCATGAAGACACTTTTGCTAGGAGGAACATTCCTTCAGGATCGCAGGACCTTCGATCCTTCGGTCCAAAGCCTATTCAAGATGAGCCCTTGATGGGAAACAGAAATGTCCCCACCATCATTTCCTTACCTTCTCCTACAATTCAAAATCCTCCTGGAGGAGTATACCTGAGAGCTATAGAGCATACAGGTGGTAAGAAAACTATAGCCCATCGAGTTCCAGGGAAGGCTGTTTTGTGTTCACGAGAAGGACTCAAGAAATCTCTGAGTCATTCTGAACTTGTCGCCACTCAACAAGTTCATAGAAAACAGCGAGTTCTGAATGTTAATCCTTCCGAACATATGGACCTTGTCCCAAGTAGGGGTGTTTGTAGTCTTGTCAGACCTGAAAGGTGTCCTGCGGAACCTTCCAGTCAACCACCTCCCATCCTCCTATCTAGAATTCAAGTTACAGATAGTAACATTCCTCCTAGGAAAGATACGTGTCGGACTCACAATCCTAAGTATCTTCATAGGATTGGCAATCTTAGTCACGTCAAAGTCAAGCCTAGAAATGGTTCAGGCATTTATATACCTAAACGAGAGGCTGGGGTGGGCAGCACCCAAAGTGGCTGGCCAATGTGCGTTCAAGGAAATGACCCGGTTCCCGGGACATCACGGATGCAATATAAGCTTCTATAAGTCTCGACTTTCTCCAGCTCAAGGGTTTCAATGGCTGAAAAACCATTGAAGCCCACAGTCACATCAACTCTTATTTCCTTTGGGAATATAAAAGTAGCTCGCAACGTCTGTTAAAAGACTCAGGTAATCAGTCAGATTTCCAAGACGCCAACAGGGACAAGCGCTAAACTTTCCCCAGTTCGCAATAGTGACAGACCTAGTGTAAAGAGCACAGTGGAGAGATGCGTTAAGAGCCTGGAGAAAATACGCATCAAACGCTTGAAGAGTTAAAAAAGACTGATATCGGTCCCTCTTTAATCGCTTCTCTAACAAAAATTAAAGCACGAAAGTCCCAAGACTCTGTTGGTCCTATCATGAGTGGGGAAGCCCCCTCCATACAGATCAGACTTCCTCCGACTGATCTGGGACACCGAAGCGATAATAAGGCATCACAATTGAACGTCTCATACAGTCTAGGTGAAGTTACCCATCCCTTTCTTAAAGGGATGGCACCTGCCAGCAGTTCATTTACAACTGATCCACAAGGTGACAGTGGATGCTCTATTTCGGTCCAAGCCGATAGAGTTGGAATGGTCCATGGACACAGACCTATTCCCTCCCAGTTGGGAACAAGTCCCGGAACTGCAATTCGACCTCTTCATCCCGAGCGTCTTCAAGAAACTACCTCGTTATGTAGCCCCATACGAGGATCCTCTAGTGGGGCTGATAGACGATGTGAAGAACTTGAAGATGAGGCTGGTCTTAGCACTGTTCCTAGGTTTATTTCCAAAGGTTCAGAAATTAACTGCCTTCGTTTTATCACAGAGAACCCAAACCCTTCATTTCATGATTTTCTTACTCTAGCGGTTAGAAAAAGATTTGGGATCTCAAAAGGCAATATAGAATTCTTAGAAGAATACAAGGCTAAGTCAACTAGAAGACAATATGAGTCTTCCTGGAAAAAGTGGGTTGCATTTGTGAAAGCAAAAGGACCGAAAGAAATTTCAATGAACTTCTGTCTGTCCTTCTTTGTCCACCTTCATAGCCAAGGTCTGGCGGCCAATACGATAAATACGTGCAAGTCAGCCTTGACTAGGCCTCTCCTATATACTTTTCAAGTGGATCTGGCGGATGAAATCTTTAATAAGATTCTGGAGGCATGCGCTAGGCTTAGGTCCGCAGTACCACCAAAGCCCATCTCTTGGTCTTTGGACAAGGTCCTACATTATGCCTCATCTGTGAACAATGAACATTGTTCTTTTAAGGATCTAACCCAAAAGGTTATCTTTCTATTTGCTATAGCCTCTGGGGCTAGAGTTGGTGAAATAGTGGCCCTATCCAGAGATGAGGGTCACATTCAGTTCACGGAAGTGGGAGAACTGAATCTCTCTCCTGATCCATCCTTTCTCGCTAAAAACGAGCTACCCACTAAGAGATGGGGTCCCTGGAGAATCTGCCCTCTGAAGGAAGATGTCTCTCTATGTCCTGTAGAGTGCCTTAAGGTCTATCTTCGTAGAACTTCAGACTTCAGGGGAGGACAGCTCTTTAAAGGAGAAACTTCTGGATCAAATTTATCCCTGAAACAACTAAGGGCGAAGCTCACCTACTTTATTCGTAGAGCGGATCCGGACAGTACTACCGCAGGTCATGTTCCGAGAAAGATTGCTTCATCAATGAAATACTTTCAGTATATGGACTTTGAGCGTCTTCGTTCATACACCGGATGGAAATCATCCAGAGTGTTTTACAAACACTATGCAAAACAAGTGCATGAACTGAAACACTTCGTGTGGCGGCAGGTAGTGTATTAAAACCTGCCCCCTAATTACTGTGGTAAACAGTTAATAGCTTGGGACCTCACATGTCCTCGCACATGTACTGGGTGAGAATCATCCAGAGTGTTCTACAAACACTACGCTAAGCAAGTCCATGATCTGAAGCAGTATATGGTGACATCGGGTAGAATACTTAACCTGCCGTCTAATTCTACGATGAATAGCTAATTGACTGGGACTGTCAATTAAAGGGAGAAACGGTCACCCTTCTTAGGTGTGACCTCTTTTGATTAAGTGTTACCATGGTGACACTAGCTGTTCAAAATCCCAGGTGTGGAAGTATACAGATAGCACTAGTGCCGGTGTACGTTGTACACAGTGTAGATAGCAGTAACTAGTACAGGAATTATGAAGAGAAATTGTTTTATAAATTTTCTTCAGTCTGCGAGTGGCACTCATCATTTCTTCCCTTTAAGAAAGAAATATAGTCTCTGTACTCGTTACAAGTATAATCCCATTGTCATACTACATTCGTTTTACTAACCATCCCTTTTAGTCATTTATTAGGAATAAATGTCTATAAGAATGTAGTGCGTCCGCTTTCGCCAGACAATTGTATGTATACATGCTAGAGTTCTTCGACTTACCAAAGTAAGTATTCCTCATATAATTGTATGCTCACAAATATAGATATAAGAGACACTGATGTTAATTCAGCAAATATACAACTATGACACTATTTGTATATTCAGTGTATACTTATGTTTGGTCATAAAATATATGTTAACCTCGAGACCCCTTTTCTACTGTCTAGATGACTCTTCCCTGTAGGAGGCAGGAACCACTAACATTGTTTATGATTAGTGATGATGACGAATAACGGTGACGTCACTTGTCTCAATTGGTCCCCATGACCATAGAAAAGGTTGCTATAAGGTTAAGGCACTGATGAAAATCCACAGATACACTAATGCCCTGGTATGCTTCCATCAGGACGGCATGGCTTGAGCCCAAAAAACGGATTTTGAGCGAAGCGACAAATCTATTTTTGGGTGAGATAGCCATGTCGTCCTGATGGACCCACCCATCTCTTCTAAAAGAAAAGATCTTCACAGTATCCCCCCGTGGTACTGTATCTGTAACACCATGCTCAATGCTACAAGGAATGTCCGCCATCGTGAGAATGGCGCTGTTATCATTCTCAATAGTAGTACGAGAACGGGGTAGCCTTGATACGGCTCCCTTTTATTTTGCCACACCTCCTCGAGGCATAAACGCTATTAGAGGTGCAGATTGCTCTGAGGCGTGTCAAGAATACGTCCTCTGATATTATGCGATATCCTTGAGAGAAAATTTAAGGATATTCGCCCCAGGAGTTAGAATTCTGGATACCTAAAGTTAAAATTCTCTGGGAATATCACTGTAGTACATATATCCCTTAGGAAGCTACCTTAAGGAACTTCCATCAGGACGACATGGCTATCTCACCCAAAAATAGATTTTTCGCTTCGCTCAAAATCCGTTTATTAATACTTCAATATATAAGTCACAAACCACAGCATACACAGCTCAAACATGCTCTATTGAGCAAAACTTCTTAAATACTGTAATAGTTCACAGTATAATAATAATAACCCCCTCGCACTTCCAGTCTTAAATTAGGAGAGAGAGAAATCCCTTAATAACACGTGCATTAGAAGCACCACCGGTTGTGTCTTCCCCCGAAACAAAGGTTTAGATGTCGCCTCAGCTCGTTTCCAAGGACTCCGCAAAAGCACAAATTCTATAACAATATATATGTGTCCATGAATATCGGGGGGACATCTGATGTTAAGGACTTGATGTACATATTAAAAATTAAAATAAAGGAACTAGCGTTAGCTAGCAACCATAGAACAAGCGCACAAGTTTTACTCTCATTATTTTCAGTAAATAACAGTTCAACTACTTTAATATGAAAAACGATAGAATAAGACCATGTATAAACAGTGATTATAACAAACAAAATCATATGCTTGTGATGATATACAAAAATCATTATACATCAATTTAATACATGGCTGGTATATATATATATATATATATATATATATATATATATATATATATATATATATATATATATATATATATATATATATATACATATATATATATACATATATATATATATATATATATATATATATATATATATATATATATATATATATATATATATATATATACACATATATATGCATATATATATATATATATATATATATATATATATATATATATATATATATATATATATATATATGTATATGTATATATATATACATATATATATATATATATATATATATATATATATATATATATATATATATATATATATATACACACACACAGAAATAAACTGTAGAATAAGACTGTGTATAAACAGTAATTATAACAATAAACAAAAATAAAATGCTTATGATGATATACAAAAATCCTTATACATAAATATAATACTGGGCTGGTATACAAATATATACGCAGATATATTGATTTGTGACACAGGCCCCCCCTTTTAAGTATGAATTTTCAAATTTATACTGCCAACATTACAATTCAATTTATCAAGTTTTAGCCACCATTATCTGTATAGACATCTCATCAAAAGGTCAACCCGGCATTGTGACAAGAATTATCCCACTACTCTGCTAAGAAAATCAGCTCCAACGTTTGAACTCCCTTTTATTGCTTCTACTCTGAATCATGATTTTGCAAGAACATTGCCCATCTCATTATTCTGTCATTTGTAATCTTTGAACTGTTCAAAAATGCCAATGGTTGATGATCCGTTTGTAACGTGAAGTCAACACCATACAAATACATTTTGAATTTCTGTAGAGCCCACACAATAGCCAAACACTCTTTCTCCATAGTGCTGTATCTTTGCTCCCTGTCCAACAGTTTTCGGCTGCCGAAACTGACGGGGAACAAACCATCCTCATATTCCTGAAGTAACACTGCCCCTAGGCCCTCGTCCGAAGCATCTGTTCTCAAGATGAATCTTCTGTTTAGGTCTGGAAGGCGCAGGACAGGTTTATTAACCAGTATAGACTTCAGACTGTTGTATGCTTTCTCTTGAGGCTCCTGCCATTGTACGACATTGCTTTTCCCCTTCTTTGTCAGGTCAGATAGCGGAGCAGCAATGGTTAAATAGTTTGGGACATAAGCACGATAAAATCCCGTAAGTCCTAAAAACGATCTTACCTCCTTCTTAGTCTTTGGTTGTGGGGCTGATTGAATTTTACTAATGTTGGTTTCCTGAAGACTCAAAGTGCCTCCCTGGATATCATGCCCAAGGAATTGCACCGTTTCTGAAGCCAAAATACACTTGCTTGGCCTAACAGTGAGATTTGCATTTCGAATACGCTGAAATAGCTCTTGCAAGGTTTCTAAATGTTCAGGCCATGACTTTGTGTGTACCAGTAAGTCATCTATATAGCTTTCTACATTATCGAGTCCTTTAAGAAGTGTTCGTTACACTTAACATATGTGGCTCCTGCATTAACCATCCCAAAAGGCATCTTAAGAAATTAATATTGGCGATCAGGAGTAACAAAAGCTGTCTTTGGGACATCTGATCGAACCTTGATCTGCCAGAAGCCCTTGGTGAAATCAATCTTTGTAAAGAAATTGCTTTCTGATAACCTGACATAAATATCATCTGCTGTAACCATTGGTTCTGGATCAAATATAGTAATACGATTAAGTTTTCTATAATCTATACATTCTCTATTTGACCTATCAGATTTCTTTACCATCACCACTGGCGAAGCATAAGGTGATGCCGACTACTGGATGATCCCCTTGTCTAGCATACCTTTTATCTCTTTCCTAAGGGACGCTCTCACACCATATGGTACCGGGTATGGCGTACTCCTCACTGGTTCATGCGATGTAAGTTCTGTTTTATGCTCACCTTTGTTTGACGTTCCAGGGATGTCCGTAAAGATATCTTCATACTCTCGCACAAGTTCTTTGATTTGACGTTCCTGATGCCAAACAAAATATCCTTTATTGATTCTGATCCAGAGGTTGGTGCTATCTCCAGCAACTCTTCATCCTCATGGATGTCTATACTTGAGTTGCTAACATTGTCAAACACAGCACACACTGTATCTAAGATGACATCTTTTGCTCTTTGAAGATACTTCTTCAACATGTTGATATGAAAAGTTTTAACTTTTCTATGAATGTTTATACTATAATCATTCCTGCCCACAACATTCTCTACATTAAATGGACCCTTCCATTGCATGAGTAGCTTATTGCTGTCTGTAGGGAGTAGAATTAGTACTTGATAGCCTACCTGAAGACTCCGAGGCCTGGATCTCCTACCATAGTAATGTTTGTATCGCCCTTGTGCCAACTTCAGTGCTTCATTTGTTAGTTTCATGGTCTCTTCCATTTTTTCCCTGAGCTCAAAGACATATTGATAGCTACTCTTGACTTCTGGCCCTTCAATGTCTTTTGTCCATAGTTCCCTCAAAATCTGCATTGGCCCTCTTACAGATATTCCATATAGTATCTCAAAGGAGGAGAACCCTGTAGACTCTTGAGGGACTTCGCTGTAAGCAAACAACACAGCATTGATATACCGGTGCCACTGATTAGGCTTCTCTTGACATAACTTTTTCAGCATTTGCTTTAAAGTTCCATTGAACTTTTCCATCAATCCATTACACATTGGATGGTATGGAGTAGTTGTAAGTTGTCACATGCTGAAGAGTCTAGCTACTTCCTTCATGCAGTCAGAGGTAAACTGTGTTCCAAGATCACTTAATATTTCTTCAGGCCCCCCTACCCTGCTAAACATATCTACCAAAGCTTCTGCAACTGATTCAGAATCAATGTTCTTCAAGGGCACTGCATCAGGATAGCTACTGGCGTGGTCCATCATAGTGAGGATAAACTAGTGTCCTTTCTCAGATGGTGGATGTATCTTACCAATTATATCCACAGACACCCTCTTGAATGGAGTATAAATGATTGGCAGTTTTTCAAGACGTACTTTTGTCACCCTACCTTTGCCGATTGTCTTCTGGCAGATGTCACAAGATCTGCAAAACCTAGTTATGTCTGCACCCATTCCAGGCCAGTAGAACTCTGAGGATCTTCTCCTTTGTCTTCAAACCGGATTACTTGCCTTCCTTTTCTCTTCTTTAGAGGTCCTAAACTTCTTCAGTGTGTCATCTTTCTTCTGTAGTCGACAAACTTCATCCCTATCGACTTCTTTGTACAGGTTACTGCCTCGCACTACCAGTGGAGAGGGTCTCTTACCCTCTCGCATTGCTGATGCCCTTGTTGCCACTGCACAGGTCTCCTGGTCACAGGTGTCCTGCCACGCTGGGTCAGGGTCTTCAGCTGGTCTTGCACATGGGACGTTTCCAATTAGCAGATCATAGGGGGCGTCAGGAAGACAAACTGCATCCACTTCTCCAATCAGGTATGGAGTGTTGATGTGGATTTTAGCAACTGGAGCTCTCTGGAAGGAATTGTCAGCAAGCCTGACCGGCAATAAGGTTCCAGTGTAAAGATCAGGATCAACAAACTTTTGTTTGATTACCACGCTATTACGTCCAGAGTCATGCAACACCTGAAAAATGTGGGAACCTACTCGACCCTTTGTCACTGGCACTGAGTCTCCATTGCTTGGAACACAAGCATTCATACAAGGGACTGCAAAACCATTCTCAAGGAAAAGCTTTCCTTCCTTGATACAAGCATCTACCTTAGCTACATCCATTTCTAGAGGAGGGGCACTGATTGAACAGAAGGACGAGACTTGTGCCACCGGTATCTATGCCTCTTCAACACTTTTCTCAACATCCAAATAAGCGGTTTTGATGGTCTTTAATTTCCTGCATTCCGGGAGATCATGACCAAATTTATCACAGAACATACACTTCTTGTCATTTCTAGGACCCCTTAACTGATCCAAGAGGTGACACTTTGACGCTATGTGGCCGACCTGGTTGCATTTGTAGCACCTTACCTCTCTAGCTGAAGTCCCCTAGATGACTTGCTCATTGGGCCCATGCCAAGGATTCTCAATAGCACTTGGTCCTGTCTGCTTAGGTGGTCGATACACAGGCTTTTTAGCTACCTTGGTCTCCTTAGAGAGCTCAGTTCCATGAGCTGTGAGGTACTGCTCTGCTGCCTTTGCCAGGTCATCCAGATTAGCAGGGGCCTTTTCCTTCAAATGAACTTCCAGTGCATTTGAGACAGCATTGATGAACTGTTCCTTGATCATCAGCTGTTGGAGCTCAGCAAAAGTCTCATAAGCGCCAGCTTGTTCCATCCACTTCTTGAGAAAGTTCTTGAGCTTAACAATGAACTGTGCAGGGGTCTCTCCTTCTTCTGTGGGCGTGTTCCGGAACTTTTTACGGAATCCTTCCTCAGTAAGGTCGTATCTTCTGAAGATAGCTTTCTTCAAAATTTCATAGTCCTTTGCAAAGTCGTCAGAGAGCCGACCATAGACTAGAAGGGCATTCCCTGTCAAAAGAGCACTAAGAGAAGAGGCCCACGTTGACCTGTCCCACTTGTGTGTGTTAGCATACCTCTCAAACCTTAACAAGTAGCTGTCAAGCTCATCCTTACCATCCACAAACTCCAGGAGGTTTGGGATCTTTGCTTTAGGAGGGTGGTTATTGATCACTGTCCGTGCCTCGTCATGGTGTCGTGCTGCCTCTAGTTTAAGTTTCTTTATTTCTAGTTCATGTCGTCGCTTCCGCTCCTTCTCTTCTAGTGCATGTCGTCGCTCCCACTACCTCTCTTCTAATTCGGCCAAAGCCTTCCCACGCTCAGCGTCATACCTTTTCAGTCTTTCTTCTCTCTCAAGATTCTTTGCTTCTGCTTGAACCCTGTGCTGGGTAAACTCAATGATGTTCTCGTCGTCCAGTCCGTAGTCCTTTGCCAATGCAACATATTCTTTGAAGGTTTCCATGATTTCAACTTCCAGCCTTTATATTTTTTCACTGTTGCCAATCCTGGCAAGGTCGCCACTTGTCACAACTCAGGTTCAGTAATTGGCAGGTGTGAAAATAAAATAAGACTATTCTGCTTAATTTCGCTATTCTAGTATAGCCTTTATTAACACTTCAATATATAAGTCAGCATACACTGCTTAAACACGCTCTATTGAGCAAAACTTCTTAAGTACTATAATAATTCTCAGTATAATAATAATAACCTTCTCGCACTTCCAGTTTTAAACTAGGAGAAAGAGAAATCCCTTTATAACACGTGCGTTAGAAGCACCACCGGTTGTGTCTTCCCCCCAAAACAAAGGTTTAGATGTCGCCTCGGCTCGTTTCCAAGGACTCCGCAAAAGCACAAATTCTATAACAATAAATATGTATCCATGAATATTGGGGGGGACATCTGTTGTGAAGGACTTGATGTACATATTACAAATTAAAATAAAGAAACTAGCATTAGCTAGTAACAATAGAACAAGCACACAAGTTTTACTCTCATTATTTTCAGTAAATAACCGTTCAACTACTTTAACATAAAAAAACGATAGAATAAGACCGTGTATAAACAGTAATTATAACAAACAAAATAAAATGCTTATGATGATATACAAAAATCATTATACATCAATATAATACATGGCTGACATATAAATTTATACGCAGAAATAAACTGTAAAATAAAACCGTGTATAAACAGTAATTATAACAATAAACAAAAATAAAATGCTTATCATGATATACAAAAATCCTTATACATCAATATAATACAGGGCTGATGTACAAATATATACGCAGATATATTGATTTGTGACAAACAAAATGCATAACTTTTCAATTGTTCTCTTTTTATAGTCCTGCTGCCTTTTGATAATCATATTTGTATTGATAATTGTCAGATTAATCCACCCCCCAGAGTCATATAGATTGATATGCTGCTCGATTCCCCACTTGAAATCCCAAGGGAGATTAATGTGCTTAAGATCATGGCCTATCGTCTCATAAAGTGACCTTTTTTACTTTTCCCCTAACATGCCCGGGTGTTTCGCCAATGGCATATTGCTATCTGACAGCTCTTAAGACATACATCCAGCTAAAACCCTACTCCATTGATAAATGGTCATATACTCTAACCTCCCGCTAACGCCTAAAATGAATTCCTACCTTCTCCAAGAGCCAAACTCATTGACCCAGATTATCCTTCGTAAATTTTTTTGTCCTGACCTCTGCTCATACCCAACTACAAGACGCTTATAACCTGTCCTTCAGTAGAAGTATTAATTACTTTCTTTACTAGTAAATGGATTAAAATTCCATTAACACCCACATTTTCTCACCCTATTTTTTTCTCATTATGTAGCTTGAATCTTAGCACAGCCCTCTCTTGGCATTTCTACACAATTATGTTCATTTATTCCAGACAGGACGTCATTTTGTTTACCGTAGCCAATAGAAAACCATATGGGCCTAGGATGTACACGCCAGAATGTACAAAATGATTCACCTGTGGATGTTTCTTGTGTAGCCTTTTTGATTGTAGGGTAAAAATTTACCCTCTTTCTATAGCCCTTAGTGCAAGTCCTCAGAGAAGTGGATGTCATGAATAATATCCACCGCAACAACGTATAGGAAGCGTATCGGAATGAACGATTGAATTACAATATTCAAAGTTTAACCCCTTAAGGTAAGTAAGTACCAGCAAGTTTGTGGAAAGAAAGTGAGGTAAAGTAGCAGACAATATCATACGTCTGGACATGTGAGTTTAATGTTACCAGATTATATATGGTTGAGAAGAACTTAAGGTGTGTAAGAACACTTGTGGCCAATAGTACTGCAATAATCATGGTGTCCATTACTGTAATGTTCGTTGTTATAAAAGCCTTAAAGAATACATGCCGTAATCATGTTGATTATTGGTTCCCTTGTAAGGTAAATTATGAGACAATGCACCTGAATGTCAATTTCGAACGCCAGCCTTTATTTAGTAAACTGTTTCTGCCTTTGCTCTATTTTCTATTTATGTAGTTTATGAACCTGAAGCCAATTTCAACTGGTATAAAAAAAGACGTCAACAATGGATAGATACTAAGCAATATGCAGCATAAGAAAAGACAATTTGATCTATTGCATACCTAATATATCCAACAGTTTTCAAGATGAAACGGAAAATGAAAAGGCATTGCCAATTTTTCATCTCTCTTAGTGTCGATGACCATGAACGCAACACATCCGGCAATCTCTCTCTCTCTCTCTCTCTCTCTCTCTCTCTCTCTCTCTCTCTCTCTCTCTCACACTGTTTCATGTTGTGACGCAAATCTGTAGTATAACTCTATCTCTGCCTCTCTCACTTTCTATTATATTAATGATCTTTTCTTTATTTTATAAGTTTTAGCTAACTTTTACTGTTACCATATGTTTCAAGCAAATGAAAAAGAAAAAATCTTAAAGACCTCAGCTGACTCAGAATGGAGAATTTCTGTAAATCACCCATAGCACTGAGGCAATAATAGTAGTAAGCATTGTACAAATGACATTAGTATTAATTACCCGGGTCTTCCTTCTTAGATATCTTGTTCACAGTGCTTCCTCTCTACATTATTTGCCTTAAAGTATTCACTGGTTTCACGATAATAATAATGATAATAATAATAATAATAATAATAATAATAATAATAATAATAATAATAATAATAATAACCTGAAAACATCTAATTGATGTACCTAACTTTGTTTTTAATATTGTTATATATTTCAAGTATTGCTTGCATTACTCAAATGAAAATATAAGAACTTACTCTATTCAATGAAAGAAAACTTCCTCCCTGTTTCGGTGGGATTATACTTGGCTTTTTTCTGAACACACTATTAGAAATAAAATGATATGCTGAAGTGAGAAGTTTCCTTTATTAGGTTTTCTATGCCTGGAAAAAAATATCCATATGAGAGGCGGGGGGTGGGGGGGTGGGGGGGGGGGGGCTAGGCCTCAAGACAACAATGCTTTAGCAACAAAGTAAATTCTTAACACATGTTTCTAGTTTCAAATTTCTTGACATACTTTAAGTCCTTCATCAATACGATGTCCACACATAGTAAAAGAAACTTCGATTTCAGTTTCTAATAATCAATGATTTGGTCACCACTAATGGACTATAATCAATTGTCAGCTTTCGTCTTACAAACAAAGATTTTTTTTTTCACGAATTTCAAAGACAATAGATCAATTATAAAAAAGGAAAGAAGAGATCTGCGGGTTTGATCATAAAAAAATAACACCCATGTTTGTTTTACTTTTTAAATGGTCAAGTTTTTTTTTTTTTTTCTATACAGTAGTCTTTATTCTGGTTGGTTGATCGATTTTTTGTTCTCTTTTTAACAGGCACTTTCAAAGAATACATAGTAGATCTTGAATGGGTCCGGTTATCAAACTTATATTTTTTGCTTCTAGTAGCCCATGCAGGTAAGTGTTGATCCATTTCACGGTCATTGTTTTTAATTCATCTTGTTAAAAAAAAAAAGCAATATTTTTCTCCCTATAGATTTTTGTTTGTCTTTTTTTTTTACCGTCACTTGTCGATTAAGAATTTATTGGTGAGTTTGGGTAGGCCCCTTTCATAAATTTTTCGGTCATTGTTTTCTAGTCCTATAAAAAAAGAAGCGAATTGGCTATGATAATATTTCGGTCATTATTTTTTAAAACTTTATATAAATACTGTATTTTGGATGTGATTATAGTTAGTCATTGATAAATATTTGCGTGAAATTTTTTTTGTGAGCTCGATTTTATTCAAGACTACATTGATCAACCGGTCCCATTTTTATCCAGAAAATTAATCTAAAACTGAAAGAACCCCAGAACTATTATCTGGTTACGTTCTGTGGACCATTGCAGTATGGAAAAGATTTTTCTCCAAATAGTTGGAATTCTCCTTCTACATTCTATGATGGTAGACAAGAAAAATAGGCTCGGGTAAGAAGAAGCGATCTGCTAAGGCTACTTAGCAAAACCTAGGATATTTGTGTTATAAAATTATTCTTCAACTCCTCACTTTCCTTATTATTATTATTATTATTATTATTATTATTATTATTATTATTATTATTATTATTCGATTTTGTCTTCCAACCAAAGCTTACTGATTTACATAACTGAGAACAGTTGGGTCTACGACGATGATCATTAGATAGATTAAAAACAACAAACGCCAAAGCAATAACAAACTTTGGAAGCAATAATTGGGATGTCATAATCATTGCTATTAATAAGTATCATCATTCGCTGAAAATTATATTAGAGTCTTTTCATGGCACTCTGCGTTTCAAGTCTGTGTATAGTGAAACACTGAGATATGCTTTGATTTAGCGATAGCAACATTCTTGTCAAACGGAGTTTATTAGATACGCTTAATTGCATAAGCTTAGTACCATTATATAGTATTAAATCAGTTACCAATTTTTTAATTTTCTTTATTCTGTTCCGAAAAAAAATGGATCCCCAATGCCGTTAATGTCTCGCCTCCCTTGTTTGTCCCCTCACCATTTTTTTTTCTGTACCTAATATAGATCTCGAGTTTCACTTCTTCCCCCCCATCTTATTAGATAAGAGACCTATCACCACCGCCGTTAACAATAGGGATTCACCCTCACCCTCCGGATGCTAATATTGACCCAATTTTTCGTAATGGTGACTCCGGAATCAGAATCAATTGGCGGTCAGCTTGTTTTCCCGCCCTTTTCCTCTACATTTGGTACCTAATTGGCTTCATTTTCAACAGAAGCGAGCGGGACACTGTTGCCACGTGCTCGGAAATGCCGACTTCCTCGCCGTCATTCACCCTAAGCGGGCTAATGTTAGCAAGGGCGACGAGTCCCGGAATAAGAATAGGAGATCACCACAAAAGGAATAAGGGTAATAATTGCTTATAAAGTGGACTACATAGCGGATAAATTGCAAACTTTAATCAGAGAAAACTATTACTTAACATCTTGTGATTAGTTTATATACTGTAGATATTATTGAATGCCATGTTTCATCTGAGGTGAAATATGTACTGTTTATTATTATTATTATTATTATTATTACTATCCAAGCTACAACCCTAATTGGAAAAGCAAGATGCTATAAGCACAGGGGCTCCAATAGAGAAAAATAGCCCAGTGAGGAAAGGAAATAAGGAAATAAATAACTGAAGAGAACAAATTAACAATAAATCATTCTAAAAAAAGTAATGTCAAAAGAGATATATCATATATAAACTATTAACAACGTCAACAACAAATATGTTATATATAAACTATAAAAAGACTCATGTCCGCCTGGTCAACCAAAAAGCATTTGCTCCAACTTTGAACTTTTGAAGTTCTACTGATTCAACAACCCGATTAGGAAGATCATTCCACAACTTGGTAACAGCTGGAATAAAACTTCTAGAGTACTGCGTAGTATTGAGTCTTATGATGGAGAAGGCCTGGGTATTTACTTGAATTCAGACATCCCCCATTCCGATAAAGTTGAGGAGGAGGCTTGACAAATTTTAGTCGAGTCTTCTTTAAATTGAGACAAATTTCTCTTACTGCCAGTGGCTTTAAGTCCTTAAACTTTAAAAAGTTTTTTGGCATCGTTATGAGCACTATTGTTGATAAAACCATTGAGAAAAATCTTTCCTTTATGAAATGGTATAACGTCGAAGTATTCAAAATATCGGCAGGGAATATTGACTGCACATGAGAAATATTAATATGATATATATATATATATATATATATATATATATATATATATATATATATATATATATATATATATATATACACACACACACACACACACACACACATATATATATATATATATATATATATATATATATATATATATATATATATGCCAGATCTATTTTAACCTTGTTGGTGATCTTAAATATTTTCATTCTTTATTCATTTCTTCTTATATATATTAGATCTATTTCATTTCCTCTATTTCTGTTCGGAAATCTTGGTCGTTCACGCTGTCCAAGGTCAAACTGTGAGAGCCGCGATGCACCTTTATGATAGGAAATTTATTTCCTACCTAAAATAACAGGGATTTCCAAGTCATATCATCTAATGATTGATGTTTGTCATTTATCCATAGTAAAATCATATAGTTCCATGATATATATTTCAAACATATCATCATATAAGGAGAATATAAAACATAAAATACGTTCATCATTGCTAGGAGAGAGAGAGAGAGAGAGAGAGAGAGAGAGAGAGAGAGAGAGAGAGAGAGAGATTGTAATATTTTCTGTTCCATAATCGAGACGTCTTGTTAGAGTACTTTTAGAATGTCGCGGTTTACATATCAACACAAGAAAACAATAAAAGAAAAGTTAAATCCATCTTCCGAGTAATTATTAAGTCCTTTCATATGTTTTTTTTCCTCGTAGGAAAATATGACCATAAAATTTCTAAACGTTAGCCGGATAACGTCCATTTCCGAGATTGAGCAATACTACCACGATTGGTGCTGGTTGGAAACGAAAATTTTCTTCTTTCTTGTATTCCAGGAGAAAAGAAATTTTCATTGTGTGCCTCAGGATAAACTACATACTTTACTCTCACCAGGGGCTGTATAATATTTAAATAGCCAAAATATACCTTTGGATATGCTAGTATACTTGTTTTTCAAATCAGCATATTCTAACTTAAAAATTACGAAAGCTATCTGAAACATTCTCGTAATCATTTCCAGAACCACTGTTTTCATTACGATAGTAATATCCCTTCTCCTTACTTAGCTTGATCTTATATATATATATATATATATATATATATATATATATATATATATATATATATATATATATATATATATATATATATATATACATACGAGAGAGAGAGGAGAGAGAGAGAGAGAGAGAGAGAGAGAGAGAGAGAGAGAGAGAGAGAGAGAGAGAGAATACTGCCTTGTCTTTAGGAGTGTTTTAATCCCTCAATATTTTTACAGGTTTCCTCAAGCTATTAAATATTTTACAAGGAATAATTCAGGAAAAACCTTAACAGGAAGGCAAAGGAACGATATATTATCAAATCTTGTTAGAAAAAAAATACATCTGATGCTTTTACAATAGTTTTTAACAACACAGGCAATTTAAGTGGATGTCTTTAAAGTCAACAATATTCATCTTATTAACAACTTGGTGTATCACTTTCCTTCAAAGTGTTTATTGACTATTCACGGAAAAGCGAACTACGTAGATTTTAATTTTCGTATTTGCATTTAATGCAAGGGCTCTTGCTAACAGTGGCTTAAACACGGTAATCAAATGAACTATCACAAGAAAGATTACTTTTGAATATTTAGACAAACAAGAACTTGCCATATCAGGTTACCGAAGGATACAGTGGCCTCCGGAACATTATTAACGACACCCTGGTCTTTTGAACAGCATAATGACCCCTAACAATAGACTAAAAGATCGTTAGCCGTATGGACCTCAAATGTATTGAGTTGGGGTCTCCTATCAATAAGTCATCTATACCAGGTGATGGACAACCTTCGTTCAAGGGCCATCGAGCAATCTATATCTCACTTATGTTCGAAGCTTGCCATTGATTTACAGGCAGCCCCCCGTTAGTCATTAATCAGTAGAGGTGAAAGTGTTTATAGAGGACTCTTAGAAACTGTAAGAAAGAGCACAAAGAATACAAGTAATGCTATATGACGCCTCAGACTTCCTGAGAGAGAACCTTTTTATAACGACGAATGCTAGAGAAAGAGGTTCCAATAACCCGAAGCTCTTCAATGAACCCAGAAAACAATTGGGTTGAGAGAGGGTTTTCGACTTTCAGTTTTAACCGATGAGTGAAACAATAGCGGTTTGTGTTACTTCCGAGGGTATTACGAAGGCCATAGTCCTTGGATACGTGACTATAGACAAGGGCAAAGAGACAGGTAGTTTTTGGGAATGCCTCTGGGCATGTGTAATAGGACACCTAGGAAGGGTCGAGTCCCACGCTGGACATACACCGGCAACACAGATGGATCATTGTAAAAAGAAAAAGGTCAGGCATTGTCCGATCACAGGAAGGAAATGCAGCTGAGAACAAAGTGCAAAGAAGGTAGAGAGGGGGAGATGAGAGGTTGGTGTCGGTTCTAATTCTGGGTTCACTGAATGCACTTATGTTATACTGGATGACGGGAACGATGAATTAATTCTTAGTTCTGATTGGTTTTCCAACCTGAACGCAACCAATGACAGCAAAGCGAGCAATTTGCTTTTCTAGTATCATGACAGAAGATTGACAGTGGAGACTGGTGATGACTGAAGGGCCCTACCGTTAATAAATTGATTAACCGATGAAAATACGGGGTCATTATTATGCAGATGGAAGAGAAAGATGAATTAAAAGGTTCAGATGGAGTCTTAACCCGGAGTGGCAGACAGCGTAGTAGGATACAACCTTAACGGAAAGGCAATTATGATCAAACTTAGAGGGACAAGGACTAAATGGTAAATATCCGATATATCGAATAAAATAAAGTAAATCAATCAAGGAAATACTTAGAAGACTAGCCCTCGTTAATATCCTAATTAATTATGTACATACCTAAGTATGTTCCAGGATTTTACCCATTGAATTCAGCGTCCAGGAATTAATGTTGAAAGCTAATGACAATTAATTCTGATCACTAACATATATTCAGATCACCAGTTTGAACGCAATCAACATTGCGTAAACTGGTTGATGGAGTTTGAATTTCAGATGAACTTAGTCTTATCACTTACTTAATTTATTCATATATCACCTTCTCTATTGTGAGAACTGTGGAAATGTCATTTTAGAGTACATTTTCTACTTATAAAATCTTCAGAATAGATTGCTTGGTCAAAAAATGTAAACCTCCATGAGTGGAGTTTATGCTCCACACATGGTACCTCTTCTAGGAGAAAAAAAATGGCCCACCAGGATGAGTATGAATTGTGTTTTTGTATCTGTCCGTCCAAACTATTTATCATTCTCTGCTCTCCTAGTTTCATGCTTATTGATTGCCCTTTGATGACAATACCACATGTGAATTCAGAGGCCAATGTTTTTTATTTTTTCAAACGTTGGAATAGTTTTGACGGACATTCAGTAACAAACAAATAAATGCGTTCAACTTGAATCAAGTTAGCCTCCTAGAAAAAAGAAAATTCTAAGTGTTTCTTTAATTGTGTTTGTACTCCAGTCCTTTTATTTGGATTTTCTGTTTCGAGATTTTGAAAAAGAATATCGTTTCACACCTTTTGTTATCCGTTCTAGGTCGTAATTATATGTATTCTCCATGAAATTATCTACAAATATTTGAAGCCTGTTTATTTATTATCAGAAAATATGAACCTAACATCTCGTCTATAGTCAAGGAATATATCCACAAAGGTGAGTGGCATTATTCTTTTTTTTTTTTTTTCTTTTTTTTTTTTGACACTTGATATCACATCGCCATTAATATGCTTTGCTGTTTTGCGATAATCGTCTCAAGACCACCTTACGATAATCGAGAAAGAACCTTAGCTGATCCTTTAACTAATGAAATTTGGGAGAGCAAGCCATTATTATTATTATTATTATTATTATTATTATTATTATTATTACTAGCTAAGCTACAACCCTAGTTATAAAAACGAAAATGCTCTAAGCCCAAGTCAATTGTAAACTATATAAAAAAAAACATTTTATACAAGCGATAGAAATTCTTCTTCATTAGAGTTCTTAAAATGCAGTAGCAAATAGTTTTACAGAGTTGCTTGTAACTGTTCCCTTTTACGTAATTATGTAAAAAAAAATTATCAAATCACAGATCTTAAATTCTACAAAAATATTTCATTTTAGGTTAAAGGCAACAAATGACTTAAAAAGAGAGAGAGAGAGAGAGAGAGAGAGAGAGAGAGAGAGAGAGAGAGAGAGAGAGAGAGAGAGAGAGAGAGAGAGAGAGAGAACGAAAAAAATTAGATCTTTCTTCCTTACTTGGGGAGAGAGAGAGGGAAAAAATGAATAAATGAGATCTTTCTTCCTTACTTGAGAGAGAGAGAGAGAGAGAGAGAGAGAGAGAGAGAGAGAGATAGAGAGAGAGAGAGAGAGAGAGAGAGAGAGAGAGAGAGGGGGGGGAGACGAATAAATGAGATCTTTCTTCCTTACTTGGGAGAGAGAGAGAGAGAGAGAGAGAGAGAGAGAGAGAGAGAGAGAGAGAGAGAGAGAGAGAGAGGGAGGGGGGGGGGGGGGAACAAATAAATGAGATCTTTCTTCCTTACTTGAATTTGAACCTAAGATCTAGATCTGTACAACCATTTGAAGATTATTTTTTGAACGTAAGATTAATCTAATCTAATCTTAATTTTCTCATCAACTTACCCGGCATAAGTGGAAGTTTCTTAATATCATATAATTCACAACTGCATTTAAAGTTGAAGTATACATGTTGAGAGTTTGTCAAATTACCATTCCATTTTCCAAACTAACGTGCTTAGGTTATCAGAGGAACAACTCGGTATAGGAATATTTACTTCTAAAAGTATGTAGAAGTTTTATTGTAGGCTACATATATGAATTTTTTGTGAAAATTTTATTGTTAAACTAGAACCTACAAGCTAACGGATATTCGTCAAGAGTTCTCGCAATATATTCAGCAAGTACAAATTCGAGAGTAATAATTACCTATTGCTATATTCTTACGAGACATTAGATTTAACTCCAAGATTTGTTATCCTTGATCATCCTTCATTATTACCAAATTATCTTACTATATAATGACAGTATAACTCTTTGCAAGACGTAGGCCACTGTTGAACTAGCACAGCAAAAGCATAA
>NC_090725.1:178331638-178334138 GCF_036898095.1 Palaemon carinicauda
GAATAGATCGATCACAGAAAATATAAAAGACTTTCTCAATAGGCCAATTTTTTTTTGTGCCATCGAAAAAGACACAGACCTAATGTGTTTCTCAAAAGTAAATTTGCTGTCAAGAATCACGCCTAAAGTTTTAAAGCAATCATACAAAGTTAAAGAAACATTATCAATACTGAGATTCAAATGTTGAGGAGCCACTGTCTGTGACCTACTTCCTTGTATTTAAGCATTTTCTCTACATATGTTCTCACTTCCTATCAAAACTTATTACTAAATTTTCAAACAGCCTCAACCTATCTCACTTTTCATTTCAATCAGTAGAATTTACTTAAAAAATCCATGTTACCAAGCTCGTGTTCAAAAGTATTTCCAAGAAATTCTCTTCCTTTTAATGTACTCCAAGAATAAAGCTACTGACAGGTCTGGTAACCGACTCTCCTGGCGTTATAGCAAGTATAGTTGGTTCTCCAGTCGGGCCATCTGATCATGCCTTAAATTCATTAGTATATATATATATATATATATATATATATATTATATATATACATATAAATACACACACACACACACACACACATATATATATATATATATATATATATATATATATATATATATATATATATATATATATATATATATATATATATATATATATGTATATATATACTGTATATATAGGTAGATTATAGATAGATAGGTGCATATTTATCCCCTTTTGCTTTTGTTGGTGATTTCAATGCTCACCACAGAGAGTGGTTAAGCTCAGTTTCTCCTACCGATCACCATGGCTTAAAAGCTTTAGACTTTGCCTATAAATCAGACTGTGACTAAATCATAACTGAAGCTACTCATAGGTTTGGTAACTACTTGGACCTCGTATACACTGACTCCCCTGGTGTTATAACAAGTAAGGCTGGTTCTTTAGTTGGGACATCAGATCATGCCTTGATTTCATTAGTAGTGAAGACTGAGCAGCCTGTCCCTGATATATCATACTCCTGTAAGATTTATATGAAATCTCAAGCAGACTGGAATGGGATTTTGCATGATCTTTTGGGCTTGAATTGGTCACAATTGTATTGTAGTGTTTAACCTGTTGTCCCTTTGAATGAGAACCTATTCAACATAATTAATAGGCATATCCCTTCTCGTGTGCCAAGGTAACGAGTGAAGGGCAAATCATGGTTCAGTGAGAACTGTAGAAGTGCTTATTTGGAGAGGCAAGAGGCCTATCAACTTTAAAAAGGGTAATAGATCAGATTTGACCTGGAATAACTATACTCAGCTTAGAACATTTGCTCAGAGAATATATGCTTCAACTAAAAAGGAATACAATCTAAACAAAAGAAACACTTTCTGGTACAACTCAGAAGCATAATTGGTGGACTACCCTTAAATCTGCACTATTTGATGTAGATGCAACAGTTCCTCCTTTACTTAAACCAAATGGCTCAGTCACTCACTGTCCATAGGAAAAAACAACTCTTTTGGCTGATGTGTTTGATATTAAGCAGAGTAATGAGAAACTCGAACTTCCTCATTCCTGTTTTCCTGCGGCTATACTAACTAGTTTAGCTTTTCAATCTCGTGTAATAAAAGCTCTGTTGATGGACCTTGATGCTTATGGAGGTGTAAACACAAATGGTATTTTTTTTCCATAAAGACTATAGATTTCGTAGCTCCAAAGTTATCTGTTATTTCACGCAAGTTAGCAAGAAGAGGAGCTTTCAGCACTTGTTGGAAAATTGGTAATGTTACTCCACTATGGTAGCTCAACAACTTGGTAGCTGAAGTTCAATTGATTACTGCCCAATTTCCATAACTCCCATATTATCTAAAGTCTTTGAACGTCTTTTGACAAAACGTCTTAATAGGTTTGCTGAAGGCAATTATCTTATCCGTTGTTTGTAATTTGGTTTTCGTAAAGGCCTTGGAGCGTGTGATGCCCTTCTTACAATTGCCAATGATGTACAAATTTACCTTGATTGTGGTCAGGACGTTCTTATGATTAGCCTTGATTTTAGTGGTACCTTTGACTGCGTAACTCAGGAGGCCCTTTTTTTCAAACTCAAACAGTTGGGGGTGGGTGGGTCGTTTCTTAGCATTAATGTTGAGTTTTTAAGTAATTGATCTCAAAGAGTTGTTGTTGATGGGCACCATAGTGAGTATAGGAATGTGGTATCTGGTATTCCACAGGGTAGTGTTCTTGGCCCATTAGTTTTCATACTATATACACATGACATGAGGTTTGGCTAAATATATATATATATATATATATATATATACATATATATATATATATATATATATATATATATATATATATATATATATATATATATATACATAAATGTCAATGAAGTCCCTGGCACCAGGGTGACAGATTGGGTTTAATGCGGTAGACAAACTGTCTCTTCGGCTTTTACTCTGATGCTTGGAAAAGTAAAATATTTTAAAACAGTAACAACATTAAAATAAATATTTCCTATATAAACTATAA
>NC_090725.1:178344138-178354138 GCF_036898095.1 Palaemon carinicauda
GGAGAGGAAATTCCATCTCGCAAACGAGTTCCCAGAACCATTCCAGCTTTTGGAAGTGAGCAATGATCGGACCTACGTTATCGAGATATCAGGAAATAGGGAAAAATCTGAGGAAGGCCATATTAACTTGAAAACCGATACTGCGAGCCCCTGATTTCAACAAGAAATTCCTTATCTAATTGGATGCGTTGGATAACGGGATTGGAGCTGTCTTATTGCAAGAAGACGAGGAAGGAATTCTTTATCCTGTTTGTTTTGTGTTGTTGAAGCTAAAGAAACATCAACAAACCTACTCAGCAGTTGAAAAGGAACTCCTAGCATTAGTCACAGCGATAAACAAATTCGAGGTCTATGTGAATGGACCACAAAATGAAGAGATTACAGTATATTCCAATCATAATCCTTTAACTATTGTGAATAAGAGGAAAAATAATAATCAAAGGTTAACTAGGTGTTCATTATGTTTGCAATCGTATTGTATCAATGTAAAGCATATATCAAGTAAAGATAACAGGGTTATTGACAATTTATCTCGGGCTGAGTCAATTGATTCTTGCCCAAAATTAATCTTTTTTTGGGGAGAGCTCTCTTACGAAGCTGGTCTAGTGTAGAGTAAATAACATAGTTTATTAATGATTTTATTTGTATTCTATATTTTCCTATATGCATTGAAGAGATGAATAGCCAGCTCTTAAAATGAGCCCCTCTCATGCAGATGTAAGTATTTTTTGTAAATCAAGCAAGACTTTCATTGTGAATTTCATTGTATTCTTTATTCAAGTTCGTAAATGTAAATTTACGTTAGTTTTAAGAATTAACTTTTTATTTCACGTTTGCTTTTGGAGCTGTTCGCAGGCCGAGGAGGTCCCAGGGGAGTTGCTTGATCCAATGCTTGTTATTACATCGGGCCATTAGAGCTGCCTTCAGGGACCGATGGCTCCTTTTGACCATGCTGTTGGCTGCGGGGTTGTAGGCAGTCCAGCTGTGCAGATTGGCCCCCATCAGCCTGGCGAGGGATGCCCACAGGTCTGAGATAAAGGCGGGCCCCCTGTCAGTTGTCAAGTCCTCTGGGACCCTGAAACAGCTGACCCAGCTTAAGATAAGGGCCTGGGCACAGGTGTCTGTTGAGGCTTCGGTCATGGGTGTCGCTTCTGGCCACCTTGTTGGTCAATCAATGATTGTGAGGAGGTATCTGGAATTGCCTGAGGGTGGCAAGGGCATTCCCCGACGTGGTCGTGGATGTGTCCGAAACGTCACTCGAGTTGTGGGAAACTGCTGACTCCTGACTCGGTGTGGCGGCCAGCCTTGCTGGTCTGACTCGCCGTGCATGCACGCGCCCACTTGTGTGTGTCCCTTATTCCCGGCCACACGAACATGTCGGTCATCATCTTGGCGGTGGTCCTTGATGAGGGGTGGGAGAGGCCGTGTATGATGTCGAATACCAGCCTTCGCCTCGATGGTGGGATAAAAGGTCAAGGATGACCTGTGCTAGTATCGCAGAGCAGAGTGGGACCGTTGCGATGTAATCTGGCGTTTTCCCACCGAAGGGAGGTCGAGGAGGACCTCTCGTCTACTGTGGTGGTGTCATCCGTCTGCTCCCAGGCGATGTTCTCATAGTCCACTCCGATGTGGAGGGAGTTGATGCAGATACTCGACAGGGCGTCGGCCAGAGGGTTCTTTTTTCCTGGGACGTAGCTGATGGTATAGCCGAACTCTGAGATGGCCGCCAGATGTCGTTGCTGTCTAGCGGACCATGCATCCCCAGGCTTAGTGAAATCGTGGACCAGAGGCTGGAGGTCCGTCTGAATTGCGAATGAGGTTCCCTCCAGCAGGTACTTGAAGTGCCTGACGGCAGCGTATACTGCCAGCAGCTCGTAGTCAAAGGTGCTGTATCGAGTCTCGGGCGGTTTCAATGTCCTGCTGAAGAAGGTGAAGGCTTGGGGCTCGTTGTTGACCAACTGTTCCAGGATTGCGCTGCATGTGAAGTTACTGGCATCCGTAGTTAACCTCAAAGGGGCCCCGGGGTCCTGGTAGGCCAGGGTTGTGGCCTTGCAGAGGGCAGGCTTTATCTGCTCAAACGCTTTTTGTTGAGGAGGACCCCACTGTAGTTTCTTCGGTTTCCCCTTCAGGACGTTGAGGAGAGGTGTTATCATGCTGACGATGTTGGGCAGGAACCCACGGTAGTAGTTATTCATGCCAATGAACTCTTGCAAGGATTTCACGGAGGTCAGTGACGGGAACTTGTTTACGGCCTCCATCTTCGATGTCACATGGCGCATGCCCCTTTTTGAGAGTTCGGGTCCCAGGAACTCCAACTTCTCAGCCCCGAATTTGCACTTGTCTAAGCGTACCACGAGGCCATTCTCCTGCAGTCGCTTCAGAACCGTCCTCACGTGACCCAGGTAGTCCTCCCGTATCTTGGAGAACACGAGGATGTCGTCGACGTAGACAGCGCAGAAGGGAAGGTCCCCCAGGATGCTGTCCAGTAGACACTGGAAGGTCTCTCCTGCATATCTCAGGCCGAACGTTGAGTGGGAGAAAATTTAGGACCCGAATGGGATGATGATGGCCGTCTTTGGGATGTCACTGGGATGCCCCGGTGTGATCCTGCATGTTGGGCAAAGGGTAGTGGTCAGGAGTGGGGACCAGATTTAAGCGTCTATAATCGCCGCAGGGCCTCCAACTCTCGCCGGTCTCCATGTGCAGCGGAGAGGCCCACGGGCTGATTGCCTTCTTGCAAATCCCCATGCGCTCCATCTCCTGGATGGTGCGCTTGGCGTCTTGTAGCTTCTGTGGTGGGAAGCATCTAAACCTGCAATTGGTTTGGGGCCTATTGTAGAGATATGGTGAAATATCTCATGCTCGGCGGAGACCCCTTCCAGTTGCGGAAACTCACGTTTGAAAGCCTCCGGGAATTCCTGCGACAGGTGGCCGTATTCGTGGGGCGTAACTGAACACACCCAAGGAAAGCTGGGCCCACTGGAGAGGTGGTGGGACCAGTAAGAATCCTGGTGGACTAGTCGTTTGCGACGCACAACTACCAGCAGTCCGTAGGGAGCAAGGAAATCGGTGCCTAGGAGGGGCACCTTGACGTATGCGACTAAGAAAGGCCAGTTGTAATCCCGGCCCTTGATGGATATCTTCAGTGTCCTCTTCCTGTAACAGGTGATGGGGCTGCCGTTTGCCGCGACTAGGGCGGCCCTGTCGTCTCATAGGAGGCCGCGGTCATCCTTCGAGGGCAGGAAAGTTGACACTGTAGCACCGGTATCCACCAGGAACCTTTTCCTGAATCAACTTGAAGGGTGCAGAAGCCTGTGTGATCGAGCCTCGCCTGCTCCATGGTTGCTTGTAGACGCGGTAGCCCACTCAGTTTTTTTTGGATGGGCGCAAGGCTGGGCGCACTTCCGTGCCTCTTTCCCCATGCTCAATGGAAATAGCACCATCTGGGAAAGTCAGGACCATTGTGGTAGTGGTCTTCCTGTTGGTGCCGTTGCTCCTGCTGGGGAAGCGGCTGGTGTTGCTGCTGCTGTCGATGCGGTGGAGGACGAAAGCGGGAGTTCTGGAGTCTCCCGCTGTGGACTGAGTTGACCCCTACCTCTTCTGGTTTGGCAGGATAATCTTCGGTCTCCTTCGTGACGGCGTTGACGGAGGTGGTGTTGACATAGCACGTATCAATCCTCGGCACCCTCCAACTGTGCGCGAATGCTTTGAGAAAGGCAACGGAGGATGCTATCCCTTGACAGGCTTACAGTATCTCCCTGGGCCGCCCATTGCTGACGAGCTCGTTCAGCTGGAGGAGGTCCATCAGTTCGTCCCAGGCTGCTAAGGGACAGGTGTCGCCGAGGGGCGTCGTCATCAGGTCGAGGGCGCACTGGGCCCTCAGGGGTACTGGGAGGTCGTAGATCTCCGTTAGTTTCTTTTTTAGGTCGTTGTACCTCATGGGTCCCGGCCTCTATTTCAGCCGTGAGGAAATCCCTTTAAAAACATCTGCTGTTCCACTTTACCTTCACCATATCTGCTTTTTTTATATCATCGGTAATGTTTGACAGCCTGAAGTAGGACTCGGCATGCTGGAACCATACCCTCGATGCATCCGGTGTGAAGGGAGGCAGCTGCAATTTATGTCCCATCGACCTCTGTGTGGCCGTTTGTATTATTATCGCGCTGTGCCCTTCAGTTGCAAGGGGCGGGTTACTGTCAACTTCTGAATCTGTCATCTGACCCCACACTCCGAAACTCAGCAGTGAGCCGTATTAAGTCCGCTAATGGAGTAGGAATTCCAAGCAGTCGAGCAGTCGTTAATTACCGTGTCAAAGCTGCTTTTGGAAACGCGAGAACGCAAACTTATTTATGCCATAATTAGTTCGTTAGTGGCGTTGGGGTATGTGGAGTTGCGAGCCCAAACGATTTCTGTCGAAATCGCCATAGTAAGTCCATTAAGGGAAACTCCGTAGCAAAGTTTTGCCGATGGCAAAACGCAAAATAACTTGCGCCGCAATTAGTCCGTTAATGGCGTCAAGGTGAATGGAGTTGCGACCCCAAACGATTTTTTAGAAATCGCCGTTTTAAATCCGTTAAGGGAAACTCCGGGGTCACCAGTTTTGAGGGTTCGAGATGACAGACCATAGATGAGTGATACTTTATTTCCAACACGGGCAAAGTACATTGACATGTGCAGACGGCAGTGTAGCAAGGTGACTGACCGACCGCGAACAAGTGAAAAATGCAGGGCATTTGTGTTTTCTACAGTTAGCACTAAAACAAATATGAAAGCCCACACTAGACATATGATAATGAAATGTATATAGAAAAGAAGGGCAGATTATTTTGCTCCGGACCGAATAAATAATATGAACAGAAAAATATATACAAAGATGATAATATTGCTGTAAGTGTTGTAGGACGTTGTCCTCAATATATATATATATATATATATATATATATATATATATATATATATATATATATATATATATATAGTTGAAAGTTTGGTTCCTCTCGGGAATCGCAATTTAAGAAGAAATAAAATGGGCAATGCTGCCATCATTTTCTTTATTTGGTAGCTTTCGTCATAACTTCTGTCATCTTCAGCCTATCTGCAATTATCGTTATCTAAAATTAACAAAGTTAGTAAAACTCATCATAAATACATAGTTAGGAAGATATACTTCCAAGAACTGGCCAACTAGCTCTAAAATCAAACCAATCAAGGAGCATAAAGCTATATAGAAGACCTATTACACATATAATTATATAACTATATAAAAGAATCAATAACTCACATACCTAGTCACCCGCAAGAGACAATGACTACCCATCCAGAGCAGCAATCCACAGACCAGAAAACAGATCAATGGGTCACGGCAACTGAACAGGTAATACCTGAATGAGGGCTTACCTGTTCAGTTGCCGGTGACCCATTGCTCCGTTTTCTGGTCTGTGGATTGCTGTTCTGGATGGGTGGTCATCGTCTCCTGCGGGTGACTAGGTATGTTAGTTATTGATTCTTTTATATAGTTTTATAGTTATATGTGTAACAGGTCTTTTATATGGCTTTATGTTCCTTGATTGGTTTGATTTTAGAGCTAGTTGGGTAGTTCTTAGAAGTATATCTTCCTAACTATGTACCTATGATGGTTTTTATGAACTCTATCAATTTTATATAATAGTAATTGCTGATAGGGTAAAGATGACAGAGTTATGTTGAAAGTTACCAAATAAAGAAAATGGTAGTAGCATTGACCATTTTATTTCCATCGATCTATCTATATATCTATCTATCTATCTATCTATATATATATGTATATATATATATATATATATATATATATATATATATATATATATATATATATATATATATATAACTTTTACACGTTCTCCTAATGTTAGTATTACTTCATTATATCGTAGAATTTAGAGGAGGAAGTTCTCTTGCCACAGAACCAATGTTTACACCATTTACTTTTGGTGTTTTTATTTCATACACGTCAGCTCAGCTAGGCAGATGTTAGGGAGGAAGAGACGTTGCCACAGTGCTGGCTGGATGTCAACTGGGGTTAGACGGATGGCAGAACTGAATAGTGTGTGGGCACTCTTGATATCTAGCAGAGCAGGACTGTCAATTCAGAGACCTCTCAGCTAAAACTGTGCGTACGGCGGGCTTAATGTACATCATTCGATAAGACTTAACGACAGAAACACGATCGTGCAAACCCTATTCCCGTATCTTGATTGATTTTGGTTTAATCGGCAAAATCTAAGTGTATAGGTCTATAGGCCACTCTTGAATGGCAGAGATAAAGGACAATATCCTTGCCCTTTCGAGCAGGGCCATGCCCTAGAGACTGCCTTTATATTGATATGATCAGCGATCAAGCCCCCTCTCCACCCAAGCTAAAAACCAGAAGGGCTAAGCAATGGCTGTTGATTCAGCAGATAGACCTATAGCCTTCCCCAAACACCCCATTCTTAGCTCACGAGGATGGTGAGGTTGCAGCGACTAAGGAAACTAACGTGTTTGAGCGGGACTTGAACCCCAGTCTGGCGTTCACCAGTCAGGGAGATTACCACATCTGCCGCCACAACCCTAATTGCCCAGATTTAACCCTTGACCTAACCTCAGAGGTCATAGAATGACCAAGAATATTGAATATGCATACGAATCACTTTGTGTCCTGACACCTGCCATGCTCATTTTCATCCCGAGTCTCTAGCTTTATGAAGGACCAAACACAAGGGGGGTTCATATAAACACTCCTAGGTGTCCGTTTTATTCAAAATTGGAGGAAATAAATATATGCGAACCCATGGTTTAGTATCCTATTTTGGTGAAAGATAAGGTGAACCTGAGATGTTTGTGAGTCTGTGAGTATATGGGTGTGTTTAAACATTTTCGGATCTGGAGGCCAAAAGACTGGGCTGTTTGTGACGGGGTGACACCGTTGGACGTGCCAGCACCAAGAATATCTTATGGTATTGGTCTCTGGTCGATTGGTGGAGTGTAACAGGTACTAGGTCGTACCAAATGTGCTGTGACTGATTAATTATTGTCAGCCCTAACGAAAAGATGAGAAGTCACACTCCCAAAATCGCGCACAACACGTAAAACACGTTGAACCTTTCTCCATTGGTGTCACCTTTATTGATATTTGCATACAGCGCCCAACAGAGGTGCCAAACATGTGACTTTGATCTGAGGTAAAAATTGAAACTGACATTGCGAGTTAAAAAAAAAAAATATGCAATTCAATGCGACTCGCCAAGAGGAATACGATGATACAATTCCCATTCTCGTATTTTGATTAGATTAGGAGTAATAAAAAAACTGTGCCAAAGTTTGACCTGACCTGACCTCATAGATGACTGATTGACCTAGGACCATAAAATTTATACCTATCGCTTCGTTTTGTGACACCATTCACGCTCGTTTTTGTCACTAGCATCTAGCTCAAATACGGGCCAAAAGCCAGGGGACTGAAACCGGGCGATGGATAATGATTTAAATGACAAACTTAAGCAAGATAATATATCAGCAATATCGATAAAAAATGTACTTACTCCTCGCGTGTGGCTTGATGACGGTGAAATGTGTAGTATTGAAACTTGCTTTATTGTAAATGCAGAAATGTGACCACGAATGCAAATGAAAGCTTTTTTTTTATTGTTATTTCGAAAGCTATATTACAATTCGAGGACTGTTTGTCAGCATCCAATAAAGTAGAGCAACATTGTACTGTTGTCAACGGAGATAAAAACGAAATTAGTGAATATACGAAAATATAAACAAAGCTATGTGGGTGATATGAAACGGGTCTCGTGGGATGGACGTAGCACGTGATTCGGGTAAATCCTCCAATTTTGACCCCAAGGCAATGCCTCAAAGCAATGCAGGCCTCTAGCGTAGGACAGTCTTCAAGTGAAGGGGAGTGCTTAAGCTCGCAGAAGCAAACGAAAGAACAACCTCTGATAAACAATCCTACTAATTGTGTAGAGCCGAGAAAATGAAGCGTATTTCGCAGGGTGAGCTGGAATGAGTGAACTTCGACGAATCACTGTATATTTACAACGTCTGGCAAAAAATGCAATTCGAGTAATGCCCCTTTTCACAAAAGTAGTGATATGTATGTTAATCATTGGCTTGTTAACAATTAACACAATGCTTAGGAAATTTGATAATAATTCCTTAAGTATTCTAAGTTCTGATCATCTTTTTCACATTAAATTTTCATTCCTACTTTTGGTAACAACGTAAAGAAAAATCCGTGTAGATGAATGATGAGCAAAGTCAGTCTAATATTGTGATCAGTACTACAAATTTGCGCATATATACAAATACGGGAGCCAACTTTTGAGTGCAAGACATATGAACACCGACAATAGAGTGCTGACAATTAAGCGCAAAACAATTGAGCACAAAAACATTTGAGCACCACATATTCAAAATACATTTATTACGGTTATTTGATCATAAAATCTCTCCCTCTCTCTCTCTCTCCTCTCTCTCTCTCTCTCTCTCTCTCTCTCTCTCTCACACACACACACAATTGCTCGGTTACGATTGTTGGAATAATTTTATTAAAGAACAGTAAATAACTATCGAAAAACGTTATGTATTTGTATGAGTATGGGTGAAGGTGTGTGTGTGTGTGTGTGTATTTATTGTCTCACTATTACAATAGTCTAACTACTTGTTAAGTCATCCCGTTTAGGAAATTTTGATAAATGAAAACAATTTTGATTCATTACACTTTACAGAACCTTCGATATAGAGAACACTGACAGACTCAAAGAAAAAAAAGAAAGAAAAAAAAAAAAAGTCAGCGAGTTGCAAAGGGTCATATCGTTCTCTAATTGGAAAATACAAAAAAAAAAAAAAAGATTATATGTTTTTCGAGTGAGCATCATTATAATCATCATCATCATCATCTCCAACATCTATTAACGAAAATGGGTCACTTGCCTTCTGAAGATAGACACTGCAAATCACAAGGAACTGGCAATCCTTTGATGAATTTAGCCAATGAATCCTCTATGGATTTGGACAGTGTCTGGAGTGATCACCTTAATGTATTTGATTTTTTATGTCGATAAAAAAAAAGAAGAATATAACACTCGTTATGGTCTCATGGAAACGAAGTGAATCATTCTGATTGTATTAAAATTATGCTGGCAACCTAATTTGTTTTATCTAGTCAACAGTGTCGCATGTATTGTGTGAATTTTCTCATAGCTCCTACGGTGAAGACCGTTGACACAAGACTGACTTCTAGACCACCTGGAGAGTCGTAAAGAGTGCTCTATTCAATCTCGAATCATCGCTCAGCCCTGCAAACCTCTCTTTGTATGACGAAAATGTGGGTCCTCTTCCTTTCCCTTGTGCTCTGACTGTTGTTCCTTGATATATAAAGAGGTCTTGTTAAAGTGACTATTAGAAACACGGAATACAAAGAATGATTTAACATAACCGTTTATGATGGCGTAAATTGGGGAAAAATTGCTGCTCCTTTGGCAACGCTGTATCAAAAGATCATTTACCACTTCATAACGTCTCTCCTTAATCAGTCATCTTTGCAGCGAACGTTTGCGCTGAGAGGAATCCCTATTTCATAAATAAAATTTTCCCTGAGAGCAGAGTAAATATATGAATCCTCTTCTGGTAACGAAAAATTACTAATCCTACGACGATCTATTCGTGAAAAGAAAGTGTTGTTTTTTCCAACCAACTTTTCCCTCAAGTCAAAAGTCTTGGTGGGTGTTTTGCTTTTACATTCAACCTAAGAGTCGTTCGATTGGACTCTAAGCAGAAGTAGATGTAGGGAAAAGAATGATCGAAAGGAGACTTTTGTGAGGCTATGAATAAATAGAGATAAAAAGATTATCAGAATAAAAAGCGGTGGGAAGGCAATCAAGCCAACAAAGTCGACTATTCACGAGGGTCAGACCAGGCGGGTCTTATCTCCGGCGTGCATCCTCTCAACTCCCACCTGCCTCATCCATG
>NC_090725.1:178359138-178361638 GCF_036898095.1 Palaemon carinicauda
GTGTGTGTGTGTGTGTGTGTGTGTGGGTGGGTGCGCGCGTGTGTGTGTGGGTGCGCGCGTGCGTGTATGTGTGCGTATATATACTTGGCCGTGTTTTGTGCATATAATAGATAGCTAATAATTCGAATACCCCTGATGAAGAGAGGAATGCCTAAAGACAGTTGTGGAGGCAGAATAAAAGACGCTCTGAAAGGGATGGGATCTGGTCTAAAGAGCAAAAAGAGTGCTTGTAGGATGTAGGTGAGTAATGCACTTTGGTTATGGAAGATTTGATTGCACATGGAGTTCAGGCACAATCTAGCAGTTAAGGGATGAATAAGCAAGTGACTTATATTGTTCCATCCTAAAACCACCGTCTGTCCAAGGAAAGGATCATATTCAATCAAATTCAGAATTAAAAAAAGGTTTCATAGTTTGTACTTGTATATTTTCATTATATGCAATAAACGCATATAAAAATATTATTTTGCTTACATAATTTCAATTTCATTCAGAAAAATATTTGCCTGTTTTTTTTTTCCTTGACATTTTATTGTTACTTAGAATAGGTTTTTTTTTTTTATTCAAGATCGTTTAAAATTATTTTTCTCATCAGATTAAAATTACGCATTATTTAAAATATTCTTTGTGTGCCTTTCCTCACCTGCCCTTCACCCATCTCTGTCAGTCTCTCACTCTTTCTCTCTCTCTGCCTTTAACGAGAATTTAATCTGGCCATCCTGGTTTCCCTGCCCTTTCAAGTTGATGGAAGGACTGTTAAATCCTCCTTGTTTCTGGCTTCTTTTTCTCTTTCTTTTACTCGTCTTTCCCTTGGTTATTTTTTACTCGCATAAATATACACACATACCTATACCTATATATATATATATATATATATATATATATATATATATATATATATAT
This sequence comes from Palaemon carinicauda, assembly GCF_036898095.1. NCBI lineage: Eukaryota > Metazoa > Arthropoda > Malacostraca > Decapoda > Palaemonidae > Palaemon > Palaemon carinicauda. The sequence continues at coordinate 178,360,042 of NC_090725.1, forward strand.
ATATATATATATATATATACCACAATTGGTGGCATTCATTGTCGAATTTAACCTTTAGAATATGTATCTACTGGAAATTCGTTTAAGATAAATGCTTCTGGCTGGACAAGCACTTGACCCTATACCTCTGAGTCGAAACAATGCCAGCAGTAGACTCTACTAATTGAGCCATCAAGAGAGATATATGTTCATTCAATGTGCACTGTTTCTATTCCTGCCGGAATTTAGGAATCTGTTCTTAGACTTGAAACCAACCCATCTCTACCATGATTGCTGATTAATAAATTTGCATCACGTGGCTATTTATGATGCCTCATAGTCATCGCTATGTGATACAGACTCAGATCAGAATAACAGCGACCAGTGTAATATCTACAGGGAAGATGTAGTAAGGTTACCCTTCAGCACAGAGTCGTGCATCCATAGAAGAAGAGACAGCAATGCTTTTGACCAAGGATTACTTGTCATGACGTTGGAGCAGCCTGTTAATAGTCCTGTTATGGATAAAAAGTAAAACATTACTATCATAGAAAGATTATACTTTACTCTCAGATATTACACTGAATTTTATATTTCTTACATTTTAAAATTCGCCGACTTTTAAAAGCGTGAAAAAGTGGTAAAAGATAGAATGATTTCTAGAAGAGAGGTTTATTCCTTAAATGTGTTGCAGCAAGCTAAAATTTCTCATTCCCTTTATCTAGCCGAATGGTAGGAAGTTCAACTTACCAATTGAATGGTAAGCATTGGATTACAGAACCAGAGGAATGATTGAAGAGTGTTCCCTAAAATCCAGTATGCAACTGATGGCCTTAGCTGTTACTTATATCCTTAGCTCTTAGTCGGCTGTTGTGTATCGATGTGGGATTAGAGAAGAAGAAGAAGAAGAAGAAGAAGAAGAAGAGAGAGAGAGAGAGAGAGAGAGAGAGAGAGAGAGAGAGAGAGAGAGAGAGAGAGAGAGAGAGAGAGAGAGAGAGAGAGAGAGAGAGAGAGAGAGAGAGAGAGAGAGAGAGAGAGAGAGAGAGCACCGCTATGTGAGCGTTTAGTATATCGTCAAATTGTATGTTATAACACAAAGAGGAGAAGGGTCTCAATAAGGCAAATCTCCCGCTTCTGGGAAGAAACTATTCATAAAAGAATATTCCTTCGTCGGATATATTCTATCCTAGTGTCTCTGATTTTTAACAGAACGCTTAAGTAAGTTAAAAAAGGAAGACGTGTATTTTCATATAAGGCCACATATTCTATTCACAACCCATTTAAAAATACATTCTATTTAATGCTGACGGAAAGCTGTGTATTATAGATATGGCTCTCTGTATCTACACAGGCATTAGTACTTATGCCCATCCTTTTGATCTTCGTTTTTAACCATTGCTGGAGCACTGTTCACAACTGTGTGAGTAACAAGCCCTCCGTGGTTCCATTTTACTTATAATGGTAATGATGTTGAGTTCTGGCCTTGATCTTAATTTCAAAATATGGTTTTAGGTAATACCTTCATTTTATGTTCTTTATTTCTGCTGAATAACTGATTTAAACTTCATACCTCACAATTTCTTCGTTTTCCTTATTGCAAAACTGGGGAGCAGTCTCT
>NC_090725.1:178366638-178374138 GCF_036898095.1 Palaemon carinicauda
ATAGAGTAACACTGATCTCACTAAACTGATATATAGTCTGATTTTTATATGTAACTTCAGGCGATTTGATTTTCAAATTTTACTTAACCTAGCCATCGTCTGTTTTTCTCTCAGTAACTCTAATTCTAAAGACCCTGTATTAGAAATCTTAGTTCCTAAATAATTAAATGATTCTACCTCATTAATCCTTTCTCCTTCCAATGATATTTCATCTTCCATTGCATACTCCGTTCTCATCATCTCTGTCTTTCCGCTATTTATCTTCAGCCCAACCTCGTGTAATATTTCATGCATTCTGGTAAGCAAGCATTGCAAATCTTGTGGTGTTCTGCTAGCAAGGACAGCATCATCATCATACTCTAGGTCTGATAAATTCCTATCACTAACCCAGCCGAATTCTTTTCCACCCTCTCTGACTGTTCTACTCATTACAAAATCCATGAGCAGGATAAGCAACATAGGAGTCAACACATTCCCTTGAAGTACTCCGCTATTCAGTGGAAATTTATTTAATAAGACTCCATTAACATTAACTTTGCAATTGCTATGCTCGTGAACAGACTTAATTAAATTTACATATTTAAAAGGAATTCCATGATAAAGCAGAAGCCTCCTCAAAATTGGTCGGTGCAACAAAATAGATACATTAAATCAGCTACCGAAAAAAAGACAAAAAGCCTAGAGTAGGCTATAGAAGTATTTGTCTGAATTTAAAATTTCCGTAGTAAGTCGTTTTGTTAATTATACTAGATTATTTAATTGCGTAATGATTTACACGGAAAATCATAGAAGCACATATTGACTTTTAACTCTCAAGGTCAACTTTATGTAGAATGCTGCTACGATGTACCAAATTTCTGCTATTGTAATAATTCATTGATATGTTCCATCTCTTGCTCAATTCACTTCACAGTAAGGAAGTTTTGTGGTCATATCGGCTACTGGATACGCCTATAAGTCTTTCATGCCTAGATTGAAGAATGTAAAGTTTTCCACTTCGTGTTCTTCTTCCTTTCATTCTTGTCCTTCCAATCCCGTGAATCCTACTTTATGAGACTGCTCCATCGATGGCTCTCCTTCTGTTTCTCATAATATTAAAAAAAACATTTTTTTTAATTTTTTTTTTTGTTTCCAGTCTCCATTCTTTATCTTTTTCACAATGCGTTTTCTCCTTTTCTCCATTGCTTTCACCGTTCCATCGGCCACCACAATGGCTGCTGGAAGTGAGTGAGAACAGAGGCGTGGGCCAGCTCTTTGTGCAGGTGAGTGATATACTGCGGTGTTGACCATGTTTCACGAAGAGCCGCCCCGTTGGATGGAGAAGAAGAGGAAGAGCTTAAGGGAAAGGAAAAAGGTAAGGCAAGAGAGTTAAAGGAAAACGAAAGAAATAGATGGGTACTACAAATTTTATTATTCATGGTAAAATTTCAAAGGAAACATTCAGTTTGCAAGAGTATTTCTAATGAGGGAAAAACTACCATTTGGGTATATGGGAATCTTATTTAAAAGAGATATAACAGGAATCAGAATTAGAGAGAGACAGGTAAATAATTAAAAAATAACTGGTAACATCATACATCTTGAACTCGCAAACTTCCTTCTTTAATGATGAGGTCATTATTATTATTATTATTATCATTATTATTATCATTATTATTATTATTATTATTATTTGTTAAGCTACATCTCTAGCTGGAAAAGCAGGATGTTATAAGCCAAGGGGCTCTAGAGGCAAAATAGCCCAGGGAGGAAAGGAAACAAGGAAAATAAGATATTTTAAGAACAGTAACAACATTAAGATAAATATTTCCTGTATAAACGATAAACACTTTAACAAAACAAGAGGAAGAAAAATTAAATAGAATAGTGTGCCCGAATGTACCCTCTAGCAAGAGAACTCTAATCGAAGTCAGTGGAAAACCATGGTACAAAGGCTATGGCACTACACAAGACTAGAGACGAATGGTTTGATTTCGGAGTGTCCTCCGAGAAGAGCTGCTTACCATAGCTAAAGTCTTCTACCCTTACCAAGAGGAAGGGTTAAAGCGAGTAAATGTTTTCTTGAAGTGAGGAACAATCTTAAAAGACATTCCATGTTAAAATTATCCATATTTTAAACTTAAAGCTCTGTATATTTCTAATAAATGAGTGTGGGCGAATAAGACGCAAAGTTCACTATGAACTAGTTTATTGAAAATTAATAAACATATAGAACAGTCAACATTTATAAAATTTATAAAATGTGGATGATATCTATAAAAGCATAAAGAAAACAGTAAACAGAAAATATTGTTTCATCTAAGAAAGGAAACAGATTTGCCACTTTAATTTAATTATTAATAATGTTGATACAGTCTGTATACTATTTATTCACACTAGCGTAAAAAGCGCTTGGCACATGTGTCCGTATTATGCTTAGTTCACCAAAGTCAATGGAACAGTTTGTAAGGAAATGTTAGTGGCCTATCACTCAGTTTGTAGTAACAGTCTGTGACTACCTACCCACCCTTAATTAATCGTCCAAAATTAATTTTACTGTTCCTCGCAGATTTAAACAGTAGGTTTAAGAATTCTACCTGCTGCTACCACAGACCTCTTGAGTTGCTCCACTTGCTTCGCATAGTGCATAAAGAATGGATGACTACCAGCCGGTGTACGAACAAAGATGTTCGAAGTCGATATAATTAAGAAATTTATGGAAGAGGCAACTTTCCTCGGATCATGACTTACGGGTGTACTGTCTGGATCCTCTCTGCGAATAAAATAGGTGAGTTTCGCCGTTAGTTATTTCAGAAATAAATTTGAACCCGAGGTTTCTCCTCTGAACAGCTGTCCTCCCTTGAAGTCTGAAGTTCTATGAAGATAGACCTTTAGGCACTCCACTGGACCTAGAGATGCATCTTCCTTCAGAGGGCAGATTCTCTAGGGATCCCACCTGTTGGTGGGTAGCTCATTCTTGGTAAGAAACGTTGGGTCTGGAAATAGATTCAGTTCTCCCTCCAAGAACTGGACGTGGCTTTCCTCTTTAGAGAGAGCCACTATTTCACTAACTCTGGCCACCAAAGCGAGTGCAAACAGAAATATGACTTTTTGAGTCAAATCCTTCTAAGCGCACTCTTCATTGTTCATTGTTTAGGCAAAATGAAGAATCTTATCCAGTGACCATGAAATGGGTCCTGGAGGCGCTGAAGGATTAAGCTTAGCACGGGCCTTCAGAATTCATTAAGAACGTCGTTAGAAAGGTCGACCTGAAAGGCATATAGTATCAGTCTTGTCAAGGCCGACTTGCACATTGATATTGTGTCAGCTGTTAAACCCTGCTCATGAAGGTGAATGAAGAATGATGAACAGAGATCTGTCGAGATTTCTTTTGGTTTCTTCGCCTTGACAAAGGACACCAGCTTCTTCCATGATGCCTCATATTGTCTATACTGTCTATACTGTCTCTTGATACCCCGAATCTTTTTCTCATCGCCAAGGAGAGAAAATCATGAGATGCAGGTTCCGGGTTTTCTGTGATGAAGCGAAGACAGTCAACTTCTGTACTCACTGAGATGGTTGGATCCGGTAGCGGTACAAACTTCAGTCATAGTTCCAATGCCAGAGGGAACCACACACTGTTTGGCCACTTGTGGGCCACTATTGCCGCTTTCCCTTTGAAGGATCTCAGTTTGTCAAGGACCTTCAAAAGGAGGTTGTGCGGAGGGAACAGGTAAATCCTGGACCATCAGTTCCAGTCTAGGGACATAGCGTCCACTGCCTCCGCTAGCGGATCCTCGTATGGGGACACATAACGATGTATTTTATTGTTGTCTTTCATCGCAAAGAGGTCTATCTGCAGTTCTGGGACTTGGCTCAAGATGAAGGAGAACGATCCTGCGTCTAGGGACCATTCTGACTCTATTGGTGTAAACCTGGATAGAGCGTCCGCTGTCACCTTGCAGAACCCTTGAATAATGTGAACTGCTGACAGGTGCCATTCTTTTCTTTCCGCCAAAAGGAATATGGCCAACATCACTTGGTTGATTTGAGGTGATCTCGACCCTTGTCGATTCAGGCATCTCCCTATCACCTCGCTGTCTAGAACCAATCTTATGTGGGTCGAGTGGCGAGGAGATACTTTCTTTAGTGTCAGAAGTACTACCATTGCTTCTAGAAAGTTGATGTGAAATTACTTGAAAAGATTGGACCAAGCTCCTTGGACTCTCTTCTGGTGAGATTGGCCTCCCCAGCCTTCCTTTGAAGCGTCTGTGTGGATAGTAACTGATGGGGGAGGAGGTTGAAGAAGTATTGATTTCTTCAATTGCTTTGGACCACGGCTTGAGAAGCGTTCGCAGTCGAGTCGGTAGTGGTCTCATTAGATCTCTTCGCGCGTTTGATGCGTATTTTCTCCAGACTCCTGTTGCATCCTTTAGCTGTGCTCTTAGCACTGGATCTGTTATCAAAGTAAACTGTAGAGAGCCCAGTACTCTCTCCTGCTCGCGTCTTGATATCCGTTTCGATTTTAGTAGTCTCTCGACAGATCCTGAATATTTCTTTCCTCCTCTTCCCAGGAATGGAAAGTCGGTGTGACTCCAAATTCCAGTGGATTCCCAACCACTGAAATTTTTGAGCTGGAGATAGTCGAGACTTTTTGATGTTGATCTTGAATCCCAGATGTTCCAGGAACTGGATCACTATCTTGGAGGCTTGCATGCATTCTGTCCTGGATGCTGCCCACACCAGCCAGTCGTCCAAGTAAGCCACTACTTGGATCCTCTTTAGGCGTAATTGGTGGACAGCTGCGTTCGCAAGCTTCGTGAAAATCCTTGGGGCTATGTTTAGCCCAAATGGCATGGCTCTGAAGGCGTAAAGTCTTCTTTGTAAATTGAAGCCTAGGTAGAAGAAGAGGTGACTATTAATTGGAACTTGCCAATAAGCGTCAGACAAGTCTATAGAGACGGTATATGCCCTTTTGGCCAGTAGGATCCTTATGTGTTGAAGTGTGAGCATCCTGAACTTGTAGTTCACTATGAACTTGTTGAGTGGCGACAAGTCCAGAATGACTCTGAGTTTTTCTGAGTCCTTCTTTGGAACACAAAACAGCCTTCCTTGGAACTTGATGGACTTAACTTTTCGGATTACTCTTTTCTCTAAGTGTTCTCGGACATATTCTTCCAGAACCGGGGTAGAGTGTTGGAAGAACTGAGGAAATTGAGGTGGAGGACTGCTCCAGCTTCAAACTAGCCCATTCTTTATTAGGCTGTGGGCCCAGGGATCGAAGGTCCAACGATCCCTAAATAGATGTAGTCTCCCTCCTACTGGAAGCATCTCACTTCTGCCGTTGTGGACCTGAGGCCTTGCCTCCTTGACCGCGTTCTCCCCTGAATCCCCTTCCCCTTGAAGGGTGTCTAGAAGAACCTCTGGCTGTTCCTTTAGCCTTTGAGTGAAAGGAAGAATTCTGCCTTTCAAAAGTTTGGTTAAAAAACGGTGACCGTGTCACCACTTGTTGAGGTACCAACTGGTACGTGGTTGGAGGTTGTGCCACCATCTGAGGCACCGCGGTCGCAGGAAGTTGCTGTTGTTGCTGTAGGTAGGGCTTAGCCGGGCGAGAGGATAGCCTAGGCCTTTTTGTCTTCTTCTTGGGTTGGGGACCCTCATCCAGAGAAGACTTTCTCTTAAGATTTAAGCCCCACTTTTGGAGAAGGTTCCTATTCTCCGTGGCGGCCTTATCTACTATCTCTTTAACCACTTCGTTGGGAAAGAGGTCCTTACCCCAGATGCAAGAGATCAGCTTTCTCGGTTCGTGCCTCACCGCAGCTGAGGCGAACACGAACTCTCTACAGGCTCTCCTAGCTTTAATAAAGCTATAGAGATCCTTCGTAACTGTGGCCAGATGGGTTTTGGCCACTACCATGAACATGTCCTGGTTCTTGGGGTCACTTGCCATCGTTTCTAACGTCGTTTGCAACGACATCGATGCCGCAAGTCTTTCTTTCATCTCTTGCTCTCTGCGCAAGAGAAGCTTGGTATCTCCTCCTGAGGCTGAGGAATGACTGCATCAGCCGATGCCTTAGGGAAAAGGTAGGCCCTCATCTTCTCGTTTGGAAGGTAGGGGCCTGAGGAGTTTTTCTGAAAACCCCTCACCCAGGTTCGCAATTTTCCCTAGCAGCATCCCTTGAATCCGCTGACTTAGGGGTGTCAAATGCCTCGGTAATCAGGTTAGAACATATGGTACATACCTGAGGGTCCCAATACCGGAGATCACCTTTGGAAGCTGCGCATGCTGTGTGCCTCCTGCATAACTCATGTCCGCAGAAGTTCTTACCGCGGACATTGCAGAACATACTCCCGCACTTTGGATGGTCCTCCTGTAAAGAGAAGAAAATCCATGAGTATCAAGTGAAGTCTTTTCACTTATAATTAATACATGTAGCTTATGCAGTAAAGCTAAAAAGGAAAGAAGGAAAGACACATACTTGTATTTCCTGCCCAGCCAATTGCTGTAACCTCCCAAGATATTAAAACTAAGGTTAATTCTATTCTAGAATACCTTATATATTTTCCTAGGCAGAAAGTTAAGGTGTAGCTCACACCTTAAAATAAAGTTTTAATATACGGGATAGAATGAATACATTGTATATATATTGTACGGTCTCAACAAAAGGATGTACAAGATAACATTAAGTATGTTGGAAGAACTTTAGTGTTACAACAAACTCTGTACTGTAGTTTCATTAATGCAGTGTGTACTACACCACAAATAAAGTAACTACTGTACATCGCATGCTGTCGTGCCGGCCGGCATTTACCCATGTATAGATCAAAGGTATACTACCTTTAACTAACTCACTGGTTCGCAAATGTGTGCCGGCCGGCAACTAAAAACACTAGCACCCGGCTGCCGGCCGCTAATCGTAGTGGTCGACAGATCTCGGGATGTGTTTCTACTGCCGGCAGGCAAAGGTAGCGATACCCATGCCGGCCGGCAGTGACTACGAACCAGAGAATCTTCACCTATCCGGCTGCCGGCCGTTAAAGCCAGCAGCCGGACTAGGGGTACAATACACTAGCAAGAGAAACAGTATGGATGTAAGGTTATAAGGTGGCATTACCATACAACCTTCCATCCAGAAAGAATGAACATATGGAAGGGGAGAATGTAACATTCAGGCTTCCTATCTATCCATAGCCTTCCGTGATCTACCAGCAGACACGGAAGAGAGACCAAGGGAGGTCTGGGGTTCACTCTGTAGAAGAAAAAGGTTTCTGCCGGCCGGCAGAGAGCTGAGCCGGTCCCCCATCATAATCTACGCTAGGTACGGAAGTAGGACTGCGGCCAAAAGATGTGATGGCTAGGCCATCTCTAAGAAAGATAGGGGGGAAAGGGATAAGGCTCCTGTAAACTTAGTTCTAGTATGAGACACGCCCAGCAGTTAGGAAAGCTCATCCTCACCTAGAGTTTGTCTATTAGGGAGGAAGGTTGGCAATACTTGCTATCCTCCTCCATACCAGAACAAA
>NC_090725.1:178389138-178394138 GCF_036898095.1 Palaemon carinicauda
ATCTAGTGTCCGTATCTGGAACCGTGTGATCTCCAAATGTTAATGGAGTCGCCAATGGCCTCAGCTCTATCTGTGGTGGAAATTTCGTCAAAATCCGCCAATTTCTCTTGATACTCTCTTTAAAATGGTGAAAAATGCAAATCCGGATCTAGAATTCAGATCCGGATCATGATCATCTCCATAATTTAATAGGGTCTCCCAAGACCTAACATCTATCTGTGGTGGAAATTTCATTAAAATCTGTTGAGCAGATCTAACCGACTTGATTTTATAACCTCCTTAGCGGAGGTAGTAATAGCCTACTCTGGGTCTACAGTATTAGCAAGGACAGGGTAGTACTTGCACATTGACCAAACAAAACAGCGAAAAAAAGTATTACTCTTAGATTTTGCAATACCGTGGGAGTCAAGAGTGGAGTATAAGGGGGAAACCAAAATAGAAAAATACCAAGACCTACGAACTGAATTTGAGAAGACTATGGAATGTGCAAGTAGAAGTGGTACCATTAATCATAGCACTAGGGACCATATCTAAATTAATGAAAAGGAATCTTGAGTAGTTAGGGGCTGGTAATTAGACTATAGCCCCAGGACTTGTGCAAATGAGTGTGCTACCTTAAACAGCACACATGGTGAGGTAAGTAATGGATTCCTAAGAAAGTTGCATGCAAGTGAGAACCTGACATTATAAACCACCTGTCACTGTAGACTGTGATTAAAAAGATAATATTATTAACAAGAGCAATCAGAGACTTCTGACCTCATCCAAAGGTTATGGAGTCGTCCATGGCCTAACCTCTATCTTTGGGTGAGAATTTCGTCAAAATCCTTGAATTTGTTTCGACGTTATCTTTAAAATGGTGAAATATGAAAATCCGGCTTCAGAATCCTGATCCGGATCATCCCAAAAATTAAAGTGGGTCGTTCATGACCTAAGATTTATTTGTGGTGTAAATTTTGTCAAATTCCGTCGAGTACTTTTGACGCATTTCACAGACATAAAAACAAATATATAGATAAACCGACTCGATTTTATAACCTCCTTGGCGGAGGTAATAAAAATAATAATAATAATGATAATAGTAATAATAATGATAATAATAATAATAATAATAATAATAATAATAATAATAATAATAATAATAATAATAATAATGAGGTCCTAAAACTGTCAACGTTAAATACATATTACACAGAATTTATACAATTTGAAAAAAAGCATGATCGTTACATTCATCCATTTTCCTTTTCAAAAATTAATCCTTTCTTCGAATCGTCATGGATCAGCGGAAAGATTAGATAGCAAGCCGTAGTAAGCCACTAGAATATCCCTGCCATCATATTACCCAATTCTTTCCCCTCATGTACCCAATGGATATCCGACACGATACCTACCCGGAGGGTAATCGGTTTCTTGACCCCTTTCAACTATTTTGCGAAAAGACATCGGTCTCCAGCTGCCCACACGTCTTCTCTGACGGTCTCAGTGAGAAGGTATCGGGCGTCTTGGCATTCTACCAGAAATTGACACGTACTCAGCAAATTAGGAGAGCTGAAGGTGGTGAGAGTTTATTAAGGGGGTTTGCAATCGCATTATTTGCCTGTGAAGAGTGTCATCATTATCCAACTTATATTATTCTTCTGGTGTAAAAACCCTAGTATCACCATCATTGCTATACTATTGATTAAATTTTCCATTATTCTTGCGGCTTTTATCAGTATAATTCAAGGATTAGTTTATCTACGAAGTGAAAGGATTTTTTAAACAATGTCAGAAATGTACATTTGCTTTCCCCCTGTACAGAGCTGGTGTATCCCCTTGATCTTAGTCGGCTGATAAACGACAGTCCACAGCCTTGTGCATTCCAGACATATAAAAAACAACCCCAAAAAGAAAGACATTCGGCAGTGGGGCGAGATCTCGAAAGAGAAATAGAATACAGATGAGTCGAAGGAAAGAGAAGGAAAATAATAATGATGAAAAAAGGAAGAAGAGAAGACATCAATATGGGCTGTATCACTTTTGGTCAGGTAGAGTCAACCTAGGGGTCATCCTCGTACTGGTCCAGGTCATGCAGAGAGGTCGGGTAACCGCAGACTTCAAAAAATCTCAAAGGAATGTGCCGATACGGGTGTGAGGCACAGTCATTTGTCTACGGTTTCCTTTCTCGTGTTCTTCGACTGTGATAGATCCAATAAGGGAGGTGAATGATGGGTGCATTCCATTCATTCCTTTGGCAGAGAGGGGGGTGAAAAATAGGAAACAAATTGCATATATTTTTTTCGCGCTGGTTTTATTAGACACTTTTTGGATAAGAGATTTACTTTCAATTATCCATTGCCTTTAGGATATTAGGATTTAAAACGAAGAAAATACCAGTTGCATATTAGTTCAATGTTAGACATAATTGAAATGATAAAATACGGAATAACAACCAGGGTTTAGAAAAAATTATAGCATCGAACACAGACTGAAATTATAATGTATTTGATGGTATTAAGAAATGCTGAAACTTAGAGTTCTACAAGATACATATGGATGAGACACTTATAAACATGCTAAATATTGGCGTTTTATTAGAAATTCTTGAAAGCATCTAGTGACCATAATGATGAACTAGATCAAATTATCCGACTCTCCATGACTATTCCCCTTCCAAATATGATCTTTAGATTTCAGACTTATGCCAACATGATCAACAGAAAAGAATTTGCATTAACTTTGAGCTTTTGAATTTTCTATGATTCATCCTTTTGCTTGGGAAGATCATTCCAAAATTTGGTCGCAGCCCAGAATAAAATTTTTAGAATATTATGTACAGTAGTAATGAGTCCTATGATAACAAAGCAAAGCTGTTGCAATTAATTGTATACGTTATATTACATAGTAAGTGTTATAGTCTAGGAAGATCCGAATACACACGACGGATTAAATTATGAAAAATCCAGCAGTCGGGACTGATCATCCGTTTCATTTTCATATTTTCATATCTTTGTGAAAATCTGGTTCTCTTCGGATTCTTATCCTGAAAGGATATTCACCATTCGAGTAAAAATCAACAATGGTCTGGTGTTACAAAAGACCATCACATTTCATTTACTTTTGAAAATGTCAATATTGTCAGATGATTCCGGTAAATATTTACCATTTCCCTAAAAACACCATTTTGATCATTGAAGGCAGGAGCCTATAGCTCTTCAAAGAAAGATAAGAAATTGTTTCGCGTGTGTGTGCGTTTCCAAAACGATATATTGTTTATGCGGCACTACACCCAAAAGTTATCTGAGCAAACTGATAATTTCTAGAGCATATATCTATTATATTGCTCTATTCATAGATTAACAGGTATGTTAGGAGGAGTTATCGTTATTATCTTCAAGAGGTTTTATAATGCAGATGGAGATGGAGTTGAAGATTGAATTTAGAAACCTATATACCAAGCATATTTCCTGCGTCACGTACTTACTTGCGGGCACGTGTAAAAATAAAAACAAAAAGAATTGCATCACAGAAACAGCAACACAAGGCTGATCTAATCCTCTCTCTCTCTCTCTCTCTCTCTCTCTCTCTCTCTCTCTAAGCTAGCATCGATGTTCGCAGTAACAGGCAATCCTTATAATACTCTATGCAGTTCACTCATCAAGTTTCACGAAAAATCATAATTTCCGCGCGGGTGGCCTTCCGTGAAGCGTTCTCGCTTTTGTCATTTATGGACGCATTTTTATCAGTGCTTTGTGGAGAGGGAAGGATGGACAGGAGCTAAACCACATCGGGTAAAATATAACATTTTCCAGTGAGCGTGAATGTATATTTACGCGGGTAAGCACGCATTATAAAGGTTATTCAATACACAATATGCTTATTTGTAAAAGGAATATTTCTAAACATTCATCAAGTGCAATAATTACTTTTCACTCTCATTTCTCCTATCAGAATTCACCCCCTCCACTCTCCCCTCTCTCTCTCTCTCTCTCTCTCTCTCTCTCTCTCTCTCTCTCTCTCTCTCTCTCTCTCTCTCCATTTCATTTATCCCCTCGTACCACGGAGAGGACGATAGGGCGTGTGAGTGAGGGGTAGTTCGGCACTATCAACCAACCGTGGTGAGACAAGATAAACCACTCAGCCCGCCTGTCACAGATTCCCATTCTCTCTCTCTCTCTCTCTCTCTCTCTCTCTCTCTCTCTCTCTCTCTCTCTCTCTCTCTCTCTCCTTGCTTTTATTTCTTTATTAATTTTCTCCTCTGTGAAAGAGTAGACGTTTCCTGTATTAATTACAAGGCAAATGGTGCCCATATCATTGAATAGGAGGATTAGTTGTTTAGTCGTTTAGTTGTGATAACAATAATCGTAATGATACTGAAAAAAGAGGAGTAGGAAGAGGAGAATAAAAGTCACTGGAGATATATTTTATGAATAACAGTAGGCTAATTGTTGATGATACCTCAAAGCGAGATTATGAGGCACAAATAACATGGATATTGCGTAGAGAATCTTTTAATCATTAGTATCTTTGACAAGGTGCTTGAATTCTTCAGGAAGAAACTAAGACGGTCATTGCCTTTCCAAGCAAATTCATGTTTGGAAAAGAGAGCAAAATAGTGTCGTGAAACATATACTGTAGTAAACAAAGATGAAAGTAAGCAACAGTTGCGAAATATGATGAAAATCACTGATTAAAAATGTACTTTGAAGTAGCATTACATTCTTTTAAGATCTAACACTCCCAGAGAGATGCTTACCCATTTTAAGGCCAAGAAAAGTAATTATTTTGGGTATGGGAACGCTTTGCATAATGGTTTTGAGATGGAACAAAGAATATTTAGCTCTCAATAATGATAACTATAGAATGGCTGTGACTTTGCCAAAGACCAGTTGATAGCAATGTAGATCGTACTAGAGTTTCATTACCCTGTTTGGAAAAGCACACCGTTACTTCAATCACTTTAATCTATGCTATAAAGATCCCGGATGCTGCCGAGATCCAAGCAAGCACAAAGAATC
>NC_090725.1:178399138-178446638 GCF_036898095.1 Palaemon carinicauda
AGCAAACGCAACACCACCTCCCCATTTATGTCGGCAACTAGTCTCCCGCTCGTTCAACAGTACGTTGAAAGAGAACAGTTGTGCACAATAAGTAGGAATTTACAGGCTCTAGACTCTACAGCCTTCTTTAAATATTAAATGAACGAGTTTTCGATGTTATCAGTGCCATAGTCAAGCAGTTGGTGATATCGTCCGAGAGCGCGCTACTATAATGCATGAAGAGAGGGACGTGGTCGAGTGATATTCCAAGTTAGTAAGAATAAAAAATAGCTTACAAATATACTAGTTTATCTATATTCTGAAACGTATGTTGGGTTAGATCTTTCGAAAATCGAAAGATAAATTAGACATAGCAAACCTCTGCCATAGCAATTTCATTTCTTTCTCATCATTCATTTTGCTTTTATTTTTCTAGTCTTTGGTTGTAACACGTCAATAGCGTGAATATATGGCGTTGTCTTTTCTCACCTAAAGGCGTTTCCTTAAATGAAAACACATCGCTCGATACAACTCATTGTTCGTTGTACTTAAACGCCTTCATACATCAAGCAATTTGCACAGTAATCACTAAAAAGATTCCAACAGAATAATTTATCAGATATGAGTTCAAAATTTTCAACCATCTTCTCATCTCACAAACAAACTGATTGTTTATCAGAGGTGGTTCGTGAAAACTATTGTTGTCCCTGAGCATAATGACAGATCTGCATCTGCACTGACGACGGTTGGCTTCTAAGCCTTTGGCATAATGGAATTGGATCTCTAGGACCCGAACCACAATAGGCGATCTGACAGCTCCGCGATGCCCACCGTGATGTCGTTTTGTTTTACGGGGAGTCACCTCCTCGTCATTATTGACAGCTCTCAGGGAGGTCACTTTTCCCCATGAATATTCAGCTCTCACTCTCGCTTATAGCATTTTCTCCTTGTAAATTGTTCATTATTTCGATTTTGGGGGTTTCTAAGGACACGAATATCGAAGATATTTTCATATTTCTATTTTTATTTTATTAGAACCGAGCTCATACAGTAAACGCACAAGTGCCGGCGTTTGACATATCTAAATCATTCTCAAGATGAAGACCAATTTGTATAACCAAAATGTATTATAAGTAGGTAATAACGCAAAAATATGAGATAATAACTAAATCTATTGGTTATCACAAGTTTAGTACTAATTAAAAACTTCCTATTTGTCATGTAAAGAAATAGAAAGTATATGTTAGCAACTCTGTTCGGCGAGGGTTCGTAAGGCACTCTCGAGCCAGGACTTGAGGGAGCCTGAGCAGGAGGAGGTAGCAGTCAGAAAAGCCAAACCATAATTTATGAAGTGATTTAAAGATCATACAATGGGGAGAGACAGGTCGAGGATAGAGCGTGGGAAAATGATCATGAAGATAATAGGAAGCAAAATAGAGAGAAGAACGCCAAGGGAATGAAGAGAGTTCAAGTGAATGAAACGCCAGCGAAGGGCATTTAAAACGTCGAAGGCAAGAATTTATAACGATCAATTTCAACAAGCGGATATTTTCATTAGATGAACAATAAATGGAAGAGCCTTGGTTCGTGAAGTCCTCCGTTCCTATATAGGACAAACCAGGACCCATATCTTTCTGTATTCTCGAGCGAGAGTCGTTGAATTATTGTGGAGTTTTTGAATGTTTAATTAAGTAGTCTGCTATCTTAAAGGAATCTATGCCTTGGTTTGTAGCTGTTTTATCCCATCAATTATTCGCGTTCATTCTTTCTCAATATACCAGTCTCCGTAACTAAAATGATACCTAAAGATTCAGGAATTATCTACTAGTGACAAATAAAGAAAAGATTGACAATCACCTTAAAGATCTATCCTGCTGAACCCGTGCTATATCTGAATTCTCTTTAGCAAATATGTTATCACAACAATGCAGAATAAGTTAGCGATGTATTGACAAGCTGTTATAGTGTTACCTTTCATTAGTCTATACTGATGTGCTGTTAGATCTAAAAACGAGTAGTATCATGATGTACAAACTCTTAACACTAAATATTAATCCATAAAAGTCACCAGCTTCACCTATTTGGGAAATCAATCTGTATATACATTGGCAGTCTTAGATATATGGGCTCCTGTCTCAATTTCATTTTCAAGGTGGCTATTTGACAAAAATTTGATCACCATTTTTAACGATTAAACGGGAGAGTGTAATGCTGTATTCACAATAATAAGAACAACTACTTATAACGAGTTGCTTGGTATTTACTGGTATTATTATTTACTCCTACACACATGTGGGTTCCTAGAGATTATAAAAAAACAGAAGAAGGAAGAGAAGACAATGGATCGACGAACTAAGGAAGTTTGCGGGCGTTGACTGACACAGAGAGACCATAAACAGACGCAGGTTAAAGGACATGTCAGAGGCAGTGGACCACTAATGGCTGATGATATCATCAGGCGTTACAAGTCCCCTGCAGAACTAAGGCCGTCAATTCATAGTCTTCTCCTCCTTCCCCTGCTTCTTTTGAAAATTGCAGGGCCCTACTCCATTATGAATAATGTTTTCATTCTGTTATTCTTAATGTCCATCTATTTTCTATCATTCTCATTATTACATTTTGTTAGAATGTCCATGATGCTCTCTTTCTGCCTCTTATTGTTATTCCCTTCATTATTCTCAGAAGATCTCTACAATTTTTATCACTCCATTTCTTTTGTTGGTAACATTTCCTTTTTCACCCTATGAAATTAATATTAGTTGGCCCCTTGTTCCAAGTCTTGTTTTGATCAGTTTAACGATTCTTCATATAATTAGTGTTTCCTCAGTTTTTGTCTGATTGTTTTTACGTAGGTTTTAGGTTTCTGATTTGTTGATTGTTTTGGCTGATTCTGCTTATTTTATTCAGCAACTCTTCCACCTAACTCTTATGCTAACTCTAATACATATATATATATATATATATATATATATATATATATATATATATATATATATATATATATATATATATATATATGTATGTATATGTATATATATATATATATATATATATATATATATATATATGTATTTATATATATACACACACACACACACACACACACATATATATATATATATATATATATATATATATATATATATATATATATATATATATATATATATATATATATCATCATTATCATCTCATCCCACGAAAGGGCCTCGGTTAGATTTCGCCAGTCGTCTCTATCTTGAGCTTTTAATTCAATACTTCTCCATTCATCATTTCCTACTGAACTACTCTCTCTTGGGGAGTGCGAGGAGCATACCCAAACCATCTCCATCAACATCTCATCCACATATGGTACTCGAGTAATCTCTCTTATAGTTTCATTTCTAATCCTGTCCTGCTATTTAACTCCCAATATCCTTCTGAGGGCTTTATTCTCAAATCTACTAAATCTATTGGAGATTGTTTCATTGTCATACCATGACTCATGTCCATAGAGTAACATCGATCTCACTGAACTGATATATAGTCTGATATTTAAATGAAATTTTTAATGGCCTCTCGTGGCATGGTTGGTTTCGACCTGGCCTTTCATTAGAAGGGGCTAGCGTTCGATCCCAAGTATGAGGTAGAAATATATTTCTATTTGAACACGATGTTGTGTTGATATTTATCCATATTGACTCATTAGGAGTAATTTTAATGAATTACTACCAATTGTGTCACGTGGTGGGCCGGGATATCGGGTAAAACTCGCTGGTAAGAGACTGATGTCTCGCCAGGTAAATCCTCGGGCAGCTGGGTACCGTCAGGTTCCGATATCTTTTAATGGCCTCCCGTGGCATGGTTGGTTTCGACCTGGCCTTTCATTAGAAGGGGCTAGCGTTCGATCCCAAGTATGAGGTAGAAATTTATTTATATATATATATATATATATATATATATATATACATATATATATATATATATGTGTGTATATATATATGTATATATATATATATATATATATATATATATATATATATACATATGTGTGTATGTATATATATATGTATATATATATATATATATATATATATATATATATATATATATATATATATATATATATATATATATATATATTACGAAGCTAGTCTAGCTTAGTTTAGAGTAAATACCATAGTTTATTAATGATTTTATCCATAATTTTGTTTACATTTCATTTGTGCATTGAAGAGAGGATACCAAGCTCGTAAAATGAGCTTCCCTCGTGTTGATGTAAGTATTTCTTGTAAATTACGAAAGACTATCTACGTGAATTTCATTGTATTCTTTAATCAAGGTAATATGTGTAAATTTATGTTATTCTTAAGAATTACCTTTTTTCACGTATGTTTGTTACGAGTCTTACGAAATGTATTTGAGAGTTTTTTGGGATTTGTGCAAGATAGGAACAAAGACTTAAGCGGGGTTTACACGGGCGAGCAGCTCGTCGAGCCTGGCTCGACAACCTTGTGTTTGAATTGATGTTCGAGCGTGTAAACGGGCTATTTGGTTGTCGAGCGCGCTCGTCGAACGGCTCGATGAAAGTCAGGCTCATCTTGACTTTTGTGGGCGGGGCTACTTTGTTTGACGAGCGGTGTGAACGTGTGAACGGGTGTCGAGCATCGAACCTCAGTTGTTATTCAAACCTGCTAGAGGAAACATCATCAAAGAAATGCATAATTGCTGCCATTAATGAAAGTAAGAATGAGAAGGAAGTCGTACTTGATTTCATACATGCATATCGAGCTCATCCAGCTTTATGGAAAGTTAAATCAAAAGACTATTCCAATAAAGTAGCCAGAAACAAAGGAATAGCGGACACTCAGTCTTTCATGTGGAATTATGGCCTTCCTCATAGTAATGAAAGGGCTGACACGATTCGGTAGATCAATGTACGTGTCTTCATCCATACGCAAATAATTGCGCCAGTCATCAGGCTCTAATTTAAAAGCAACAAGCAAGTTGGTGTATGAAAATTTCTCTCTTTTGATCTTTTTTTTTTTCCTTCTTAGTGCCACTGCTAAAGCAATGGCTATCAAATCGTCCTGGTCGAGAGACATGTTGACGTTGTTTTAGCACGAGGCACACTGAGGCTCGATGTACGGTCTGAAAGCTCTTCGAGCCGTTCTACAAGTAGGTTCGACAACCGGGCTCGACGAGCTGCTCGGCCGTGTAAACCCCGCTTAAGGTAATGTTATTTTATGTTTTATGATGTATTGAGTCCTGTATGAAAGAGAATGTTCAGTGACCTGTGCTTAGGAAAATTATTTACCATGTGCTTTATAAACGTTGCAATGGCCAGTTGAGAGGATATCTTTTTTTTTTTTTCATTTCAGGGACAAAGAGTAAGTAGAGCTAGCTACCTGAGAGATTCATTTCGTGTGGCCAGATTACAGCGTTCGGGAGAGTAATATTTAGCAACTTTGACACTTGGCCCAGTCTCCACACTACCAGATCTTGATCCTGGAACCTTCTGGAATTAGTCAAATTTCATATAAAAGGTGACATCAAGGTTAGGTTACAGATTCAGATAGAGATAGAGAACTGCAGCTTGAAGACAGTCTCTTCCCCTCTCCCTCTCTGACGCTCACAATTCAGTATATTGTTGAAAGTTTTCAGTACGCTTTAGTGTGTCCTCTCCTAAGTGATTCTGTGCCCAAAGCAAATCATGTGTTGAAAAGATACGTAATACAAAATGGTGTTTTTGAATTCATTGTATTAGTGTGAGTGTTGGCATTGTATAAAGTTTTTTTGCAATTAGCCTTGTAAGAAGAGCTTAAGATTTTGTAACGTGATCTGGTTAAGTGTATTTCATTAAGTGTCAATCTTGAGTATTGTATTATTCCGATTTAATTTCAAGCTTTTGTATAATTTACGTTGTAATATCTCTTTTCTTAGACAGATATATTAGTTCAAGTTAAGTTAAATATAATTTTCAGATCGTAACATTTTTTGTCTCAATCTAAGTTTTGTTCAGATTTAATTCTTTTCCAGTGAATTAATTTGTTATGTAAATTTTTTCAAAGTGTTGTAATTAATATATATTATATTTATTTTTGTGTAGAGTGTATTATTCAAATCATCATTATTTAAGACCAGATTCTGTTCGTAATCTGTTAAGAACCAAAGTGAGTTTTAAATACGTTTTGATAATACTTTGATAATTACCCAGTTTAGTTTTGAGTGCAACTTAAGAGACCTTTGGATAATCAGTGTTTTATATATTGCTGTTTGGGAGTTATTTAACGGTCTTAGAATTTGTGTGTAAATGTTTTAAAATGTAATAGTTTTATGGTAAAAGCAAACAAAGGAGTTAGGAATTCGAGAGTTTGATTAACTTGCCAGTCGTAATATATATAATATTATATGTTTAGTTCAAAGTTAAGAGCCATAGTATAATATATTTTTAGTAACCAGTCCATAGGAGACCTATCATATAATATATTTTAGTGCCGAAACCCGGGATCGAGCGAGTCTATTTTAAATATTAGCGATAAGAGGGCCGTGTTTTGATTAAAGGTTTTTGAATAGTGCAATGTTGATAGGATTTTGAGTATTGTTAGTATAATATATTTTGGAGAGGCATTAATTATTGTAAAATTACAAGATGGCACAGTTCAATATCCAAGAGTTTTTGAATAACCCAAGTGTTCAGGAATTGTCAGAAGTTAATGTAACTTGAGCTCAGTGGCTCTCGATCTTAATGGTATGTGGTGGCCATGCAGTGAGAGGGATGATTAAGGCCCAAATCAAGTGCCTAGCCTTAGAAGCGTTGAAAAACTCGGGAAAGTTGTCGGAAGAGAATATTGTGGAAGCTAGTGAACTGTTGGAAGAAGCTGAGGATTTTTGGCGAGGCAAAGAATGGTTGATCCTAAAACTGAAGGCATGGAAGCTGATAGGGATGTTGAGGCTGAGATTCGATGAATTACAGTGGAGGAGAATTTGATTAAGTGGAAGATGATAGCAAAGCGAGATGAAGATGAGAGAGAAGAAAAACGACGAGAAAAAGATATGGAAGCAAGACGAGAAGATGAGAGAAAAGAAAAATGACGTACGAAAGAAATGGAAGCAAGGCGAAAACAAGAAGAGACAGAGATCGCAAGACACTCGAGGTTAATGGAAGGAAGGCGAGAAGAAAAAGAGATGGAAGAAGTGAGGTATACGTGGGAGTTAGAATTGATTCAGCCCATGCCCAGTTGACAACGCAGAGACAGAGATGACTCCTGCTAGTCACGAACCCGGGTTTAATGTGTCGGAAGCCCAGAGGTTAATTCCAAGGTTCACTGAAGAGTCTCCAGATGAGTTCTTCGATCATTTTGAAATGGTCGCAGCGACGATGAAATGTTATTGCAGTGTGTGGTCTTTTGGGATGGGCCACAGTGCTTAGTTATCCTTATCTCAGGACCAGAGGATGGCGTATCAAGAAATGAAGAGGAGCGTGATGCAAGTGTATCAGATGACCCCTGAATATTATAATGAAAGGTTCTAAAGTTTGAAAAAGGACGAGAAAATGACTTTCCTTGATTAAGCTTATAATGTACGACGATGTTTTAAGAGATGGACAGAGGCTGCTAACATGAAAGAGAAAGCTGATTTAGAAGAATTTATAATACTAGAGCAGTATCTACGAGGAATTCCTGAACACATTAGAACGTACTTGAGAGAGAGAGAGGTGAAGAAATTTGATAAAGCTGCTTCGCTGAGTGAAGATTATAATATTATCAGTTGTTAACCCTTCTCGGGCATGAAGTTTCAACCGTCGTTCTAACCAAGTGTCAAATATATGCTGAACCATGGAAACCAGTTCGGAAATAACTATGGGAACAAGTTCAACAGTTACAACAGAAGTAGCACTGGTACTGTCCCTAAGTAGAATGCAATAGTACCATTGCAACAAACGTTGAATTGTTCTCCTTTAAGTATCATGAATGACGTGCAAAAGGTTGATATTGTCTGTTTTAAGTGTGGCAAGAGAGGCCATATCAGTAAGGAATATTGGTCAAACCAACCGAAAGTAGTCGACCAAGTGATTAAGGATAATTCGACTACATAGAATGAGAAAACTAAGACGCAATTGGGAAAGGACGTAGAGGAAAATAAATGAACCACTGTTTACACGACAAACAGAATAAACCCAAACAGCATGGATGACTTTAAACCATATATTCATGAAGGTCTGTTTGCAGCAATAGACGGGAGTGAGCGAACCCCGGTCAGGATATTGCGCGACACAGGTTGTAACCATAGTGTGGTGGTACGAGGAGTACATCTGATGGTGGAACAGTCTCTCATAGGGGACTCAATTATTTTGTAGGGAATAGGAGGTGAGGAGGTCACCCCTATTTGCCTTTTAAAACTGTTATGTGAGTTGGTGACAGGTAATTTTGACTTTGCGGTAAAGGATTCAATGGCTGTCGAATGAGGAGACGTCCTGCTGGGTGATGAGGTTGGTGGAGCGCGTTTGTACCTTGTCCCATTATAACAGAAAAACCTTTGAAATATAGTCCTACGACTGAGCTTGAGAATGATTACCCGTCTTTGGTTCCTAGTTGTGTTACGACTAGGGGTATGAAGAAGAAAGTGGCTGCCAAAGAAAAAGAAGAAATCGGAGAGATGAACTTGGAAGATTTGTTTTCTAAAGAATAGGATTCCCTTGATAGTACGCAAGCGGAGAATTTCGAGTAAGCTCGAGAGAAGAGGAACGACAGACAAGTGGACAAGAGGACAAAGAAAAAAGGGACCTAAAAGAGATGAACTTGCAGGATTGGTTTTCCCAAGAAGAGAATTCCCTTGATAGTACGCTAGAGGAGAATTCCCAAGTAAGTCCGGGCGAAGAGGAACGA
Source organism: Palaemon carinicauda (assembly GCF_036898095.1). Classification (NCBI taxonomy): domain Eukaryota; kingdom Metazoa; phylum Arthropoda; class Malacostraca; order Decapoda; family Palaemonidae; genus Palaemon; species Palaemon carinicauda. The sequence goes on from NC_090725.1 coordinate 178,407,985, forward strand.
CAGATGAGTGGACATGCATGATTTTTTTTCTTAAGAAGAAGATTCCCTTGATGATATGCAAGAAGAGAACTCAAGAGTAGGCCCAAGCAAAGAAGAATGATAGTCAAGCGGACAAGAGGACAAAGACAAAAGAAAGATCGAGTGAGCAATAAACTTGTAGGATTTGTTTTCCGAAGAGGATTCCCTTGATGGTATGTAAGAAGAGAAATCAGGAGTAGGGCCGAGCTAAGAGGAACGACAGACGAGTGGACAACAGGGCAAAGAAGAAATAGACTAGGAAGAAGTAGAAAATTCCATCCTTAGAAGTAGGACAAGTGAGTAGGTAAAGGCTGATAAGATTGCAACGGAAGGATGCAACATTAAAAGAGTTATTGTACAGTGTGGTGGACGAGACGAAGGCAGAGCAGTCTCTGACCTGTTATTATCTTAAGGAAGGGTTGGTTATGAGGAATCATAGATCCGCCGATATACCTGAAATGCTAAGAGGAGGATACATCAGCAGATATTGATTCCCGCACTGTTGAGAAGACAGGTGATTGCATTAGCGCACAAGATGGAACATATGGGGATAAGGAAGATGACAGAGAAGATAATGAAACACTTTTTCTGGGCTGGCATGCATAAGGACGTGAGCCAGTTTTGATGTACATGTCACGTATGTCAGAAGGCTAAAAAGCCCAATGAGTGCATCAAGGAAGCTCCCGTATGCCTGATGGAAGTACGAGGAGAGCCCTTCAGGAAAGGACCAAAAAAATCCTAGCAAAAAAAAGGGAAGGATTGAGAGAAAACGAGAAATATGTCAAGAATTTGAGGAAAAGAATCGGCAAGATGAAGAAACTTTCACTAGAAGGCATGAAGACGACGAGTCAAGGACGAATGTTTGGTTTGGTAGGAAGAGCACGAACAGAGAGGTTGTAGGACCCTTCAGTAAAGGACCAAAGAAAATGTTGGCAGGAAAAGGGAGAAGGATCTAGAGGAAACGGACAAAGGGAACGTCAAGGATTTGAGGAAAGGCATCGGAAAGTTAAGGAAATTTCCCTTAGAAGATGTGCAAACAAGGCAAGGATGAGCGAAGAAAAGATTTGGCAAGAAAAGTACGTAAAGACAGGTTATGGTAGGAAGGAAGGTGTTGGTCTGTGCATCGAAAAGAAGATTCCCTCTCACCAACGAGTTCCCAGAACCATTCCCGATTTTGGAGGAGGCCAGTAACCGGACCTACGCTATCGAGATAGCAGGAAAGGGGAAAAATCTGAGGAAGGCCATATCAACTTCCAAACCGATACTTCAAGCAACAAATTTCGCCAAGAAATTCTCATCCAAGTGGATGCGTCGAATAACGACAACGGTGCTGTCTTATTGCAACAAGATGAAGAAGGAATTCTTTATCTTGTGTGTCTTATGTCATCGAAGTTGAAGAAAAAGAAGCGAGTCGACTCAACATTTGAAATGGAACTGCTGGCCCTGATCGCAGCTATAAACAAGTTTTTAATTTACGTAAATCGACTACAGGATAAGATTACATTGTAATCAAATTTTAATCCTTTGACTTTTGTGAATAAGATGAAAAATAATAATCAAAGGTTAACTAGGTGGTCGAGATGCTTTCAACCGTACTATTTTAATGTAAAACATACATCAGATAAAGGTAACGTAGTTGCAGCTTATTTATCTCGGGCTAAAACGATAGATTCAGGCTCGAAATTAATTATCTTTTTTGAGGAGAGCTATATTACGAAGCTGGTCTAGTGTAAAGTAAATACCATAATTTGTTAATGATTTTATTCAAAATTTTATTTACATTTCGTTTGTGCATTGAAGAGATGATACCCAGCCCGTAAAGTGAGCTCCTCTCATGTAGATGTCGGTATTTTATGTAAATTACATAAGACTTTCATCGTGAATTTCATTGTATTTTTTATTCAAGGTAATATATTTAAATTCACATTATTTTTAAGAATTAAATTTTGATTTCAAGTATGTTTGTCACGAGTCTTACGAAATCTATTTGAGAGTGTTGTGGGATATATATATATATATATATATATATATATATATATATATATATATATATATATATATATATATATATATATATATATATATATATATATATATATATATATATATATATATATATATATATATATATATATATATATATATATATATATATATATATATATATATATATATATATATATATATATATATATATATGTGTGTGTGTGTGTGTGTGTGTGTGTGTGTATATATATATATATATATATATATATATATATATATATATATATATATATATATATATATATATATATATATATATACCTTTTTTAGCTATTCTGAACCTTGTTGTGAACCAAAAGACGTAAGTATAACACTAATTATCAAAATTATATATTTTCATAAATTTATTCCAGAGAAACAAGTGATTGTATAATTTTCATAGAGTAACATTTTCTTGTGCTAGTCTATGGATTTGTTCAGACTTAATCTTTCGAGGGATATAGTTTCAGTGTTAATTCTTCTGTATTATTATCATCTTTTTATAGAATACATTTATTTTTGTAAAGTATGTATTATTTCGATCACTAATATTTTCTATCAGTGCTTTGCTCTTAATCCCTAACTAAGAACTGAAGTAAGACATTGGTTTTTAAATAGTTCACATAGATAATCACCCAGTTTTATTTTTAGTGTACGTAAGAGTCCTCTGGGTATTCAGTGTTCATATATATTGCTGTCTGGGAATTGCGTAATATTCTCAGAGCTCGGGTATTACTACGGCTGGCAAATTACGCAAATTCCCGAGCTTCAAACTCACCTGCTTATATTAAATAAGTCTGTTACGCTTGTAAAACAATTCTTTCCGTAAAATTTGGAATTTTTATTATAATACTCAATTGTCATATGATACACTTGTATCATGCTCCATTTAACTTCTTGATATTCCTTCCTCTGGTCCTGAAACAAGGCAAGATATGCACTGCTTCCTTTTCCAATGAGAACACTCTGCAATAACACATACCATTTATCTTCTGGCTATTCCATCGTCGATTTGACCGTTTCAAAATGATCAAAGAAATTGTTGGGAGCTTCTTCTGTGAATTTTGGAATTAACTTCTGCGCATTTGTCACATTAAACATTGGCTTTTGCACACCATGGGTCACCTCTGTCTGAGTTGCCGACTTACACAAGCGGTCAACAATTCCAACTCCCTTCTGTGTCTTGCTTTTTCTCTCTCTCTTTCTTCTTGTCTAGCAATTTCTCTTGCTTCCATTTTCCTCGCCTGTCTGGCAGTTTTTCTTGCCTCTTCGCTCTCTCTTTCTTCATGTTCCCTCTTGCCTTCTTCCCTTCTTGCCTCTTCTCTCTCTTTCTTTCTTCCCATCTTGCAATTTGTCTTGGTTCCATTTCCCTCCCATGTCTGAAAATTTCTCTTGCCTTATGTTCTCTCTCTCTTTCTTCTTCTTCTGCCATCATTTTCAACTTGATCAAAATCTCTTCCACTGCAATTCGTCGAATCTCAGCTTCTACATTCCTTTCTGCTTTCATTCCTCCAGTTTCTAGGTCAACGGATACTTGCTTGGCTGCAAATTCTGCTTTAGCCTTCTCCAAAAGTTTGCGAGCTGCTACGATATCTTTTTCCGACGCTTCAACGCTTCTAAGGCTAGACACTTGATTTGGGCTTTAATCGTTCTACTCGTTTTATGGCCGCCAAATAAATTATACCTCTCAAAAAATATATATATCCTAACAATATAAAGAATCCTATCAACACTAAACTGGTCAAACATTTAATCAAAACAGTGCCCTGTTATTACAAATATTTAAAACACACTCGCTCGATCTCCAAGGGTCTGGGCACCAAAAATATATATTACGGCTGGCAAATTACGGATATTCCCGAGCTCCGAAGTCACCTGTTTATATTACATAAGTCTGTTGAACTTGAAAAAATATGGCAATATATATGAATATTGAATATCCGAAGGTCTCTTGCGTACACTCTAAACAAAACTGGGTGATTATTTAGTGAACTCTTCAAAAACCAACCTCTCACTCCGGTTCTTATTCAGGGATTATGAGTAAAGCACTGATTTAAAGTATTAGTGATAAAAAATATTGTACACTTTATAAAAATGAATATATTCTATGAAAAGTTAACAATGATACAGAATTATTAAAACCAAGATTAAATCACTCGAAATATTAAATGTGAACAAAACTTTAGACTAACACAAGAAACGATAAATGCTTGAAAATCATACAATCACTTGTTTCAGTGTATTATTTTATGAAAATATTTAATTTGATAACTAACGAAAAGAGTTAACACTAACACTCTAATGATTAAACACCAAATAAAATTCACATATAGGTAACTGTTACACTTACGTCTTTTGGTTCACAACGAGGTTCAGAACAGGTGAGTAAAATTTATTGATGCATTTCACTGTTTAACCTAAATCTCACAGGGTCAGTTCCAAAAAAGTATGCTAAAAAGTACTTAAATTAAAACACTACAATTGAATTAAAATCCTAAAGATTTCACCAACGTTTGAACAACACTATTCGCAATATACGTTGGGTAAAAAATTATTCTCGCTTGAGAGGACACACACGAGAGGAGAGAGTACAGGCGAACTTTACGTCTTTCAAAGGGATAAGTTGGATCTCTTCTGCTGCTTATGCATTGCTAGGTCCCATATATATTGACTGTATTCGTCTAGAATTTTCTAATAGATCATTCTCGTGGCATGGGGGCAAGGCAGCTCTAGCGGTGTAAGGTTGCCAACGTAGGAAATGTGAAGCAGGGGTACTAACCTTGCTTGCGAGACAACCTTCTCTCAGCTAACTCTGCCGACCTATCTCTAGTGACAATAAAGAAAAGAGTAAATCTAATTCGAGAATTTTAATTCACTTTCTAACCATGGGAAAAATAAAGAATTACGTAAACCCTCGTGCTCATACCTCATGGGGGTCATACAGCATACCTAAATGAGATTGCATAAGACTTTGTAACAAAAAGTTAATTCTTAAAAATAACTTAAATTTACATATACTGAATTGAATTAAAATACAATTAAATGAATGTCGAAAGTCTTATGTAATTTACATACGTTTACTTAAGCCTACGGAAGTGAAACTTACCTTACGAGCTGGCTATGCATCTCTTAAGTACACAAATAAAATACATGAATGAAATATTTACTCTTATTCTAGATCAGCCTCGTAAGAATACATACATATATATATATATATATATATACACATATACATATATATATATATATATATATATATATATATATATATATTCCTATATATATATATATATATATATATATATATATATATATATATACATATATATTCCTATATATATATATATATATATATATATATATATATATATATATATATATATATATATAGGAATATATATATATATATATATATATATATATATATATATATATATATACATGAATATATATTTGTATGCACATATAATGGTTGCCGGAGGTAAAAGCGCATATGATTCCTGTAATAGAAGAAGCAAGAAAGGTAGCAGGAAGTATGTAGAAGGTTGGGGAGAGATTTGGAGTGTGTATGAGGAGGTTAGATGTCAAATAAAAGAATAAACATCCAAAAACTTGAGGCGAGTTGTTTCTGTCTTATATGTGGAACAACAAGTATAAAGGTGAGGAATATGTATTTGTGTAGGAGATATAGTGAAAAGGTTTGTGTAAGCTGACATGTGGATCAAAGTATTTTCAGAAGTTTGTTTAATAAGTTGGTGAAAAGGAGGGGGAGACATGTAAAAGCTAACTTAGAGGTTGTTGGTTGGATGACATGAAATGGTTACTGGATACGAATGAGCTAAATATTAAGGAAGCATGAGAATGCGCTTTAAGAAGGATATGAAAAATAGAATTTAGGTAGGGGTTCTTGACACTATCGACGAGCCTTTTGTATATAAGTATAGTGCTACCAATGTCAAGATTATATATTTTTTTTTTCCACAGGAAATTTACCCACAGTTCAACAGTTGAAATATGACTGTCAGAGTGACCATTGTCTAGTTTTTCCTCTGGAGCATCCTTCTTACGTTAAATTAACTATCGTTGAGAATATATCAACAGGGAATACTCTGTAAATCTTTACAGATCTTGTATAATAACTTCCATGTCGGAATATCATTATTGATATCCTTCTTGATAGTTAGAATTTTGTACAAAATGTCAATTCAATCAGTTAGCTTACCAATTTTTAAACCTTTTACAAGTCATTCATGCTACCTCAAAGTGGATACTAACCGCAATTTGCGTGCTATAATATTTCTCATTGTTTAGTTTCTGAAATAAATGCTCGTCATATCCTCACAAGGTATTGAAATCATTTCCGCCACATGATCATATTTGGAGGCTGTTCCTTTCATGAATGCAGTAATATATATGTTAATGAAAACCCCTCCATCACTGTGGCATAAAGAAAAATATTGATCTAGCAATAAGAGAAAAATCGACTATTGAAGTCTCCAGACTGACTGATAAGTAATATATCCAAAAAACGAAGTTGTAGTAGATTTTTTCCCTCAAAGAAACTTTTGAAAAAAATAATTAATTTTAAATATCCATAATTCGATATGGTAGTGTTTAAAATTTTTTTGTCAGGAGTGGTACCATTCTAAGTGGTTATTTGTCATCATCGCAAGGAGGTGGCAAAATCAATGACAAAATAATGCGTTTGGCCATACTTATCATTCCAATGCCGCATGTGTACGTGATGCGTCTGTTATACAACCAAAACTATTTATTTTTTTAAATGTTTAAATGTTTGGTTACTAGATATTATAGGTAGAGTACCACCCATATATTTACAAAGTAAATCAGTTTTTTTCAATCATATACATATGCATGTATGTATATATACAGTGTATTTGTGTGTCGGTGTAAGAGAGAGAGAGAGAGAGAGAGAGAGAGAGAGAGAGATGCGGTTTTTGCAGCCTTGTGTCAATGACTTTTATTGCACTCAAAATTACAGAGTATCTGGACCAAGGTCCCACAAGGGTGGGGTCCTTTTCCTTCGCCAACGGACCGAGGCGCATTACTACCCGTTGAATTTCATTGTGCTTGGTAGTTGGTCGACTGTGCTAAGTTACCAAGAAGGAGAGGGTTTTGAAGTTAGTGAAGTGATATTATTTACTGCAGTTTACAGTCTTATGCGTATGATGCTTATGTTGATCGTTTTATCAATATTTTCATTTTTGTAATGTGCTTAGTTTTAATAGTTATTAAAGCACTACGGAAATTCGAGAACTAATTTTGACTTCAGATGCTTTTAATTGTATAAAAGAAAAAAAAAGTGCTAAGAAAAATTATTATATGTCCTTTCCCAGCCGGTCCAAAATTAAACTTCGATTTTAAATTTTTGGTGTCCCAGCTTGGATTTTTATCTAACGGTTTAATTCTAAACTTCACTGGAATATAAGAGAGAGAGAGAGAGAGAGAGAGAGAGAGAGAGAGAGAGAGAGATTTAGGATATGATACATAAAATGCACACTCCACAGAATGGAATAACTACCTTAGTCGCACCTACCTCTGGAGTCGTTGTGTCTTATATATCATGATCAAGTTACCAACATCTTTCGGCCGTCATGGAAATTAACTGAATTTTACCGCGAAATTACGTACAAAGAAATCGGGTGGGAATATTTGCTTCTTCAGTTTATCTTTATTTCGTTCCTTTTAGAAATATTCCCAGAATTTTCTCCAAATGGTTTTGTCTCCGTTCTCATTTCATTAGTTAGAGATCTAGCGTTCCTTGAAATTAACGTGGCTCTATTATTATTATTATTATTATTATTATTATTATTATTATTAAAAGCCAAGCTATATGTTGGAAAAGCAAGAGGCTATAAGCCAGAGAGCTCCAACAGAGAAAAACAGCTCGGTAAGGAAAGGAAAAAAAAAATACTACGAGAAAAGTAATGAACAATCAAAATGAAATGTTTTAAGAAGAATAACAAAATTAAATTACATCTTTTATATTTAAACAATTTAAACTTCAAAACAAACCAGAAGATGAATAAGATAAAACAGCGTGCCCGAGTGTACCATCAAGCAAGAGAACTTTAATCCAAGACAGTGGAAGGCTATGGTATATAGGCTATGGCACTACCCAAGACTGAGAACAGTGGTTGGATTTTGGAGTGTTCACTCCTAAAAGAGTTATTTACCATAGCTAAAGAGTCTCTTCTTCCCTTACCAAGAGGAGAGTAGCATTTGAACAATTACATTGCAGTAGTTAACCCCTTGTGCAAAGAATTGTTTGGTATTTTTAGAGTTATCAGGTGTGTGGAAGAATAGGCAAAACTATTCAGTGTATGTGTAGGCAAAGACAAAATGAGCAGTAACTAGAAAGAGGAATCCAATGTAGTACCGTCTTTCCAATAAAAGGACCCCATAACTCTCTGAGCCGCAGTTAATTGTGGACAGTGGAAGAATGAGGAAAGCAGCTGCGCAAGAGATTCCCCACCAGACTATGTTACAACAAATTGCTATGAAAATAGCCAGTCTATCCACAAAGTACAGTAGTTTTCGACCGTGCGTGACTGGAACCTACTCCACACTCCACTACATAATTTCTACATGTATAAACTAATAATAAAACATTAAATTGTATTAAAGCGCACCGTGCTGGTTGACCGCAGGTTTATTTTCCAATAAATCTTACAAATACAGAATTGATAACATTACATATTCCAATAAATCATTCAAAAAAAGTATAATTTACGTAACATTACATGTCTAAATATTGACAATAAACTAATTCAAATTACTATCAGCCTCCTCCGCCGCCCAGGAAAAACCAAAGATAAAAAACAATGTTAATATTGAAAAAAACTATGGAAACCCGTGTATCTGCGGCAACAATGCGAGCAAACCCAATTTGAGTGGCGGAATCTCACTCTTTGTTTTTAAATATAGAATAATATAAGAGTGACAAAAGTTAATTACATAGAAAAAAAGAAAGAAAAAAAAGAAAAAAATGACTTGCTTGGGCTAGCGTGCGCTAGAAAGTGACCACATGTCAAGCACCCCTTTAAACATCGACTAAGTTTTACCTCATACCGAGATCTCATTGGCCGCAGCCTACACAACAACCGAAATTAGGTAAAAAAAAAAAGAAAATAAAAAAAAAAGGCACTAACAATGCTTACATGCCGTTTGGACAATTATTTTTCGCTATACTTCGTAAGGCGAAAAAATTCTATTATCAGTTATCAAACATTCGGCAAAATCTCTCTCTCTCTCTCTCTCTCTCTCTCTCTCTCTCTCTCCCAGGCTACCAAAATCAAATCACTCAAATTAAAGTTGCAATGACCTCAAAATTTGATTTGATATATTTATTTATATACTGAGCGAGATAGATGACTCATTCCTTCATGTGAAATACACACACACAAGCATATATATATATATATATATATATATATATATATATATATATATATATATATATATATATATATATATATATACACACACACACACACACATATATATATATATATATATATATATATATATATATATATATATATACATACATGTATATATATATATATATATATATATATATATATATATATATATATATATATATATATATATATATATATATATATATATATATATATACACACACACACACACACACACACACACACATATATATATATATATATATATATATATATATATATATATATATATATATATATATACGGCTTACAAAACTCTTTATATTGTGATTGATTGTACTTTATCATCTTCTAATGCGATACCGATGTCCAGATTTATATTGAAGCTCTCATATAGAAGAAAAAGAGTGGATGAGACTGTTGGTTTTCATTAATGTACACTGATGTTTTAACATAAAAAACAGATTAAAAAAGAATTGCTTAACAGATATGTTGCAGAAAATAAACTGTTACCATACAATTAATAATTTGAGCCACAGAAAGCTACGTGAACTATGAGTAGTTGGTCAATTCTAATGATCGGTATTCGGTAATTGGGCCTTTTATCAATATTTATGTTAATCTATGTAAATAGACTAATTAGTATGTGTGAAACGTCTTTCAACAATTTATGTCACATACATGTACTGCAATTCGGCAATTACTCTACAGTATTTTTCAAAATGCAATCAGGTTATACTTAAACAGGTTTTTCTTCATCTAACCTATGAAATTATTCACAAAAGTATGCAATAGAGAGATTATACTTAATTTTTAGAGTACTTTTTTTATAAACTTTGTAATTGTTGTGGCCTATTACTAACGTCTCTGTCTAATGAACGCCCTACCGGGATTCGAGTCCCGCCTAAACTCGTTAGTTCCTTAAGTTAGTGTCTGCAACCTCACCATCCATGTGAGATAAGGAAGGGGGCTATGGGGAGCCTACAGGTGTACCTGTTGAGTCAACAGCAGGCATTGCCTTGCCCTTCCTGGTCTTAGCTTGGGTGGAGAAGGGCTTGAGCGTTGATCATATGTCGATATGGTCAGTCTCTAGGGCATTGTCCTACTTACTGGGGCTATGTTACTTCCCTATGCCACTGCCATTCTTGAGTGTCCTTTAAACTTTTAAACAAAATTAATGAACATCAGAGCAACCCCCAATTTTTCTTTTAAATGATACACGATTTCTAGAATGTGATTGCTCCCGGTGTTATTGCTTTTATATGTTACTTCTTATCTTTCTATTCCATAACTTATATATATATATATATATATATATATATATATATATATATATATATACCTGTATATATATATATATAAATATACATATATATATATATATATATATATATATATATATATATATATATATATATATATACGTGTATATGCATATACATACATACATATATATATATATATATATATATATATATATATATATATATATATACATATATATATATTTATTATATATACATATATATGAATATATATATGCATAAATACACACACACACACACACACACACATATATATATATATATATATATATATATATATATATATATATATATATATATATATATGTATATGTATATATATATGTCTATATATATATGTTTATATATATATATATATATATATATATATATATATATATATGTGTGTGTGTGTGTGTGTGTATACATATATATGTATATATATATATGTATATATATGTGTGTATATATACATAAATACATATATATATATATATATATATATATAATATGCATATATATATTCATATGTATATCGTCATATATATTGTATATACATATATATATATATATATATATATATATATATATATATATATATATATATGTGTGTGTGTGTGTGTGTGTGTGTGTGTGTGTGTGTGTGTGTGTGTGTGTGTGTGTACAGTTTGAGTGATGCTACCATTTTGTGGTTATAGTATGGCGACGAAATCATAACTCCCTATTTTATCATTATTTCTTTAGGGAACAGTTATCTTAGTGGTGACCAATATTGTCATCTTAGTGCGTGATTTATTTTCTCCTAACCATCCCCACATCATGGTGGCTGGTGCCTTATCACAAACGTTCCTTTATTGACCGCTAGATAATTCTCCGTCATTGTTTATTTTGGATAGTGCGGTGATCGTCAGAGCGAGTCATAATGCTTCTTTATAGCGAAGTGTCCCCTTCTCTTTTCTTCTCACACACTCTTTTTTCATTATTTTCCATATCTTCCCTTTTATTCTTTTTTTCTTAGATGTGCGTTTCTTTGTGTTTATGCTTTTTGTATTCAATTCTGGAAGCAACTTTCAAACGGTATTTTGTTCAATATTAAAAATATGCAAATAGTCACAAATTATTCTTTTCTGATTTTGCTTACATGAGTTTGAAACCTCTACTTCTGATGAATTCTAAGATTATTATTATTTAAAACTATTGCTGTTACATTCCAGATATACATTGTTTTTCCAAAATTCCATGTAGGCTACATTAACACCACAGCATTTCTCGGAATCTGCTGCGTACATCATCAGATGGCTGGGTCTCCTTTTTCTCATAGACAACATATGGATAAAATCATCTCATGTTAAAAACCCAAAATAATTATAGAGGTAAGAGTTGCAAAAGAAATGGAAAGCAAAACTGTTTCCTTATAAGGAGTACAGTTAACGTAAATAATTGTGTCCGACTGTGTGGGGAATAGCCGTTCGGTCGTTAGCTTGACTCGAAGCTTTACCTATTTTTCTTAATGAATTAAAAGTAAATAATTTAATGTTACTTAGTATAGTAACTATTAGCGTTAATGATAAGTAAAATGAATAATAAAATTAAACTTATGAATTAAATGACTTAAATTAGTAATTGCCTAATAGGCCTTAAGTTCGCGCGTGCGTAATATGTACCTGTCAAGTAAATTACCTCGAAGGTTACCACAGCCACGGCGAACAGTTCCAATAAAAAGTACTCAGTGGAAAGGCCGGCATCTTCCTAGAATATTAACTCCGAACAAAACTAAACGTTCAACACCCAAGACTACTTCAATTTTGGAAGACTTCAACGTCTACCTTGTGATAAGTGATCTGCATTATTCTGTATCTTAGGACATGTCTGGGGAAAAGGGTAATGTAGGGCAATATCACAAAGTATTACTATTGGATCTACTATTTGATGTAAGTTGTTTTGGGTTTCTGAATAATTGTTTTGTTTATTAAATATAAATAAGGTTGGAATTAAAATAAGTTCCAACATAAGTCCAAAATTAACGATGCATTCCATTTAATATTCCATTCGGTTAAATAAGTGATTTTATAGAAGATGGCTAACTGGCTAACTGTCGCTCGGTATTTCGAATGGTAACCAATATGGAACTCGTGCGACGTAATTAGTTTCATATATTACGTATTATAATCTATTTCATATGTTTATATAATGTACTCGGTAACTAGTAAGCATCGATAACTTTAGGTGGGCTGTTATCTTTTAAATATTTGCAGGCTATTTATATTAAATCTATTAATTATATAAGTAATCATGTCTGATAAAGAGGAAGAGTTTGTTGACCCTATGAATATTATATCATCCTTGAGGAGGATACGGGGAATACACAAACGGAAAATAACTATTTACTTAAGGAAACTAACGGAGCTTCATGGTGATAATAGATTAACTTCTTCCTTTTGTAAGAGTCAAATAACTGTAATCGAAAAAGAGATAGAGCAGGTTAAACACTTTGATGAAGAGATTGATAATGTTTTGGAGACACATGAAATAATGAACAGTAATGAACAATATTATGTAAAGGATAGTCAGGCAGAATATAGCATTCAGGTTAGTATAGAGCTCGACCAATATGAACAATACATAAGTGAGTCAAGTGGGGCTTCTGGCAACTTATCTGCCGATAAAGTTTTAGAAATGATGTCTAGAATGAAAATGTCTGATGGGAAACCCCCTCCTTTATAATGTGGAATCTTTAGTGGTGAGGAGAAAGATAAATTTGCTTTCAATTCATTTCTTAGTCAATTTAATCATGTCATTGGATCCAGAAAAAAATCTGTCCGATTCTGCCAAACAAATATATTTACATGGGTACCTTAGGGGCTATGCCTTGAAGGTAGTTAAGCATTTGACTATTTCTGACCGTAACTACCACTTGGCAATTGAATTGTTAAAAGAAGAATTCCTTGACGTAAATTACATTATTGACGAGACTTTCAAGAACATTTTGAGTGCTGCTCCAAGTGCTGAATATGACCAAGAATTCTCGTCGGTGAAAGTTTACCTCAATGAAATCAAATCCTATCTGCATAAATTGAAAGCATATAATGTTAATTTATTGGAAGTGGGGTCCTCTTCGCATAAATTTGTGAGTCATATAGTATTTAATAAACTCTCCATACCAGTAAAGAGAGAGTTGGTTCACAAATTAGATACCAATTATCCTGTTATATCTGACATTCTTTCTAATTATAATGAAATTATCAAAACTTTATCTAAAACTGTTTTCAATAGGAAAAAGACCTTCACTAAAACCTCTAGTAAACCTAGTCCTACCAGTTCAATTAAACCTAAAGAAAATAAGGTAGGTGTAAGTACGATTCAAAATTATAAATTTTCAAATAAAGTAACTAAATTGACTCTTAAATTATGTGCAGCTGAAGGCCATATCTTGGGAAAATGCGTTAACTTTAATCATTATAATGATAAAGTGGCCAGACTGAGGGAGCTTTCACTATGCACTAGATGCGCTGGTTCAGGGCATGAAGACAATGAATGTTACGGGAAACAAAAAAAGTTAAGGTTTGAATTTCTATTGTGTAGAAAGAGGGAACACATAACTCCTTTGTGCCCTTTGAATAAAGCCGAACCAACTAAAACTAACGTAAGCGTATGTTTTGCTCAAAGAAGTTTTGATGCGTCTTATATTTTACCTACTATGCCTTTGTATTTAAGAAATGGCAAAAGGGCTAGGAAAGTCAGATGTCTGTTCGACACTGCCAGTCAGCGGTCATATATTTCCGAATCTTCCGCTAAAGGTCTTTGGCAGGATGTAGAGGCGTTGTATGCTTTGGAATGTGATGTAAGCACATATATAGGGCAGGAAACTAAGGGCTTCAAGCAAATGTCCACTGGAATAAATATAAACAATAATTTAATATTCATACCTAAAGACATTTGTGGGAAAATGAAAATTATTAGTAGAGATTTTGAAATGTTATCTGAACTTAAATTTCCTAGAGAGTCCCTTAATGAACTAGACTCGTATGATCTTCACATTTTTTGTGATAGCTCTGTAGAGGCCTATGGGTTTGTGGCCTATGCGGTTAATCAAAATGATAAAGGTTCTTATTTGTTCTCCAAATCTACATGGGCTCCACTGAATAAGAGAAATGAGCATGGTGTCCCTACTTTGAAACTAATGGGAGTAATTCTAGCTTTTAAATGTTTACCTTCTTTATTAGAAGCCTACAGTAATATAAATTTTCAATTCATTAATATTTGTGTTGATGCTCAAGTAGTTTCAAATTGGCTATTGACCAGACAAACTAAAATAAAATCTAAATTTGTTAGAAATAGAGTACTTGAGGCAGATGATCTTAAAGTTGAAATATCTAAGCTATTTAAACTACCTGTCTTATATCACTATGTAAATACAGAAGAAAATCCTGCTGACATGATCGCTAGAGGTTTATCCTATACTAAATATTTAAGTAAATCAACTTATTGGCTAGAAGGTCCAGAATGGTTGAGTAATGATTTTGACAAGTGGCCTCTTTACCCTTTATTGAGCATATCGTCTTACTATAAGCATCAAATAAGTACAGAATGCACTATGCAAATAAATAAAGTAAACGCTGGTATTCTCAATATAAATAAAATGTCAAATTATGAACAATTGTTAAGAATTACCAGTTACTTGTTCAAATTTTGTAGTAGATTAAAGGGTGGTGATCCTAAAAAGAAAGCCTTAGAGTATTGGGTGAAAATTGCACAGAAAGAATAATTTTCAGTAAAATTAGATTTTTTACAAAGCAGTGCCAATATTACTAATAATATACCTCCTCTAGTGTCCAATTTGAATCTATTTTTAGATTCAAAGGGTATAATTAGGTCTAAGGGAAGAATATCTAAGTGTTTGTACTTTGACTTTGATGTTCATAACCCAGTATTGCTTCCCAAAGAGCATAGGCTCACCTCATTGTTAATAAAGTATTGTCATTTGAAGGTACAGCATTTAGGAATAGGCACTACATTGAGCTACCTTAGGGAACAGGGATTTTGGATTCCCAAGGGTAGGTCAGCAGTGAAGACTGAGCTGAGTAGTTGTAATATATGTAGGAAGTATAATGCCTTAGCTTACAGATACCAGAAGTTTACAGATATGCCTAAACACCATATGAATTTAGTCAAGCCTTTTCAGCATGTAGGTATTGATTTCACTGGACACCTTTGGGTTAGGGATGAGTTGAGTGGCAAGCCCACAAAAATGTTCATTTTAGTTTTCACTTGTCTTAACGTGCGCGCTGTGCAATTTGAATTGTTACCACACATGTCCACTAAAAAATTTGTTCTCGCGTTCCAAAGATTCTGTAATATATACACAATACCACAATACCTGTACAGTGACAACGCTAAGTCTTTTCTCAAGGGTGGAAGTATCCTTGAAAGTTCTTTGGAGTCGCAGGAATTTCAATCTGAATCAAGTAAATGTAATATTAAACACATTAAAATACCTTTGTATTCAGCATGGGTTGGTTCTGCTCGGGAGAGATTGATTAGTGTATTAAAGAATTGTCTTTATAAAGTAATAGGAAGGTCTAAATTAACTTACTTTAAATTATTAACTACCCTTTCTAATATTCAATTAGCGATAAATTCCAGACCTTTAACATATAGATCAAGCTCAGAAAATTTAGAGTTTATAACTCCAAATTTATTTATCAAATTGCATGGTAATTCATCCCTCATTTTGAGAAAAGATGATAGTGATGTTTGGTTGGACGATTCTAGTCAACCTTCTTTAGAGAGAACTGTAGAAATACAGGAATAAATTATTGAAAATTTTAAGAAATTGTGGTATGAAAATTATCTCTTAAGCCTGAGAGAACATAGTAGAAATTTGTACCAAAGTAAGTGGGAAAATAGAATCAAAGTTGGTGACATTGTCCTAATTAAAGCAATTAATAAGCCCAGACCATATTGGATGATGGGCAAGGTATTAGAATTAATATTAGGATTTGACAATAATATTAGGCCTGTGAAACTAAAGCAAAGTAATGGGGCTATAGAATATCATTCTATTTGTAATCTTTATCCTATGGAACTGTCAGTGACACATGCTATAAGAGATAGGCGAATCAGAGACA
The DNA here is from genome assembly GCF_036898095.1 of Palaemon carinicauda. Taxonomy (NCBI): domain Eukaryota; kingdom Metazoa; phylum Arthropoda; class Malacostraca; order Decapoda; family Palaemonidae; genus Palaemon; species Palaemon carinicauda. The sequence continues at coordinate 178,424,905 of NC_090725.1, forward strand.
GCTCAATGGAAATTGAGGTAGAAACAGGCAGTATAAATAAACCTGAATCTATTTACGTTGAACTAGGCGAAAGGTCTGTAAGACCCAAGAGAAAGGCTACCGAAATATTTGAAAGAATGCTAAGGGAGAATTTAGATAATTTGTAAATACTGCTTTTCAGTATATTATTTACTGTAATTACTATTAAGTTTTTATTTTGACTAAAATGCTACACACTCGAAACTTTTTCAGTGTGAGGATATACTTTATCAAGTGCTTTATTTTTTAACTTTAAACAAAGATTAAGGGTATTGCAAATAATTTTTAGATAATAAGTAAATTAAAGTAAATACATAAACAAAAAGTAAATTTAGGAGATAGCCTATAGTAAACTAAGCTAAGACTAAAATTGGTGTAAATATATAAATAAAATGCTACACTTAAAATAAAGTGAAGACTAAAGTTAAAATGCTACAATTTTAGTAACGTGAGGATGGTACTAAAGTAACTTAGCCATACCTTTTATTTAGCGTTGTTGGAAATAATTGTTTAACACAGTAGCCAGATTTAAGGTGACCTTAATAAATAATGTAAAGTTAATGAAGATATTCATTGCAATTCTATAATCGCAATCCTTTGTGGGGCGTGTGTTAAAAACCAAAAATAATTATAGAGGTAAGAGTTGCAAAAGAAATGGAAAGCAAAACTGTTTCCTTATAAGGAGTACAGTTAACGTAAATAATTGTGTCCGACTGTGTGGGGAATAGCCGTTCGGTCGTTAGCTTGACTCGAAGCTTTACCTATTTTTCTTAATGAATTAAAAGTAAATAATTTAATGTTACTTAGTATAGTAACTATTAGCGTTAATGATAAGTAAAATGAATAATAAAATTAAACTTATGAATTGAATGACTTAAATTAGTAATTGCCTAATAGGCCTTAAGTTCGCGCGTGCGTAATATGTACCTGTCAAGTAAATTACCTCGAAGGTTACCACAGCCACGGCGAACAGTTCCAATAAAAAGTACTCAGTGGAAAGGCCGGCATCTTCCTAGAATATTAACTCCGAACAAAACTAAACGTTCAACACCCAAGACTACTTCAATTTTGGAAGACTTCAACGTCTACCTTGTGATAAGTGATCTGCATTATTCTGTATCTTAGGACATGTCTGGGGAAAAGGGTAATGTAGGGCAATATCACAAAGTATTACTATTGGATCTACTATTTGATGTAAGTTGTTTTGGGTTTCTGAATAATTGTTTTGTTTATTAAATATAAATAAGGTTGGAATTAAAATAAATTCCAACATAAGTCCAAAATTAACGATGCATTCCATTTAATATTCCATTCGGTTAAATAAGTGATTTTATAGAAGATGGCTAACTGGCTAACTGTCGCTCGGTATTTCGAATGGTAACCAATATGGAACTCGTGCGACGTAATTAGTTTCATATATTACGTATTATAATCTATTTCATATGTTTATATAATGTACTCGGTAACTAGTAAGCATCGATAACTTTAGGTGGGCTGTTATCTTTTAAATATTTGCAGGCTATTTATATTAAATCTATTAATTATATAAGTAATCATGTCTGATAAAGAGGAAGAGTTTGTTGACCCTATGAATATTATATCATCCTTGAGGAGGATACGGGGAATACACAAACGGAAAATAACTATTTACTTAAGGAAACTAACGGAGCTTCATGGTGATAATAGATTAACTTCTTCCTTTTGTAAGAGTCAAATAACTGTAATCGAAAAAGAGATAGAGCAGGTTAAACACTTTGATGAAGAGATTGATAATGTTTTGGAGACACATGAAATAATGAACAGTAATGAACAATATTATGTAAAGGATAGTCAGGCAGAATATAGCATTCAGGTTAGTATAGAGCTCGACCAATATGAACAATACATAAGTGAGTCAAGTGGGGCTTCTGGCAACTTATCTGCCGATAAAGTTTTAGAAATGATGTCTAGAATGAAAATGTCTGATGGGAAACCCCCTCCTTTATAATGTGGAATCTTTAGTGGTGAGGAGAAAGATAAATTTGCTTTCAATTCATTTCTTAGTCAATTTAATCATGTCATTGGATCCAGAAAAAAATCTGTCCGATTCTGCCAAACAAATATATTTACATGGGTACCTTAGGGGCTATGCCTTGAAGGTAGTTAAGCATTTGACTATTTCTGACCGTAACTACCACTTGGCAATTGAATTGTTAAAAGAAGAATTCCTTGACGTAAATTACATTATTGACGAGACTTTCAAGAACATTTTGAGTGCTGCTCCAAGTGCTGAATATGACCAAGAATTCTCGTCGGTGAAAGTTTACCTCAATGAAATCAAATCCTATCTGCATAAATTGAAAGCATATAATGTTAATTTATTGGAAGTGGGGTCCTCTTCGCATAAATTTGTGAGTCATATAGTATTTAATAAACTCTCCATACCAGTAAAGAGAGAGTTGGTTCACAAATTAGATACCAATTATCCTGTTATATCTGACATTCTTTCTAATTATAATGAAATTATCAAAACTTTATCTAAAACTGTTTTCAATAGGAAAAAGACCTTCACTAAAACCTCTAGTAAACCTAGTCCTACCAGTTCAATTAAACCTAAAGAAAATAAGGTAGGTGTAAGTACGATTCAAAATTATAAATTTTCAAATAAAGTAACTAAATTGACTCTTAAATTATGTGCAGCTGAAGGCCATATCTTGGGAAAATGCGTTAACTTTAATCATTATAATGATAAAGTGGCCAGACTGAGGGAGCTTTCACTATGCACTAGATGCGCTGGTTCAGGGCATGAAGACAATGAATGTTACGGGAAACAAAAAAAGTTAAGGTTTGAATTTCTATTGTGTAGAAAGAGGGAACACATAACTCCTTTGTGCCCTTTGAATAAAGCCGAACCAACTAAAACTAACGTAAGCGTATGTTTTGCTCAAAGAAGTTTTGATGCGTCTTATATTTTACCTACTATGCCTTTGTATTTAAGAAATGGCAAAAGGGCTAGGAAAGTCAGATGTCTGTTCGACACTGCCAGTCAGCGGTCATATATTTCCGAATCTTCCGCTAAAGGTCTTTGGCAGGATGTAGAGGCGTTGTATGCTTTGGAATGTGATGTAAGCACATATATAGGGCAGGAAACTAAGGGCTTCAAGCAAATGTCCACTGGAATAAATATAAACAATAATTTAATATTCATACCTAAAGACATTTGTGGGAAAATGAAAATTATTAGTAGAGATTTTGAAATGTTATCTGAACTTAAATTTCCTAGAGAGTCCCTTAATGAACTAGACTCGTATGATCTTCACATTTTTTGTGATAGCTCTGTAGAGGCCTATGGGTTTGTGGCCTATGCGGTTAATCAAAATGATAAAGGTTCTTATTTGTTCTCCAAATCTACATGGGCTCCACTGAATAAGAGAAATGAGCATGGTGTCCCTACTTTGAAACTAATGGGAGTAATTCTAGCTTTTAAATGTTTACCTTCTTTATTAGAAGCCTACAGTAATATAAATTTTCAATTCATTAATATTTGTGTTGATGCTCAAGTAGTTTCAAATTGGCTATTGACCAGACAACCTAAAATAAAATCTAAATTTGTTAGAAATAGAGTACTTGAGGCAGATGATCTTAAAGTTGAAATATCTAAGCTATTTAAACTACCTGTCTTATATCACTATGTAAATACAGAAGAAAATCCTGCTGACATGATCGCTAGAGGTTTATCCTATACTAAATATTTAAGTAAATCAACTTATTGGCTAGAAGGTCCAGAATGGTTGAGTAATGATTTTGACAAGTGGCCTCTTTACCCTTTATTGAGCATATCGCCTTACTATAAGCATCAAATAAGTACAGAATGCACTATGCAAATAAATAAAGTAAACGCTGGTATTCTCAATATAAATAAAATGTCAAATTATGAACAATTGTTAAGAATTACCAGTTACTTGTTCAAATTTTGTAGTAGATTAAAGGGTGGTGATCCTAAAAAGAAAGCCTTAGAGTATTGGGTGAAAATTGCACAGAAAGAATACTTTTCAGTAAAATTAGATTTTTTACAAAGCAGTGCCAATATTACTAATAATATACCTCCTCTAGTGTCCAATTTGAATCTATTTTTAGATTCAAAGGGTATAATTAGGTCTAAGGGAAGAATATCTAAGTGTTTGTACTTTGACTTTGATGTTCATAACCCAGTATTGCTTCCCAAAGAGCATAGGTTCACCTCATTGTTAATAAAGTATTGTCATTTGAAGGTACAGCATTTAGGAATAGGCACTACATTGAGCTACCTTAGGGAACAGGGATTTTGGATTCCCAAGGGTAGGTCAGCAGTGAAGACTGAGCTGAGTAGTTGTAATATATGTAGGAAGTATAATGCCTTAGCTTACAGATACCAGAAGTTTACAGATATGCCTAAACACCATATGAATTTAGTCAAGCCTTTTCAGCATGTAGGTATTGATTTCACTGGACACCTTTGGGTTAGGGATGAGTTGAGTGGCAAGCCCACAAAAATGTTCATTTTAGTTTTCACTTGTCTTAACGTGCGCGCTGTGCAATTTGAATTGTTACCACACATGTCCACTAAAAAATTTGTTCTCGCGTTCCAAAGATTCTGTAATATATACACAATACCACAATACCTGTACAGTGACAACGCTAAGTCTTTTCTCAAGGGTGGAAGTATCCTTGAAAGTTCTTTGGAGTCGCAGGAATTTCAATCTGAATCAAGTAAATGTAATATTAAACACATTAAAATACCTTTGTATTCAGCATGGGTTGGTTCTGCTCGGGAGAGATTGATTAGTGTATTAAAGAATTGTCTTTATAAAGTAATAGGAAGGTCTAAATTAACTTACTTTAAATTATTAACTACCCTTTCTAATATTCAATTAGCGATAAATTCCAGACCTTTAACATATAGATCAAGCTCAGAAAATTTAGAGTTTATAACTCCAAATTTATTTATCAAATTGCATGGTAATTCATCCCTCATTTTGAGAAAAGATGATAGTGATGTTTGGTTGGACGATTCTAGTCAACCTTCTTTAGAGAGAACTGTAGAAATACAGGAATAAATTATTGAAAATTTTAAGAAATTGTGGTATGAAAATTATCTCTTAAGCCTGAGAGAACATAGTAGAAATTTGTACCAAAGTAAGTGGGAAAATAGAATCAAAGTTGGTGACATTGTCCTAATTAAAGCAATTAATAAGCCCAGACCATATTGGATGATGGGCAAGGTATTAGAATTAATATTAGGATTTGACAATAATATTAGCCCTGTGAAACTAAAGCAAAGTAATGGGGCTATAGAATATCATTCTATTTGTAATCTTTATCCTATGGAACTGTCAGTGACACATGCTATAAGAGATAGGCGAATCAGAGACAGCTCAATGGAAATTGAGGTAGAAACAGGCAGTATAAATAAACCTGAATCTATTTACGTTGAACTAGGCGAAAGGTCTGTAAGACCCAAGAGAAAGGCTACCGAAATATTTGAAAGAATGCTAAGGGAGAATTTAGATAATTTGTAAATACTGCTTTTCAGTATATTATTTACTGTAATTACTATTAAGTTTTTATTTTGACTAAAATGCTACACACTCGAAACTTTTTCAGTGTGAGGATATACTTTATCAAGTGCTTTATTTTTTAACTTTAAACAAAGATTAAGGGTATTGCAAATAATTTTTAGATAATAAGTAAATTAAATACATAAACAAAAAGTAAATTTAGGAGATAGCCTATAGTAAACTAAGCTAAGACTAAAATTGGTGTAAATATATAAATAAAATGCTACACTTAAAATAAAGTGAAGACTAAAGTTAAAATGCTACAATTTTAGTAACGTGAGGATGGTACTAAAGTAACTTAGCCATACCTTTTATTTAGCGTTGTTGGAAATAATTGTTTAACACAGTAGCCAGATTTAAGGTGACCTTAATAAATAATGTAAAGTTAATGAAGATATTCATTGCAATTCTATAATCGCAATCCTTTGTGGGGCGTGTGTTAAAAACCTAAAATAATTATAGAGGTAAGAGTTGCAAAAGAAATGGAAAGCAAAACTGTTTCCTTATAAGGAGTACAGTTAACGTAAATAATTGTGTCCGACTGTGTGGGGAATAGCCGTTCGGTCGTTAGCTTGACTCGAAGCTTTACCTATTTTTCTTAATGAATTAAAAGTAAATAATTTAATGTTACTTAGTATAGTAACTATTAGCGTTAATGATAAGTAAAATGAATAATAAAATTAAACTTATGAATTAAATGACTTAAATTAGTAATTGCCTAATAGGCCTTAAGTTCGCGCGTGCGTAATATGTACCTGTCAAGTAAATTACCTCGAAGGTTACCACAGCCACGGCGAACAGTTCCAATAAAAAGTACTCAGTGGAAAGGCCGGCATCTTCCTAGAATATTAACTCCGAACAAAACTAAACGTTCAACACCCAAGACTACTTCAATTTTGGAAGACTTCAACGTCTACCTTGTGATAAGTGATCTGCATTATTCTGTATCTTAGGACATGTCTGGGGAAAAGGGTAATGTAGGGCAATATCACAAAGTATTACTATTGGATCTACTATTTGATGTAAGTTGTTTTGGGTTTTGAATAATTGTTTTGTTCATTAAATATAAGTGAGGTTGGAATTAAAATAAATTCCAACAGTCACACAGTTGAGGTTCTTAAACAAAACGATGAAACAAATTACTTATCAATTCATATGGGAAAACATCAAGAACATTTCTCAAACTATAATCAACTCGTAGAACATGTTACAAAACTTCATCAAACCTGCTTTTAGTCAACATCTCTCTCTCTCTCTCTCTCTCTCTCTCTCTCTCTCTCTCTCTCTCTCTGCAACCACAGCCCAAACTTCGTAAAATTTTCGAACACGAATAGTTAAGCAGATTTGTAAAAATAATATGTTAAAGATGCCATGATCAATGAAGAGAAGGGAGTGGCTTCAGCTATTAACTAAAAACCCTAAAGAGTTTATTTTGTATCTGTACACAGTAATAAACCAATTAAAAACAGCATTAGCCCAATGAGACACTCAAATGGTAAACTTATAACAAATATTATGGAAAAAGACGAACTGACAAATGCACATTTCACAGGTGTATTTACAGAAGAATCAAAGACCCTCCCAGAAACAGTTATCAAATGTGAAGTGCCACATCCACTAAACACAATCACCTTTACTATGGATGATGTAAATAAAAAAAAAACACTCAGTAAGTCTAAGGCACAAGGCCAGATGATGTTCATCCATGAGGGATTATAGAACCAGAAAAAGATATAATCCCACACTTTCACAAAATATTCCAAAAGAGCCAACGGCAGTAAGGCACTGTAAAATTAAACCAATGTTCTTTAGTCTTGAATTGTACCATAGCCTTGGTGCCATGGTCTCCCACTGTCTTGGGTTACAGTTTTCTTGCTTGAGAGTACATTTGAACATGCTATTCTATCTTGTTTCTCTTCCTCTTGTTTTTTTTTTCTATTTTTTTATAGGTTATCTATAAAAGGTCTAATTTAATGTTGTTACGGTTCTTAAAATATTTAATTTTGATTGTTCATTACTTTTGTTTTTTATTTATTTCCTTTTTTCATTTCCTCATTGGGTTATTTTTCTCTGTAATAGTAATAATAATAATAATAATAATAATAATAATAATATATGGAAACAAGGCATTGTTCCTCCAATCTACAAGAAGGTACCAGAAGAAGAACCTGGAAATTACAGAGCTGTGTCTAACTTCAGTTACTTACAAATTTTTTTAATCAATTATAGTACACTAGATTCAATGGTAAATAATAATAATAATAATAATAATAATAATGATAATGATAATGATAATGATAGATGAAACTAGGCAATGTTCCTCTAATCTACAAGAAGGTACCAAAAGAAGAACCTGGCAATTACAGAGCTGTGTCTAACTTCAGTGACTTACAGATTTGTTTAATCAATTATAGTACACTAGATTCAATGGTAAAATATATAGAGAAGAGCAATCTTCTGTAAGACAGCTAAAGAGATCTAGTGTTACAAATCTGCTCCAATTTTTCCACATATTTAGCATACATGACAAAAACAAGGCAAATAGACATCATATACCTAGACTTTTACAAAGCTTTGGACAAAGTCCCTCATGAAAAATAACGGTTAAAATTAAAGCACTAGGCATCAGTGATAAGCCAGCTGAATGGATTGCAGATTGACTGACAGACAGAAAACAGTAGGCAGCTGTTACAAACGAAGTACCTCATGGATCAGTACTTGGCCCATTATTATTTCTGATTTACATTAACGTCATAGATATACGATAACCTAGTAGAATAGTAAAATTTTCCGACTATACTAAACTAGGTATAAACGCTGTGAACTCAAGATTTAGAAGCATTGAGAGGATCTAATTAAATTGGGAGAATGGCCCAGATAATGCTAAATGCCTTTCAGCTATGGACAATGTAAAGTTATGCATTATTATTAGTAAAGATTTTAAGTTAACCAAACAGCACATAAAACTTGAAAAGAAATCAGAGAATCTTATAGGTTATTTAGAGACAATTCAAATACATAAACTAAGACTGGTAATGCAGCTGTACATATCATTAGTAGTCCACATCTAGAATGCAGAGTCCATCTCTGGGCTTCAAGTATTCAGAAGGATATAGAGTGGAACCAGTACACGATAGTGTAACTAAACTGTTCCTAACATTAAGTCAATGAATTATTCTATATATAGACGGAGCATGGAAAATTTGAACTTATTTGATCTATAAACTCGACGACTTAGGAGGCATCTGATAGAGACATTCAAAATTATTAAAGCAATAACACATGTATAAAACAGCAACCTCTTCACGCTAAGCACAAATCAGTCTAGACTCTAGAGGTAACCGATACAAACTGGAATTAACAAGATGCAATTTTTTTACATATAAAATAGCAAATACATGTAACAGACTTCCAGCGGGTGTCGCGAACAGTAACACGATAAACGAATTCAAGAATAAGTTAGACATGATCATACAAACTCTGTTAACAACTAATTTGCTTTACTCAAGAGCAAATGGAGTCGCTACAGATGAACTTAAAAGTGTTTGAGACGACAAAAATCCGTGTTACTCCTTGTAACACACACACTCTCTCTCTCTCTCTCTCTCTCTCTCTCTCTCTCTCTCTCTCTCTCTCTCTCTCTCTCTCTCTCTCTCTCTCTCCCTCTCTCTCTCTCATTTTTGTGACTAATAGAGTTAACGATTATAACAACTGGTATCATTTAGAATTTATGATCCTCAAAGAATCGACATAGAGATTTCAAACGAATTAACAATTAGGGTTAGGCAGCGCATTCATCGGATATTGTGAACAGAAGCTATTAGAAAGTTTTTGCCTTACTACCAAACATAACAAATATTTACAAATATTTTCATAGTGCTCATTGAAAAAAAATAAAATTATCGAGTAGAATTCTGTAAAACGTTTAAAATTAATGATTCATCCATATCAGTAGCTATTAATCAACTTTATTTATTACACAATCTGATATCAAAGAAAGATATTTAACAAAGAAAAATGTATTACTTTTATGTGAACAGAATATTTGTTAAAAGATAAGCTACTTTATTTATCTATATTTTGGAAAGATCTAAAATGAAGAATATACTTTTACTTGAGCTTCTGAGAATGATAATCACTTGCAGTGAATTTATTGGTTATAGGACATATTATTATTATTATTATTATTACTTGCTAAGCTACAACAAAAGTTAGAAAAGCAGGATGCTATAAGACTAGGGGCTCCAACAGGGAAAATAGCCCATTGAGGAAAGGGAAACATGATAATTTAATATTTTGAGAACAGTAACACCATTGAATTAAAAATCTCCTATATAAATCATAAAAACTTTTACAAAACAAGAGGAAGAGAAATATATTCCATAGAATAGTGTGCCCAAGTATACCCTCAAGCAAAAGAACTCTACCCCAAGACAGTGAAACACCATGGTACAGAGGCTATGGCACTACCTAAGACTAGAGAATAATGGTTTGATATTGGAGTGTCTTTCTCCTAGAAGAGCTACTTACCATTGCTAATGAGTCTCTTCTACCCTTTCCAAGAGGAAAGTGGCCACTGAACAATTACAGTGCAGTTAACCCTTGGGTGAAGAGGAGTTGTTTGGTAATCTTAGTGTTGTCAGGTGTATGAGGACAGAGGAAAATATTTAAAGAATAGGCCAGACTATTCAATGTGTGTGTATAGGCAAAAGGAAAATGAAACGTAACCAGAGAGAAGGGTCCAATGCCTGACGAGTCAAAGGACCCCATAACTCTCTAGTGGTAGTATCTCAACGGGTGGTTGGTGCCCTGGCCAACCAACTATCTAGAGGGAGGGGAACGTTTTCATTTCAGCAAACATATCGGTTCACAAATACGTAGGCCTATGTGTTTTCCCGTTACTGACCTGTTATAAGCATAATCCTAGAATCTTTGATGAAATGTAGTTTTTTACATTCTACACAAAGGCTTCTGGAAAGACATGAGGCGATGTAATTATAGAGACGGCTTCTTATCATAGTAGTCTTTCATTGATACTAACATCACTGACAGTATAATCATGTAACTTCCAAGAATGGCAACAAGGTCTTAGAAGAAGGTAAAAACCTTACAATACCTATGATTTGAGTATTCAACTGTCATATATATATATATATATATATATATATATATATATATATATATATATATATATAAAAATGCAATCTAGGCTATAAACCTAGATGGAAAAGCAAGATGCTATAAGCTTGATGGCTCCAACAAGGAAAAATAGCCCAATGACGAAAGGAAACAAGGACGTAAGTAAACTACCAGGAAAGAATAAACAATCAAAATAAAATATTTCAAGAACAGCAACAACATTAAATTAGATCCTTCACATATAAACTATGAAAACTTCAAAGTAACAAGAAGAGAACTCTAATCCAAGAAGTGAAAGGCCATGGTACAGAGGCTAGGGCCCTATCCGAGACCAGAGAACAATGGTTTGATTTTGGAGCGTCCTTCTCCTGGAAGAGCTGCTTACCATAGCTAAAGAGTCTTTTCTACCCTCTCCAAAAGGAAAGTAGCCACTGAACAATTATATTGCAGTAGTTTGGTAATCTCAGAGGAAAATGTGGTAAGAATAGGCCTGACTATTCGGTGTATGTTAGGCATAGACGAAATGAGCCGTGACTAGAGAGAGGGATCTGATGTAGTACTGTCTGGCCAGTCAAAAACGAATACTATTGATACGGTGCCATAGCTAAGTGATGGGGCGCATTTATTGCAGTTTCTAGGTCCGTGTCTCGACCCCGTCCTATGCCAGCGAACAGTTACCATGCAAGATAAATGTGGCAATAAGTTCCATAATTACTTCTCTCAGGAAATAACTGAACATTAAATGTGGCCTAAGAATTCCAAATTTTTTGTTTAGGGATAATTTTCATGTTCAAACCAGGACTATATCATGATCAGGCTATTGAATGAAAATATTGCTATGGAACAGCATTTATATAAAAAATATTTACTCAAGGTTTTGAAATTGATTTATGATTCTCTTATTCATTGAGAACATGAACCTTTATCAATTAATCAACATATTCTGAAACTGTGACTGATGTTCATGGTGAATTATTTATTCGTGGGTTCAGGTTCACGGTTGGGGGGTGGAGGGAGGCATAGCCTTTGCAACGGCACCTCCAAAGATTATCTTCTTATACTGTTTTGTCTTTTTCTTCCCACCAAGTTTAGTGTTTTTTCTTTTTCTTTGAGTTTATTTCACTATATAAAAATAATTCTATTATTTTCTTAAGGTCTTACTCGTATGGTTGTTGAAGCTCAATTATTCTATTTCAGACATAAATCAGAAACCTCATGCAGTACTTATTTTGCGATTTTAATGGTGCCTTTGTCTGTGATTCTATTTTCGTGTAACGTTTCCTCGTAAGGTTAAATATACGAAATTGAAACCTAACTGCCGATAAGTCGGCAATAAGCGTAATGAAGAAAAGTATGACAAGGTGAAACTTTGAAACGATTACAAGACCTAGATGACCTTTGCTTGGGAAGGGTAATGTTTCCGAGTAATGTTATGCGGTGTAACCAAGAGCAGCATTAGTCACTCGCCGCATAAATCAACCAATCCCAGAACAATGTTTAAATACCGTTCGGCGATCATTAACGTCATTTTCAGTTATTTTTGAAGTGTGATATATATATATATATATATATATATATATATATATATATATATATATATATATATATATATATATGAAATAGTTTTTGATCAATGAAGATTCCTTTCATGATGAATAATAACATAATAACAATTCAGCAATTGTTAGAGCTGTATGATGTGTGATGGCAGGGGAACACAAAACATTATGTATGGACGCAATTCAATATAATATCACACGATCCGATCCCAGTTTTATACATACATACATATACCGAGGCACTTCCCCCAATTTTGGGGGGTAGCCGACATCAACAAATGAAACAAAACAAAAAAGGGGACCTCTACTCTCTACGTTCCTCCAGCCTAAACAAGGACTCAACCGAGTTCGGCTGGTACTGCTAGGGTGCCACAGCCCACCCTCCCACGCTATCCATCACAGATGAAGCTTCATAATGCTGAATCCCCTACTGCTGCTACCTCCGCGGTCATCTAAGGCACCGGAGGAAGTAGCAGGACCTACCGGAACTGCGTCACAATCGCTCGCCATTCATTCCTATTTCTAGCACGCTCTCTTGCCTCTCTCACATCTATCCTCCTATCACCCAGAGCTTTCTTCACTCCATCCCAGTTTTAAGATTATAATTATTCTAACTCATATTTGCTGTTATTTACTATACCCTTCTAGTGAACAACTTATTGACAAAACTGATCGATGAATAGTTTGGCAATTATTATGTCTGGACTGGAAAATCTTTTGTAAACAAAAGCTGGGAGTCCTCTCTCTCTCTCTCTCTCTCTCTCTCTCTCTCTCTCTCTCTCTCTCTCTCTCTCTCTCTCTTTTTATATATATATATATATATATATATATATATATATATATATATATATATATATATATATATATATATACGTGTGTGTGTGTGTATCGAAAGAATGTAATTCTAAAGGAGGGGAAGGAGGGATTTTTGTTTGAAAGAAATTCACTATCATTTAATCAGTATCATAATATTTTCGACAATGATTCCAAATTATAATAACGTTGTATAGACCCACTTGTTGTTATTCGATATAACATTATAACAAAAAAGTTATTGCCTAAAATAATGAACTTTAGTATAGTTTGGAAAATTTGTCCAGACCGATAAACCTTACTAATACCCAATTCCCAAGTCCAATAACAACACATTTTTCTTAGATAGCATATCGACAATTGGTATGCAACAATGCAGTATATATGAACAAGTATTTCAGGAAACACTAGTTTTTGTGTGAGCAGTCAATTACCAGAGAGCACCTACAAATATTTTTTCAGATTTCTTTATATCCTCCCCTAGCTTACACTACTAAGGTTCGGTTAGGTGTATTTATGGCTTTTCTTGGCCTCTTTAAGTGTTTTTTTTTTTTTTTTAAAGATACGATTTACATTGTTATGAAATTTTGTGCCACCACAAATGAATTCTACTACATTTTGTAGATTCTATAAAGACAAGTCACTTAATGCTTAAAATATTTGCATGACATAATCTTTAAGCATTCTCTGTCATAGTTACTGACTACAAGGTTAATAAGAATGAGACAAATTGGTTGAAAGCTGTGCAGGTTAGGATGTGTGCATTCACTTATACAAAATGCACTTTTGTTTTAATTGCTACTATGGTATGGAACATGTGTTGATTCTATGTTCCCGCTGAATAAGCTCTGGTTCCAGCTGTAATTTCTTGATTAACCCTGGATAGGTACGCTCCTCGGACACCCCTTTAAGGGTATACTCGGACGCGCACGACCCCGACGCCAAAAAAAAAATCTTGAAAAATCAGTTTTTGCAGTAACCTCCTTTTTTCTTTTGCCAAAAAAACTTCAATGAATGCTTAAAACAACTGTAAAGATAAATACTACTCATCTGCAGAAAAACTATTTATTATAAATATTTAAAAAATTAAGTAGAATAAAAGACCTTACATAAAAATTCATAAAAAAAAAGTTTATACATATATACACAAATCCTTTTAGGAATTGATTCTTGAATGTTTAGGACACATCTTGATGTATTTTGGATGAAGTCAGACCCATGGAGGTGAAGATCTGAAATGAGAAAAAAAGGGTAACTTTTTTTTGGCCAAAAAAATTTGTCCAAATTTCATGAATTTTTTTGGGTACCCAAATGAAATAGGAAGTGGCTATTTTTTTTTAGGGAATAAACATATGTTATCCTAAAATAGAAATATGTAAAAAAAGATCTTCATTATTTTGTAAATTACATTTATATCAGGGGCCATATCTAAAGGTCATTTTTTGAGTACTTAGAAATTTCGTAAAAAAATACATATATTTAATATATAATATGATATTTATGCAGGTAAAAATATACCAAAATATCACAAATTTTATAGGGAACAAGAATATATATAGATAGGGCAACTTACGCTTCGGATATGCCCACAAAATGGCCGCCAACCACACTGACTCAGATTCCCTAATCTGCCACTTGAAATGTAGGAAGGGTATGTCAATTTCAAGGTGTTATTTACTAATCTAATTATTCTTGGATATGCATAAAAATTGTATGGTGGGTTGCTGGATAATTGTCGATTATTTTACGACTATAAAATTAGAATTCTGACCCAAAAAAATTTTTTTGAAGAGAAATAAAATCGAAAAAAAAAAATTTAAAACAATATAATATTTTAGCTAAAAAAATTTGATGATATTCAATCAAAAAAGAAGTAAACAAAATTTTCCGACAAATAAACATCTAGAGGAATCATTACTCTGTGATAGTTCCTTAGTACGTAGTAATTTTGAAAGAAATGGGAAAAAACGAAAAAGTGGCAATCGCAGGAAAATTGAACACATACCTACATATATGCCATATCTGGCTAAAAATAAAGATAGGCATGGGTAGCCAGATCATCTAGAAACACTTTCCAACACTATAAAAATACAAGTTTTGCGACACTACTTGCCAATTCCTTACGGTAACATGACTAAGCAAAAAAATGCAAAACAAATAAAAAGGGGCACTCGCGGGAAAATGGCCAACATTGTAATATACGGCATTTCAGAAAAAAAAAAAATTTCAGCCACGTACTAGGCAAACCATCAAGGCACATTTTCCGACAAATAAACATATAAATGAATCATTACTCTGTGATAGTTCCTTAGTACGTAGTAATTTTGAAAGAAATGGGAAAAAACGAAAAAATGGCAATCACAGGAAAATCGAACACATACCTATATATACGCTATATCTGGCTAAAAAAAAAATAGGCATGGGTAGCCAGATCATCTAGAAACACTTTCCAACACTATAAAAATATAAGTTTTGCGACACTACTTGCCAATTCCTTACGGTAACATGACTAAGCAAAAAAATGCAAAACAAATAAAAAGGGGCACTCTCGGAAAAATGGCCAACATTCTAATATACGGCATCTCAGATAAAAAAAAAAGACATGCACGTGTTAGCCCAACCATCAAGGCACACTTTCTAACACATAAACATGAAAAAAAAATCAATAATATACGGCAATTCCTTACTACGTAGTAAATTTTTACAAATATTGAAAAAAAACAGAAATTGGCAACCGAAGTTAAATACCCAATATACCAATAACTACGTCGTATCTGACAAAAACAAAGTCACGCATGGGTAGCCAGATCATCTAGACACACTTTCCAACACTAAAAAAGCAAAAGTTTTACGACACTATTTGGCAATATCTTACGGAAAAAGGACTTGGCAAAAAAATGAAAAAAAATTAAAAGGGGCACTCGCGGTAAAATGCCCAACATTCTAATATACGGCATCTCAGATAAAAAAAAGACATGCACGTGTTAGCCCAACCATCATGGCACACTTTCTAACACATAAACATGAAAAAAAAAATCAATAATATACGGCAATTCCTTACTACGTAGTAAATTTTTACAAATATTGAAAAAAAAACAGAAATTGGCAACCGCAGTTAAATACCCAATATACCAATAACTACGTCGTATCTGACAAAAACAAAGTCACGCATGGGTAGCCAGATCATCTAGACACACTTTCCAACACTAAAAAAGCAAAAGTTTTAAGACACTATTTGGCAATATCTTACGGAAAAATGACTTAGCAAAAAAATGAAAAAAAATTAAAAAGGGGCACTCGCGGTAAAATGGTCCTCGTGGTGATGAACGACATTTTGACTAAAAAAAAATCATGCACATGGTAGCCAAACAATCCACCAAGACTATCCACAACTGATAACCTATACAAGTTGCACCATTCTACGACAATTTCATAATATGTAATAACTTTGATAATTATGCAAATTACCTTAGAAGGGTAAACTCGGTCGCGCTCGACACCGACACGTCTCAGAAATCGGGGAAGAAGTACAGCTACAGCAATACACATCTGGACACTACTAGAGCGTGTAGGCGAGACACCTACTGCAGGTCGATCACCCACAAATTCAGTCACGGGGGTGAGTCACGTGAGAAAAACCTCTTTTTTTTTGACGCTCGGGGTCGCGGACGACCCACCGTACCTTTCCAGGGTTAATGAGCAATTATATTCAGTTAGTATCAAAGAAGGTTTACAGGAGACATCATAATTTCATAGTTGTCTTTATTTACATTGTAATATAACCCGAGGAGTATAGTGTAAAAACTAGACTACAGTGACCAAATGCAGTTGCTTAGCTTGCTGAATGTAAATATCCGCTGAAAAGTAAAGAAAACGTTTCATTATTTTAATTCTAATTCAAGAATCTTCCATATATACAATGTAAACTAAACGTGCCTTAGTTTGAATTATTATTATTATTATTATTATCATTATTATTATTAATATTATTATTATTAGCTAAGCTACAACTCTAGTTGGAAAAGCAAGATGCTATAAGCCCAAACACAAGATTCATGCATATGGTAGAGTGAAGTATTAACACCCACAATTCAAACGCTCTTGTTCAGATGGCTCAGGTCGTTCGTTGCTCTCCCACGTCCTAATAACGAACCATTATTGCCAATAGGTTCTCTATGGGGTTGAGGTCGCACCCCTTTGGTGCCTAGTTTATTACCTGGATTTCTGGGCGATGCTCTAACCAAGCTCTGACTACTGTGTTGGTATGAATGGGGTTATTATCGTGCAATAGAACGATTGGTTGTGGATTGGGAGTAGCCATAGCCAATGGCTCACACTGTGGGAAGGAGGACATCCACACAATCATTGCTCTTGAACCTTTCAAATATTATCCAACCCCACAAATTAATAAGACCTCTTCCACTCATAGCTCTCTTCTGAATATTTGTCTCATTATAGCTGGTATTCCGTCACCTATAGTGATGCCTTGTTCGTGCTTCCACTGATGTAAAATATTTTTCGTCTGTAAAGATGACCTTTTTCCAAAGGAGTGATCAACGTGAAATATTATAAAGGAAATCCAAGGCAATATTCCAAGTGTTTTTATGTCAATTTTCCTTTATTGGTCGGTATGTGATTATGAATACCATCTTCGTGGAATCACTGTCTTGATGATTGACTGCTTACACAAACACTAGTGTTTCCTGACATACTCATTAATATATGCTCAATTGTTGCATACCAATTGTAGATATTCTATCTAATGAAAATGATTTGTTATTGGACTCGTGAATTGGGTATAAGTAAGGTTTTTCAGGCTGAACAAAATTTCCAAACTATACCAAAGCTCATTATTTTAGACAATAACTTTTCTGTTAGAATGTTATACCGAATACCACAACAAATGGGTCTATACATCATAATTATAAATTTGATTCTTTGCCGAAAATATTACGATACTGATTAGTCGATGGTGAATTATTTTAAAACAAAATGCCTACTTCCTCGTAACAGCTCTTAAAACCTCATCTGCCATATCCCACAATTTATGCCTTTAGAATCCATCTTTTTCGATATATTGTGACGGCGCCGAGTAAGGTTGTGAACTCAAAGGCAGGTTGGAAACGACTGAGTTATATTATTGTAGAACATTCTCCTTATATACAAAACCTCAAGGCAACAGGACATAACAAGTTCACAAGAAAGACAATATTACAGAGGAAAAACCAGACATGAATTTTCATGTTTGTTTTAGTGCGAGGGAAGAGCGAAGATACAAGCATAATATATACAAAAGGAATTATGTACAATTTTGTGAAACACGGTTGGTACATGGCTCCCCCCCTAAAAATGACATACTGTACATGTTGAATAGGGCGCCCTAATCTAGAGAGGCGAACTGTAGGCGGGTCATCTGGCAGAAGATAAGCAGGTTTTAGACGATCAATGGAGACCAAGTCTTCTTTGCCCCGAATGTTTAGGAGGAATGCTTTCGGACTGCGTCGGATCACAAGGAAAGGGCCCGTGTAAGGGGGCGTTAGTGGTGGCTTGCTGGTGTCGTTGCGCAGGAAGACGTGCGTTGCAGAGTGCAAGTCCGTTGGTATGTGATGCTTCGCTGGGGGCTTGTAAGTCTGGCGGAACGGAGTAAATTTTCCCACGATGTGATGTATGCGCTGGAGATCGTCGGAGGAGGTTGTAGAAGGAAAAAATTCGGCGGGGACGACCAACGGGTCGCCATACACCATTTCAGCTGTCGAGGGCGTCTTTAGGAGTGGTCCTTAGTCCCAGGAGGACCCAGGGAAGCTGAGTAAACCAGTTGCAATCCTTGCAGCGGGACATCAAAGCTGCTTTGAGGGTGCGATGAAAACGTTCAACCATTCCATTGGCAGCGGGGTTGTAGGCCGTTGTCTGATGTAGGGTGATGCCCAGGAGATTCGCTAATGACGTCCACAATTGAGAGGTGAAAGTGGTTCCCCTGTCAGAAGTGATATGCTCAGGGATACCGAATCTTGAAATCCATCCTGAAAGTAAGGCAGATGTACATGAGGCGGACGTTGCCGTTTCCATTGGAATAGCTTCAGGCCAACGAGTGGAGCGGTCGATGACGGTAAACAGGTAACGATGTCCTTGTGATGTGGGTAGGGGGCCTACAACGTCGACGTGAATGTGCGCGAAACGACGCTGAGGTTGAGGAAAGGTGCCCACTCTTGAATCCGTGTGTCGATGTACTTTGGAAGTTTGGCAAGAAGTACAAGCGCGGACCCAATCCTCAGCATCCTTAGAAATGCCGTGCCAAATGAACTTTGCCTTCAGCAGCTGTGCAGTAGAACGGCACGAGGGATGTGAAAGGCCGTGGATGAAATCAAACACCTGTCGGCGCATGGGAGCAGGAATCCAAGGTCGCGGTCTACCAGTACTGACGTCACAGAGGAGGGTGGTGTTGGAGTCTTCAAGGGGAAAATCTTCCCAACGGAGGGACGTGCAGGATGTCCTACAAGCTTGATAGTCTGGATCCTGTCGTTGGGCTTCAGCCAGGGTGTTGTAATCCAATCCCAGTTGAACGGCAGCCAACGTGTTTCCTGACAGGGCATCGGCAACGGGATTCATTTTCCCAGGGACGTATTGGAGGGTGCAGTTGTATTCAGCCACGGCGGAGAGATGTCTGCTTTGACGGGCGGACCAGGCGTCAGACTGTCGAGTGAAGGCGTGCACCAGAGGCATGTGGTCTGTGCGAATGACGAAGGGCGTACCTTCTAAGAAATGGTGAAAGTGACGGACAGCCAAGTGCACCGCCACCAATTCTCGATCGAAGGTAGAATAACCCAATTCTGCCTTGGACAGTTTTCTGCTGAAGAAGGCCAATGGGCGAGGCGAGCCTTTGACCACCTGCTCGAGTACTGCACCAATAGCGACGTCGCTGGCATCGGTGGAGAGAAGGAGAGGGGCGTGTGGGATAGGAAAAGTGAGAGCCACAGCAGTTGATAGGGCCTTCTTTGCATTGCAGAAGGCTGCTTCTTGAAGGCGACCCCACTTCAGGTCCTTTGGCTTGCCCTTGAGGGAGGCGTAGAGGGGAGCAAGAGTGGCGGCAATGGCTGGCAGAAAACGGTGATAATAGTTGATCATGCCCAAGAATTCCTGCAGAGCTTTGACGGTCGAGGGCGCGGGGAAGTTCTGAACGGCTGCTACCTTCTCAGGGAGGGGATGGACTCCTTCAGGAGTGATACGGTGCCCTAAGAACGACACTTCGTTGGCGCCAAAGGTACACTTGTCGTACCGGACTACAAGGCCATTTTGTTGCAGGCGGTCGAGCACGATGCGCAGGTGACGGAGGTGTTCCTCTTTTGAGGAGGAGAACACAAGTATGTCGTCCACATAACATACACAGAAAGGGAGGTCCCCTAAGATGCCATCCATGAGACGTTGAAACGTTGCCCAAGCATTACGAAGGCCAAAACATGAGTAATTGAAGGTGTATGTGCCAAACGGAGTGGTGATGGCGGTCTTGGGGATGTCTTCTGGGTTCATAGGCACCTGATAATACCCCTTCAGGAGGTCAAGCGTAGAGAAAACCTTCACTTTGTGCAGGTAGGAGGTTACATCGGCAATGTTTGGGAGGGGGTAGTGATCCGGTTCTGTTTGCATGTTCAGGCGCCTGTAATCCCCGCACGGACGGAGGAAGCCGTCTTTCTTCAGAACGATGTGTAAGGGTGACGACCATGGGCTGGAGGCCTTTTGGCAAAGGCCCATTTTCTCCATTTCGGCGAACGTCTGTTTGGCGACTGCCGATCGTTCCGGTGCCAGACGTCTAAATTTTGTGAAGACTGGGGGTCCCGTCGTCATGATATGGTGATAAATACCGTGCTTGGCAGGAACCGTGGGCGTTTGGCGAAGTTCTGGACAGAAAACTTCCGGGTACGACGTGAGGAGGTGGGCGTAGGCATCCGTGGGTGCGCTGATGTGGAGAGAGAGGTTAGAGGGGGCGGGTTGAAGAGGTGTCGACAAGTACGAGTCTGGGTTGACCAATAGTCAGTGGGCGACATCGACCAGAGGGGGGAAATAAGAGAGGAAATCTGCACCAAGGATTGGCATTGTGACGTCAGCAACGAGAAACTTCCAATTGAATTTACCGTTTTCGAACGATAATGTGAGGTACTCGTAACCGTAGGTGGGTATCGCAGATCCGTTGGCAGCTACCAAGCGGACGTCGGCAGATGTAGACAGACTACGTTGTGCCTTGAAGAGTTTCCTTGGCAAAAGAGAACGACAAGCACCCGTGTCTACCAAAAATCGCACGCCCGTTCCTGAATCCTGTAAAAAGAAAAGATTAGAAACATGGGAGGCCACCGCCACAAGCGATGGCCTACTTACATGTTTTTTGGCCACTGACAATCTTTGGCACATTTCTTCCCGGTTGCCCCGAATCTGAAGTGATAGTAGCAAAACTGCGGCGGATGGGAGGTAGTAAGTGGCTGTAGAAGTCGTTCGTTGGGGCGCGAGCGATTGGTGGGTGGTGGGCGGCTTTGTCGCCGCTTCGGCACGTCACGGAGTAGGCGTGTATGTCCTACGGCATTCATGTCAGCTTCGGTTGACGTTGAATAGGCATCCTCGTCGTCAGGGGTGGAGGCGTTGA
>NC_090725.1:178456649-178464149 GCF_036898095.1 Palaemon carinicauda
GGCCTATCCGGATTGCTATGTCCGTCTGAGGACGGAACCAGCATCCAAGGAGGAAACAGAGCCGAAGGAGACGATTGTCCTTGATCTATTTAAGGCACAGGCCTTATATACAGTGAAGCACTTACCAAGGAAGCTGATAGCTTCCAATATCTGGGGAAAAGACCTCTTACCAAGTGAAGTGGTCAAAGAGGTCGTAGATAAAGCCGCTTCGGAGAATAGGAATCTCCTCTCCAAATGGGGCTTGTCCTCTGAAAGGAAATCTTCCGCTGATGAGGGTCCCCAGCCGAAAAACAAGTCAAAACGACCAAGAGTGCCCTCTCGGCCAAAGCAACAGCAACAGCTTCCCATGGCCACGATGCCCCAGACGGTGGCACAACCAACCACCACCTTTCAACTGGTGCCCCAAACGCTGGCGACCCAGTCGCCCGTGTTCACCCCAGTATTTGAAAGGCAATCAACTACCTTTAAGCCGAAGTCTCGAGGTTCCTTTCGAGGATCCTCTAGACGCCCCTTCAGAGGTAGGGGCAACAAAGGTGGACATGGCCGAGGAGGCAAGTCCTCCAACCAGCACTCCAAGTGAGATGTTGCCGGTAGGAGGGAGACTTCTCCACTTCCGGGATTGTTGGACCTTCGATCCCTGGGCCCACAGCCTAATCAAGAAAGGACTAGGGTGGAGTTGGAGCTCAACTCCACCAAACTTCCCTCAATTCTTCCAACACTCAACCCCCTTACTGGAAGGATATGTTTAGGAACTCTTGAACGAAAGAGTTATAAGGAAGGCAAAGTCCATTAGATTTCAAGAAAGGCTATTTTGATTTCCGAAGAAGGATTCGGAAAAGCTCAGAGTCATTCTGGACTTATCACCACTCAACAAGTTTATAGTGAACCACTAGTTCAGAATGTTGATGCTTCAGCACATAAGGACCCTTTTGCCCAAACGGGCATTCACAGTCTCTATAGACATGACGGATGCATACTGGCATGTTCCAATCAACCGTCAAGTTTCCCCCTACCTAGGGTTCAAACTACAGAAAAGAAAGTACGTTTTCAGAGCCATGCCCTTCGGCCTAAACATAGCCCCAAGGGTATTCACAAAGCTTGCGAATGCAGTCATTCATCAACTACGCCTGAAAGGAATCCAGGTGGTAGCCTACCTGGACGATTGGCTGGTGTGGGCAGCATCCGAGGAAGAATGCATGCAAGCCTCCAAGGAAGTAATCCAGTTCCTGGAACACTTAGGATTCAAGATCAACTTGAAAAAGTCTCGGCTTTCTTCCACTGGGACCTACAGTCACACTGCCTTTCCATTCCATCAAAGAAGAAGAAAGAGATAGCAGGATCTGTCAAAAGACTCCTTCAATCCAACAGGATATCAAAAAGGCAACAGGAGAGAGTGTTGGTGTCCCTCCAGTTTGCCTCGGTGGCAGATCCAGTATTGAGAGCACAAGGAAAAGATGCATCAGGAGTTTGGAGAAAATACGCATCAAACGCTCGAAGAGATCTACAAAGACCGATACCAAATCGTCTGAGATCACTACTCAAGCCATGGTCGGAGGCCAAGAACCTAAGAAACAAGGTACCCTTGAAACCACCTCCTACAGCAGTCACCGTTAATACGGATGCCTCGAAGGAGGGGTGGGGAGGTTATTCTCATCATCGGAAAGTCCAAGGAACCTGGTCTCCCGTCTTCAAGTTCTTCCACATAAATTTTCTGGAAGCCATGGCAGTTTTTCTATCTCTGAAAAAGCTGAAACTTCGCTACTCAATCCACATCCGTTTGGTTCTAGACAGCAAAGTAGTAATGAGATGCCTAAATCGACAAGGCTCGAGATCGCCTTACATAAATCAAGTGATATTGGCCATCCTTCGTCTAGCCCAGAAGAAGAGATGGCGCTTGTCAGCAGTCCACCTTCAAGGGTTCCGCAATGTGACGGCAGACGCTCTATCCAGGGTCAACCCGATAGAGTCCGAATGATCTCAAGACGCAAGATCATTCTCTTTCATTTTACGCAAAGTCCTAGGACTGCAGATAGACCTCTTCGCAACGAGCGATAACAAAAAGCTACCCCGGTATGTAGCCCCGTACGAGGAGCCTCTAGCGGAAGCGACAGACGCAATGTCCATAGATTGGAACAGGTGGTCTAAGATCTACCTGTTCCCTCCAACCAACCTTCTGCTGAAAGTCCTTGACAAACTGAGATCCTTTCGGGGGACAGCAGCAATAGTGGCCCACAAGTGGCCCAACAGCATTTGGTTCCCTCTGATAACGGAACTACGTCTGAAGCTGATCCCGTTGCCGGAACCAGTTCTGATTCAGCAAGTGTAGAAATTGACTGTCTCTGCTTCATCAGAGAAAACCCAGAACCTTCATCTCATGATTTTCTCGTCCTAGCGGTCAAGAAACGGT
Organism: Palaemon carinicauda; assembly: GCF_036898095.1. Classification (NCBI taxonomy): domain Eukaryota; kingdom Metazoa; phylum Arthropoda; class Malacostraca; order Decapoda; family Palaemonidae; genus Palaemon; species Palaemon carinicauda. The sequence continues at coordinate 178,459,057 of NC_090725.1, forward strand.
TTGGGTTTTCTGGAGACAGTAATAACTTCTTAGAAGAATACAAGTCAAAGTCAACAAGAAGACTATATGAGCCTTCCTGGAAGAAATAGATGGCCTTTGTCAAGGCAAAGAATCCTGAGGAGATATCTACGGATTTCTGCTTGTCCTTCTTCATCCATCTGCATGAACAAGGTTTAGCAGCTTATACGATTACTACATGTAAATCCGCCCTAGCCCGACCAATACTATACGCCTTCCAGTTAGACTTCTCTAATGAAATCTTCAACAAGATTTCTAAAGCCTGCGCTAAACTTACGCCTGCAGCTCCTCCAAAGCCCATTTAATGGTCTTTGGATAAAGTTATTCACTTAGCTCAACCCTAAACAATGAGGATTGCTCGTTGAAAGACTTGACTCAAAATGTGATATTCTTATTTGCACTAGCCTCAGGAGCCAGAGTTAGCGAAATAGTGGCCCTCTCGAGGGATGATGGCCACATTCAGTCCACAGACAGCGGAGAACTGAACCTCTTTCTGGACCCGTCGTTTCTCGCCAAGAATGAGCTGCCCACTAAGAGATGGGGTCCCTGGAGAATCTGCCCTCTGAAAGAAGAAGCATTCCTCTGCCCAGTGGATTGCTTAAAGGTCTATCTTCGTAGAACATCAGACTTTAAGGGAGGTCAGCTTTTCAGGAGAGAGACTTCTGGTTCAACGTTATCCTTGAAACAGATAAGGTCGAAAATCACCTATTTTATACGCAGAGCGGATCCAGACAATACACCCGCAGGTCATGATCCGAGAAAAGTTGCCTCGTCTCTGAATTTCTTTCAGACAATGTCGTTTGAAAGCCTGCGTGCTTATTCTGGTTGGAAGTCTTTCAGAGTCTTCTTCAAGCACTACGCGAGGCAATTACAAGAAATAAAATTTCATGTGGTAGTGGCAGGCAGTGTTATAAAACCTGCCGCTTGATTACTGCGAAGAACAGTGCACTAATTGGGACTTTTAGTGAAGGTGCACATGATAGACTTTTAAGGTATATCATGTTGAGTATTGTGTTTAGGAAGACACTATAGACTGTTCTATCTATACAGGTGACATCAAGCATAATAAGCTGACACAAGTGCCAGGCATTCTTATATGCACAGTGTTCCTAGTAATAACACCATACATAGGGAAATATTATATTTCCCTTTGAGTGGCTAATGTTTCCTTTTCAGGTGAAACTTATCTATTTTCTGTTATTACTGTTTATGCTTTTACGCAGAATTGTTCAGCGTAAGATGTAATTGATTACAACCATGATTTCTATTTTTTTTTGATAAACTATAGAAGGAATCTTCGCGTCTCTTTCGCCTCAAACATTCAAAATTATTTATAAATCAGAGCATCCTTGATTCTCTTGATATTTAAGGAAATATTGGGGAGCTATGGTTTCTACCATTCCAAGCAAACAGGTAAGAACTGATTGTACAAACTGTTTATCTTACTGATTTAAGGTTTCCTACATGTATACAAGCTCCCTGTGGCCGCGGGGGCATAAAAACAATTAGAATAGCGCCAACGTTATCCCTGCGTGTCGCAAGAGGCGACTAAAAGGGACGGGACGAGGGGGCTGGGAACCCCCTCTCCTGTATGAAAATCCTGTGAGACATTATCAAAGAGATGGAGCTGGGGGGAGAGTGACTGCTCCCCGCACTCTAGTTTTGGAGTGTTTGAATGTGCGTGGATGTAGTACGATAGAGAGTAAAAGATGTGAGATTGGAAGTATGTTTAGAAGTAGAAGGATGGATGTATTGGCCTTGTGTGAGACAAAGATGAAAGGAAAGGGTGAAGTGATGTTTGGTGAAATGTCTGGTAGAGTGTCTGGGATTGAAAGGGGAATAGCGAGAGAGGGTGTGGCTTTATTGCTGAGTGAATGGATGACAGGTAAAGTAGTGGAATGGAAGGAGATATCATCTAGGTTAATGTGGGTAAGGGTTAGGTTGGGTAGGGAATGTTGGGCGTTTGTCAGTGCGTATGGGCCAGGTAGTGAGAAAAGTGAAGAAGTGCGGAATGAGTTCTGGAATGAATTAACTAGGTGTGTAGAAGGACTGGGTAGAAGAAATTATGTAGTTGTCATGGGTGACTTAAATGCTAGAGTGGGCGCTGGAGATGTAGAAGGGGTCATTGGGAAGTATGGCGTACCAGGTGAAAATGAGAGTGGTGAGAGACTGGTAGATATGTGTGTTGAACAAGAGATGGTAATAAGTGCTAGCTTTTTTAAAAAGAAAGATAAAAATAAGTATACATGGGTAAGAGTGGCAAATGGAAGAGTAGTAGAAAGGGCATTAATGGATTATGTGTTGATAACTAAAAGAATGTTTGGCAGATTGAAAGACTTGCACGTGTTTAGGGGTATGGCTAACGGTATGTCTGATAATTTTTTGGTGGAAGGAAAATTAGTTGTAGCAAAAGAGTGGGGGAATAGAGTAGGTGGATGTAAGAGGGAGCTAGTGAGGGTTGAAGAGCTCATAAAATCGGGGGTAAAAAGTAAATATCAGGAAAGGTTGAAAATGGCATATGACGAGGTGAGAGTAAGAGAAACTGGTAATTTAGAGGAGGAGTGGAAGTTAGCAAAAGAAAATTTTGTTGGGATTGCAAGTGATGTATGTGGCAAGAAGGTTGTTGGAGGCAGTATGAGGAAGGGCAGTGAATGGTGGAATGAAGGAGTGAAGGTAAAAGTGGAAGAGAAAAAGAGGGCTTTTGAAGAATGGCTGCAGAGTAATAGTATAGAGAAGTATGAAAAATATAAAGAGAAAAATGTGGAAGTAAAGCACAAGGTACGTGAGGCAAAGAGGGCAGCTGACCTGAGGTGGGGTCAGGGACTGGGTCAGTCATATGAAGAGAATAAGAAGAAGTTTTGGAAAGAAGTGAAGAGAGTAAGGAAGGCTGGCGCAAGAATTGAAGAGACAGTGAAAGATGGAAATGGAAGGTTGTTAAAAGGAGAGGAGGCAAGGAAAAGGTGGGCGGAATATTTTGAAAGTTTGCTGAATGTTGAGGATAATAGGGAGGCAGATATAATTGCTGTTCCAGGTGTTGAGGTGCCAGTGATGGGAGATGAGAATGAGAGAGAGATTACAATAGAGGAAGTGAGGAGAGCACTAGATGAATCGAGAGTAGGAAAAGCATCTGGTATGGATGGTGTGAAAGCTGAGATGTTGAAGGAAGGGGGTGTGACTATACTTGAATGGTTGGTGAGATTGTTTAATGTGTGTTTTGTGTTGTCAATGGTACCAGTAGATTGGGTTTGTGCATGTATTGTACCACTATATAAGGGTAAGGGAGATGTGCATGAGTGTTGTAATTCAAGAGGTATTAGTTTGTTGAGTGTAGTTAGAAAAGTGTATGGTAGAGTAATGATTAATAGGATTAAGGATAAAACAGAGAATGCAATCTTGGAAGTACAGGGTGGTTTTAGAAGAGGTAGGGGTTGTTTGAATCAGATTTTTACAGTTAGGCAGATATGCGAGAAATATTTAGCAAAAGGTAAGGAGGTGTATGTTGCGTTTATGGATCTGGAGAAAGCATATGATAGAGTTGATAGGGAAGCAATGTGGAATGTGATGAGGTTATATGGAGTTGGTGGAAGGTTGTTGCAAGCAGTGAAAAGGTTCTACAAAGGTAGTAAAGCATGTGTTAGAATAGGAAATGAAGTGAGCGATTGGTTTCCGGTGAGAGTGGGGCTGAGACAGGGATGTGTGATGTCGCCGTGGTTGTTTAACTTGTATGTTGATAGAGTGGTGAGAGAGGTGAATGCTCGAGTGCTTGGACGAGGATTAAAACTGGTAGGCGAGAATGATCATGAATGGGGGTTAAATCAGTTGTTGTTTGCGGATGATACGGTACTGGTAGCAGACACAGAAGAGAAGCTTGACTGACTAGTGACAGAATTTGGAAGTGTGTGTGAGAGAAGGAAGTTGAGAGTTAATGTGGGTAAGAGTAAGGTTATGAGATGTACGAGAAGGGAAGGTGGTGCAAGGTTGAATGTCATGCTGAATGGAGAGTTGCTTGAGGAGGTGGATCAGTTTAAGTTCTTGGGGTCTGTTGTTGCAGCAAATGGTGGAGTGGAAGCAGATGTACGTCAGAGAGTGAATGAAGGTTGCAAAGTGTTGGGGGCAGTTAAGGGAGTAGTAAAAAATAGAGGGTTGGGCATGAATGTAAAGAGAGTTCTATATGAGAAAGTGATTGTACCAACTGTGATGTATGGATCGGAGTTGTGGGGAATGAAAGTGATGGAGAGACAGAAATTGAATGTGTTTGAGATGAAGTGTCTAAGGAGTATGGCTGGTGTATCTCGAGTAGATAGGGTTAGGAACGAAGTAGTGAGGGTGAGAACGGGTGTAAGAATTGAGTTAGCGGCTAGAGTGGATATGAATGTGTTGAGGTGGTTTGGCCATGTTGAGAGAATGGAAAATGGCTGTCTGCTAAAGAAGGTGATGAATGCAAGAGTTGATGGGAGAAGTGCAAGAGGAAGGTCAAGGTTTGGGTGGATGGATGGTGTGAAGAAAGCTCTGGGTGATAGGAGGATAGATGTGAGAGAGGCAAGAGAGCGTGCTAGAAATAGGAATGAATGGCGAGCGATTGTGACGCAGTTCCGGTAGGCCCTGCTGCTTCCTCCGGTGCCTTAGATGACCGCGGAGGTAGCAGCAGTAGGGGATTCAGCATTATGAAGCTTCATTTGTGGTGGATAATGTGGGAGGTTGGGCTGTGGCACCCTAGCAGTACCAGCTGAACTCGGCTGAGTCCCTGGTTAGGCTGAAGGAACGTAGAGAGTAGAGGTCCCCTTCTTTGTTTTGTTTCATTGTTGATGTCGGCTACCCCCCAAAATTGGGGGAAGTGCCTTTGGTATATGTATGTATGTACATGTATACAAACCTGTCTGTCTCTTTATATCCAGACTTGGGAGGATTCAATAACCTATACAGGACTATACCATCTAAGTACAAACTAGGCTTTACATATATAATGACACTAATATACATACTGTTTGCTAGATTGTTCCTTGAACTCACAATCCTCGGGTTTTTCCTAAAGTTTACCTAGACTTTTCCCTGTAGGGGGCAGGAAGAACTGACAT
>NC_090725.1:178469149-178489149 GCF_036898095.1 Palaemon carinicauda
GTCCCATCATTAGTTATTTCTTTTATATATATAATCCGTAAGTTTTTTCATAATTCTGACCATCATTTGTATTTTGATATTTGAAGACTGTACAATTCCATATGTGTTACTAGGTATACAGTTAGTTGTAGCAATCTTGCCTTCGCCATTATAAAGCTCAACACTAGATTAGACAGATGTCTGATATGCATCTTCGGGGGACGTTTTATATTCTAATCAAGCGATGGAATCAGCTGGGAACCTGAGTAATCTAAAAGTTTTATTCTAGCTGTAACCAGATTATGGAACGATCTTCCTAATCATGCAGTTGAATTGGGTTGAATGGTTACTGATCTTGAGATATTTCATATTCTTTATTCACTACTTTACATATAGTTTATTTCCTTATTTCTTTTCCTCACTTGGCTATTTTCCCTGCTGGACCTCTTAAGGGCTTATTGCATCTTGATTTTCCAACTGGGAGTTGTAGCTCGACTAATGATAATAATAATAATAATAATAATAATAATAATAATTATGATAATAAGAAGAAGAAGAAGAAGAAGAAGAAGAAGAAGAAACATTAAAGCGCCACCCACTAAATCAGTGTTTCCCTATGAGTAGAATTCCTAAAAGGTTCCTCTATCAACCTATAACATTGGCAACACTGAATACCTAGTCAAAATGATTCGAAATTCCCATAGATGAGTTATTATCTATCAACTTTAGTAAAGGTTGGTTCCGGTGGCACAGAGAGTCATTGACTGTAGCCTTAGAACTATATTATTATTATTATTATTATTATTATTATTATTATTATTATTATTATTATTATTATTACAAGCTAGGCTATAACCCTAGTTGGAAAAGCAAGATGCTATAAACCCAAGGGTTCCAACAGGGAAAAATAGCCCGGTGAGAAATGGAAACAAGGAAACAGATAAACTACAAGGGAAAAAACAATCAAAATAACTATTTCAAGAACAGTGACATAATTAAATAAGATCCTTCACATGTAAACTAGAAAAAAGAGAGAGAGAGAGATGATAGAACACCATGCACAACTGTACACCCAAGCAAAAAACGGATTTTGAGCGAAGCGAAAAATCTATTTTTGGGTGAGATGGCCATATCGTCCTGATGGAAGGTTCCTTCAGTAGCTTCCTTTGGTTATATATAACTACTAAGACATTCCCAGAAAATTAAACTAAAGGTTTTCACAGAATTCTAACTTCTAGAGCGAGTATTCTAACGGTTAAACTTTTAGAATATCGTATATCAACAGCGGACGCATGCATTAACACGTCACATGGCCATCTGCACCCCACCTAGCGTTTACGCTTCGTGGGGAGATGTGGCGAGTGAATGTGGGAGGTAATTGAGGTGCCGTTCCAAAGATACTCTCCCTTCGTCACTGTTACGATACTCTCAGCTGCGTGACGTCACGTCCGCCATCATCCTTCCGTTCTAGCTATAGCCGGCCTCCGCGATACAGTACAGCAGGGAGGGGCCTAGTAGGCTGAACTCGAACAGTCAGGCGGGCCCATCAGGACGACATGGCCATCTCACCCAAAAATAGATTTTTCGCTTCGCTCAAAATCCGTTTTTTGGGCTCAAGCCATGTCGTCCTGATGGAAGTGTACCAGAGAATTAATGTATCGTGGGTTTGTTTCCAATTCAAGTGCCTGGTACTCCGAATAAACGTTCCGTGGTCTGGTGACCAAGAGACCGTGACATCTTCGTGTAATATCACTACCAGAGGCATTACAATGACCTGGCGTCCCGCCCCCCTGGCGAGGAAGGTCCTAGTAGGACAAGAGGAACATCTCGAAGTAATCTGACGAAGAAAGACTCACCTGGATAAGAAATCGTGCCGGTCTCCAGACAGAACAGAAGGGTAAGTATTTGTGTAGGAACAAATTTATACCATTAGGTGAGAACATAAGAGAAAGTAGGTACACTAATCATAATAACTTTAGAAAAGGTTCAGTAAAACGCGAACAGCAATATATTTTCATATAATAATAGGAGCGAAGGAGACGCATGTTGTAAATAAGATAAATATTTTATTTGAAATTTGCAAGAAAATATGAAAATTTTTGTACAATAATAAAATACAATAATAGACATAGATATGGTAAAAGCTGGTGGTGCAGAATCTGAAAGAGAAACAATCATTTCTGTAATCACTAGTTCCTGAGGAACGTCAGTCTTTCAAGTCAAGATACACTTTATGTTCGAGAACATGCGGCACATGTGTACGAATCTGTCATTTCACCTTAGTAAAGGACAGTCCATTAGTGACACTAAGTGTCCACTGAAATCACTATGTAACGCACTAGGGTCAACACAGGCACCCGTTTGAGTTAAAGTCCCGAGAAAACTCCCTGTCCTATGCAGCACTAAACAGCAGGTTTCATCACGCTACCTGCTGCCACCACGAATCTTTTCACTTCTTGCACCTGTTTCGAATAGTGTTTGAAAAACACTCTGGGGGACTTCCAGCCTGTGAAGGATCAGAGGCTTTCGAAGTCCATTCCTTGGAAGAAATTTAGGGAAGAGGCGACTTTCCTGGGATTGTGACCTGCGAGCGTACTGTCAGGATCCGCTCTGCGAATGAAGTAGGTGATTTTCGCTCTAAGTTGTTTTAGTGACAGGTCGCTGCCCGACGTTTCTCCTTTGAAAAGCTGTCCTCCACCAAAGTCAGAAGTCCTTCGAAAATAGACCTTAAGACTCTCCACAGGGCATAGAGAGACATCTTCCTTCAGGGGGCAGATTCTCCAAGGGCCCCATCTTTTGGTGGGAAGTTCATTTTTAGCGAGAAACGTGGGGTCAGGGAAGAGGGTAAGTTCCCCCGTGCTGGCGAACTGTATCTGGCCCTCTTCTCTTGATAATGCCACTATTTCACTGACTCAGGCTCCCGAGGCGAGAGCAAAAAGGAAGATCACTTTCTGAGTCAAGTCTCTCAGAGTGCAAGATTCGTTGTCCAAGTTAGAGGCAAAATGGAGCACCTTATCCAGGGACCAGGTGATGGGTCTCGGTGGAGGTGCTGGACGGAGTCTAGCACACGCCTTCGGAAGTTTATTGAAGATTTCGCTGGATAAATCTATTTGGAAGGCATACAGTAGTGGTCTAGTCAAGGCCGATTTGCAGGTGGAAATCGTATTGGCTGATAAGCCTTGTCCATGAAGGTGAATAAAGAAGGGCAAGCAAAAATATATGGATATTTCCGTAGGGTTTTTTGCCTTGACGAAAGATACCTACTTCTTCCAGGATGACTCATATTGCCTTCTGGTAGCTCTGTTTTGTATTCCTCTACGAAGTCCAAACTTTTCTTCGAGATCCCAAACCTTTTCTTCATGGCTAGGGAGAGAAAATCATGAGATGAAGGTCCTTGACTTTCTTTGATGAAGCGAAGACAGTCGAATTCTGTACCTGTTGGGAGAGAACTGGGCGCGACAGGGGGATCAGCTTGGGCTGTAGCTCCAGGACTAGGGGGAACCAGTTGCTCCGGGGTCACTTGGGAGCCACTAGGGCTGCTGTCCCTTTGAAGGTTCTCAGTTTGGAGAGGACTTTCAGCAGAAGGTTGGGTGGAGGGAACAGGTAAATCTTGGACCATCTGTTCCAGTCCAGGGACATGGCGTCCACTGCTTCCGCTTTGGGGTCTTCGTAAGGGGCCACATATCGAGGAAGTTGCTTGTTGTCGCTCGTCGCAAAGAGGTCGATCTGTAGTTCCGGGACTTGAGAGATGAAGGGGAATGATCTTGCGTCTAGGGACCATTCTGACTCTATGGGGGTTTGTCCTCGATAGAGCGTCCGCCGTCACATTGCGGAATCCTTGTAGGTGAACTGCAGACAGGTGTCACTTCTTCCTGTCCGCTAGGCGGAAGATGGGTAGTAACACCTGATTTAGATGGGGCGATCTCGAGCCCTGACGATTGAGACATCTGACTACCACCGAGCTGTCCAGAGTTAGACGCATGTGTATCGAAGGACGCGGGGACAATTTCTTCAGGGTGAGAAGAACCGCCATGGCCTCCAAGATGTTGATGTGAAACGTCTTGAATAGGGGAGACCATGTTCCTTGAACTTGTCGCTGGTGGGAGTGGTCCCCCCCCCAACCCTCCAGGGAAGGTTCCGTGTGGATGTTGAGCGACGGAGGCGGAGGTTGGAGAGGGATGGATCTTTTCAAGGGCCTTGCTCTGACCACGGGCTGAGCAGGGAGCGAAGCCTGTTTGGAAGGGGTCTCTTGAGGTCTCTTCGAGCGACAGATGCGTTTCGTCTCCAGACTCCAGATGCATCCTTTAGCTGTGCTCAAAGCACTGGGTTTGTCACTGAGGCGAACTGTAGTGAGCCAAGAACTTGCTCTTGCTGTCGTCTTGATATCCGTTTTGATTTGAGAAGTCTTCTGACAGACCCTGCTATTTCTTTCCTTTTCTTTAATGGGATGGAAAGGCGGTGTGACTGAAGGTCCCAATGGATTCCTAACCATTGGAACTTCTGAGCTGGAGCGAGGCGAGACTTCTTGGTGTTTATCTTGAAACCCAGATGTTCCAGGAATCGGGTTACTTTGCAGCAAGCTGTCAAACACCTTTCTGGCGAAGTTGACCAAACTAGCCAGTCGTCAAGGTAGGCCATCTCTTGGACGCCCTGAAGGCGTAGCTGGTGGACGATAGTGTCTGCTAGCTTGGTGAAGATTCTCGGAGCCACGTTGAGCCCGAAGGGCATGGCTCTGAAGGCGTAGCTTCTTTGATTGAGCCGGAATCCTAGGTAGGAGGAAGCGTGGTGGTTCATTGGGATGTGCCAGTAGGCATCCGCCAGGTCTATTGAGACCGTGTAGGCCTTGCGAGGCAGTAGGGCTCTGATTTGTTGAAGAGTCGGCATCTTGAATTTGTGGTTCACAATGAACTTGTTGAGAGGGGACAAGTCCAGAATGACTCTGAGTTTGTCCGAGTCCTTCTTGGGAACACAAAACAGTCTTCCTTGGAACCTAGTGGACTTTACCCTCTTGATCACCATCTTGTTCAAGAGTTCTAGGACATATTCTTCCAAGAGGGGTGTTGATGGCTGGAAGAATTGGTGGAAGGTTGGAAGTGGTTGCGTCCAGCTCCAACCTCGTCCCTTCTTGATGATGCTGTGTGCCCAAGGATCGAGGGTCCAGCGATCCTGAAAGAGGCGGAGTCTTCCTCCCACCGGAATCACTTCATTGCTTCTGGTTTCCCGACGGCCTGCCACCTCGGCCGCTAGCTCCCCTCCCTCCTCTGCCCCTGGAGGGGCGGCGCGTGGAGTCTCTGCCTGAGCCTCTACCTCTGGAACGAAAGGTAGTTGACTGACGCTTGTAGGCAGGGGTAAAGGCCGGTGATTGTGATACCACTGGTTGGGGGACCAACTGAAAGGTCTGCTGCGGTTGAGAGACCACTTGGGGAGTAGCAGGAGCCAGAAACTGGCGTTTCTGTTGACGCTGCTGGGGTCTTGGTTTGGAGGATTTGGAAGATTTCTTCTTAGGCTGAGGGCCTTCGTCCTGGGAGGATTTACTCTTTCTCGACATGCCCCATTTGTTGAGAAGGCTCCTATTCTCGGAGGCGGCCTTGTCGATGAGTTCTTTCACCAAGTCAGAGGGAAAGAGATGTTTACCCCAGATGTTGGAGGAGATAAGTTTCTGGGGTTTGTGTTTCAGTGCCGCGTTGGCAAACACGAACTCTCTGCAGGTTCTTCGGGACCTGATGAAGCTGTACAGGTCCTTCATCACAGTCACAAGGTGGGTTTTTGCCAGAACCATATAGAGGTCCGGAACCCTAATGTCCCCAGCCGTGACCTCGCGCTGAATCTGGAGAGACAGGGAAGCAGCCAGTCTCTCCTTGGTCTCTTGCTCCCGACGAAGAAGGTGGTCGTTCAATTTCGGGAGGTCCTCGTTAAACTGACGTCCGGCTACTTCAGGGTCCAGCTTCCCAACCGTGAAGGTGTACTGGATATCTTTCCAGAACTTGTCGTCGGGGGGAAGGGCGAGGGAGAGTGGCCTACACTCCTCCAAGGTAGGACAGGGTTTTCCTTCTTTCACCGCCTTCATGACTGCATGGAAGGCTTTTTCCACGAAGGGGAAGGATGTGGAAGAGGGAGCAAGAAAGGACGGGTGCTTCTTGCTTAGAGCCGGCATTTTTGAATTGGTGAAGCCGTGGCTCTTCAGGCAGTCTGCCAGTAAAGCTTGGGCCTTTGAGTGATCAAACACGATCACCTCCTTAGGCTCAGTCTCCTCCTTGGAGGCCGGTTTGGTCTTAAGTCGGACGTAACAGTCCGGGTAAGCCTCGAAGTTCGGGAAGAATTCCACTTCTTCCCGGAGGATAGACCCAAGCTTGTCATTTATAAAGATCTTGCCAGTTGTGATTGGCATATGCTTGGCGTATCTCCAAGGGTTAGACTCCGAGCAGGAAGGAAGATCTTTAACCGAGATCTTCTTCGGTTGCCTCATTTCCAAGAAACGACTTGTGATCTGGGCAGAATGCTTACTAAGCCTCTCGTCCATTAAGGCCACCAATACCCGGATGGCATCTTCGGTGGCAGGCAGTATGGGCTGCGGTGCGGCGGAGGTAGAGGGGGCTGGCTCCTCGGTCACTACAGGAGCTGCCGGAGGTGGAGGGGCGGCCTCGCCCTCCGAATCAGGGTATTCCACCTGATCCTCTTCATCCTCCGGATCCTCGCCCGTGAGGGTCCTCTCAGTGTCGTCGGACACGTCCGACATCTTCTCCACCTCGTCTAGACTACACCTGCTAAGCGTAGTCTCGATGTCCGTTTCAACGGTTACTTGAACCAGTGGGATCTGATCCTGGGGGATCACAGAGTCTGCCGACGCTTTCGGAAAAAGGATGGCCCTCATCTTCTCGTTGGGGAGATACGGTCCGGCAGCGTTTTTCTGGAAACCGCGCACCCACCTTCGCAGTTTCTCTCGAGCATTGTCCCTGGCTTCTAAGGACGGGGGGTTGTCAAATCCCTTGTTGAGGAGGCCTTTGCAGACTGGGCAGGAGACTGGATCCCAGTATTTGAGGTTGCCCTTCTTCGACGTACAAGGGGCGTGAGTCCGACACGCACCATGCCCGTAAAAGTCCAGGCGGTGGACCGAGCAGAAGGGGCTTTCTCATTTCACATACTCCTCCTGTAAAAGAAAGAGAACATGAGTACATGGAAATAGAGTCATGACTTACATTACTCTTAAATTAAGATTCCTTAAACTAATTCTTAGCTTAGAATTGTGTTATGTGAGCTCTGGATAAATGAGCTAGAAAAGAAGTAGGAAGACACATACTTGTGAATCCCGTCCAGCCAGGTAACGCGACCTTTTCTGCTGGCAATTCCTTAAAACCTGGGTTATAGGAGAGGGAATGGTATCCCTATGGGGAAGCCAGCCTAGGCTTCCTTATAAAGGAATTGTCTGCAGGGTATAGAAGGTTTGAGATCGCTCAGAACTTAGATAAAGTAGGGGAAAAGGGATAAACCCCTCAATATTTGGGAAGGTCCCGGCAAGAGACTGCACTGAGAAGCACAGAGTATGCTGGAAATTTGTATGGTATACTAATACAGCTCAGAGACTGTCTTCAGGGTATGAGATAGCAAAGAAGATCAGTCTGGCTATATGGATGTATAGGTCGACTGCCGGCACGGGGCCGGCAGCCGGGGGGAAGGGCTGCTTGTCCCTGGAAGCCGTGTTGTGTTGCCGGCAAGCCGGAAGCCTGGTCCGGCGGAGAGGTAGGAAACACTTATAGGGGCGACCGCCGTCACGGCGGAAGGTCTCCGGCAGGGCGGAGGCCTCTGGCTGTCGGCAGGCTGCCGGGGATGGTGAACCTAACTGGGTACATAAGATGGAAGTTGTCTGAGCAGTCGGCAGCAGCGGCGGCGGTTGCCGGCAGCGGCGGCGGTCGCCGGCAGCGGCGGTCACCGGCAGGCTGGTGCCATGGATGGTACTCAGACAGGAAGTCCTATGAAGTAGGAAGGTCACCGGGTGTGCTGACGACTAGCGGCGGCAAGGGGCGGCGGGCCCCGGCAGCCGGCAGGGTGTTGCCTTAGGTAAACCTGAGATAGGAAGTCCTATATAGTAGGAAGTTATCTGACGTTCCGGCGGCCGTCGCCGGTAGGCGGCGGGAGTGGACCAGCACCATGATAGGAGAGAGAAAGAGAAGGAGGGAAGGAGGAAGGGTAATGTCCGATACCCAACCGGCTTTCCTCCAGAAGTAGTGTACTCATGATAGGGGGGGAGCCAGCAGACGGCTGGGTGCCCAAGGTAATCAAAGGGAGAATCAGAAAACACACTAGACAGGGGGGGGGGGGGTGATCTCCTGCTGGAAGGGCGGCCGCTAACACAACCCCATAGTTCGACCATGAGGGGGAAGTGTAGCAGAGCGGCCACCCAGGCAGGAGAGCGCAGCTTAACCTACCATTCTCCCCGAGGGGGAATTGTAGGACAGCGGACAGGGGTGTGAAGGCAAGCTGACACAAAGAATAGAGTGGGGTAGGGGGGGGGATGAGGGGCCAGAAGGTATTGTGACCCTAAAGCTCCCAGAGGGTGGGGGAATCTGTTTTCTATACTACCCAGGTAGGAGAGAGGCGCTCTCCAACCCTAGGATAGGTTAGCTCAGAGTAGGAACAGAACTGGCGTACTGTCCTAAACTATGATAAAACAGAGACCCACAAGGCCTAACCTAAACCAGGAGATCTCCTCCTAGAATAGGTAAGGCTGGGGAAGTATCGCTAGGCTACAGGAGGAAGGGACAAGTCCCAACCAAGAGCAGTCTAGGGGAGAAGGGCTAGGCCCCCCCCCCCCACCTTCAGTCTCAGTCGATACCCCAGGGGAAGGACTGGGATGAACGATAAATACTCTGGGGTTCTGACCGAAATCCCCCCATACACTATGGGAGGGAAGAGGGAAGAACTACCTAACCTTACCTACCCGATGTGTTTCGGGTACGAAAGGTAAGGCTACCCAGAGGGAGGTACATAGGGAGATAAGGAAGCATACAAGGATTCCAGCATTGGGTTAGGTATGGCCTAGTTGGACCAGGCACCGTTCGCTGTATGGTTCCCCAAAGGCGAAAATATGTGCAACATGGAATCTTGTATATGTTTAAAAATGCCTAAATCTTCATAAAATAACACTAGGAACACTCATATGCAGAAGTAAATATGAATACTAGGCTGCCGCCTATGCTAGGCATAAAGGCTAGTATGGGGTCGACTGGCTAGGAGCGCCGAAGACCACAACGGCATAAATGAACTATTCCTTAATTGAAGATTAATTAACCTAAGATAAATTAGCTATAAGGCCGTGAAGGCTATGCTGGCTAACTAAGCCTATATCTTCATTAACATGACACTAGGAATATCATTATATCATGCAGAAGCAAACATGAACACAAGGCTGTAGCCTATGCTAGGCTGAAAGGCTAGTATGGGGTCGGCTAACTAAGATCGCTGAAGACCACTATCGGCATAATATAACTCTTTCCTAATAATGAAGACTAAATAACTAAAGATTTATCTCAGATAAAAGGTCGGGGAAGGCTGTTCTGGCTAACTAAATAACGCATGCAAGCGAACACAATCGTTACTCGACGGCCAGAGCTTATTTAAACAATACAAGAACCTGGTACTCAACTTTCCAGAAGAAGGCGAAGCAGAAGGCTGAGACATCTTGAAGGATGCACACAAAAAACAGCGATAAGTGGGAACAAAACCAGAGGCTTTACGGCTACTAGTATAGGAATAATGATGGCGGACGTGACGTCACGCAGCTGCGAGTATTGTAACAGTGACGAAGGGAGAGTATCTTTGGAACGGCACCTCAATTACCTCCCACATTCACTCGCCACATCTCCCCATGAAGCGTAAACGCTAGGTGGGGTGCAGATGGCCATGTGACGTGTTAATGCATGCGTCCCCTGTTGATATACGATATTCTAAAAGGTTAACCCTTAGAATACTCGCTCTAGAAGTTAGAATTCTGTGAAAACCTTTAGTTTAATTCTCTGTGAATATCTTAGTAGTTATATATAACCAAAGGAAGCTTGAGCCCAAAAATAATTCTAATCCAAGGCAGTGGGAGACTGTGTTACGGAAGCTATGGCTCTACTCAAGACCTGAGAAAAATTGTTTGATTTTGAAGTGCCTTCCTAGAAGAGCAGTTTACCATAGCTAAAGAGTCTCTTTTATCCTCAGCCAGTCAGTCTTTTTCCCCCATAAAGAAGTGCATCATAGTAGCTAATCACCGTACGCCATTCACAAAACTCTTGAGAGTACTTGTTTTCCTAGTAGTTTTATATCGATGTGTTGATCAACATCTGTTGTTCACGTTAAAATTGGTAAAAGACGTGTTTTTTGTACTGTATTTAGTGGATCATGTCATTTGATTCATTGGGTGTTTCTGGTCCGTCTTGCGGCCGTAAACGTGTATGGAATGTTATGTCATGAAAAACACATGCAGTTGAAGCTCAGTGTGATGCTAGTCAGGCATAAATGAGTCACGAGACTGGGAAAGATGTCCTTGCCAAGAGGATTGGGAATCTCTGCCGTGGTGGCTACTTCATTAAAGTAACATAAAGTTAAAAGGTCAGTGATACAGGAATTTTTTCATGATTATCAATATTATCATTATTTGTTAGTATCATTATTATTATTATTATTATTATTACTATTATTATTATTATTAATAGCAAATTTTGTTTACAAAATGAAAAATGTTTGTCAAAAGATTGCCTCTTATAAAGGGTTGATGAAGATTACCTTACCCTCAAAAATGCTTGGCTGAAGATTGTTTCGCCCCGAAAATTGGTGGACGGAAGATTGCCTCACCCTTAAAAATGATTGGTTAGTTTTCTTCACTCTGAAAAATGGTTGTCTAAAGATTGCCTTTTAAAAACTGTTAAAAGGAGTTTGCCTAACCGTGAAAAGAGACTGGATGAAGACTGCCTTAATCTGAAAAATAGGGAGATAGGACAATTCGCCGTAAACAAATTTGCCGCAGGACAATTGATTGTAAGACTTTTCACCGTAAGAAAACTTGCCGTATGGATATTTTGCCGCAAGGACATTTCGCCGTAAAATGTATATTTTAGTTTTTAGCTTATTTCTTTTAGAAATCAATGTATCTACTGTATATTCATACAGTTATCTTCAAGTATATTTATCACTTTTCATTGATTTTCATGTATTCATTTAATTATAATTATATATAAGAAAAGGATAAAAAAATGAAGACCACACACTTTATTTAAAAAGTTTTCTAAAAAAAATTCAAAGCTAAAAATCATGTAAGTTCATAGCAATTGCTCGTAAATAATGTTGTTTTGCATTTTGATCATAACCTCTGACAATACTTAGTATGCGCTTATAAACATTTTAGTATTGTTTCTTGACAGCTGTTTCACCTCTTTCTGCATCGATTATCTCTTTTTTAGAAAGATATTCTTCATTTTTCCTATACATTGCCGAGTTTCCATAAATTTGGATGCGGATTGGTCACAGATGCTTGAAGCGCATTATGGAACACTTCTACTCCATTGTTGGTATTAGCCAGCTGATCCAGGGTTCTTTGATAAACATTCCAAAGTTTGATAGGAAACGTTGGAGAAACTACGACGCCGAGGTCCCCTCCCTCTTTCTCCGCCAATGTAATGAGTTTCAAAATATGCAACTAGTTCTTCAAGTCATCGTCATCACCCAACTCTATAAATTCACCAATGATGCCTGAAGGCAGTATGAATAATTGTGCCATAAGGCACTTGACTTTTGTATTAAAAGCACAATCACTTTGATATCGAACCTTAAGCCCCATATCTGTCACTTTTCTGTAAACATTCTTACAGAAATGAAAATAACAGCCTGTTACATTTGCAAAAGGGAAAGTGTCAGAAAAGAAATTAAAAAACTAGCTGGTTCGAAATCAATCATTAGATTTCTAGGTTCTAGGGACTCGAGTAAATCTTTAACCTTTTGAAAAAACGTATTGTAAGATTCCTTAGTCTTATTCGGAAGGAGACCGTAAACTCGTGGGATGCATGCATGTCCTATGTTGACATGTAGAGTATATAACTGATAGAAGATTTCAGGACAAACCTTAAATGTTCCATCGCATGCCCAATTTGCATGTCTTTCTAGATCGTGTAACCCTGCAATCGTGCCAAAGATCAACATTCTGTTTTCATCTTCCATTCCACTATCCTAAAGTAAAAATCTTTCTCCGTTCTGTAAACACGCAAATTCTTCGGGGATTACATAACCGATTCTTGTTCGTGGAATAGGAGGGGCCTTTTCTTCTTTTGGTCTCCATCTTCTTATGTTTCTTGACAAATTTGAAGTTGATGGCATAAGAGAGCGTCCTGCATTTTCTAATTCCTCGCATGCAGCACCAATCTTGAAGCTAGCTGGGATCTCAGTGCATTTTCTTTCATCTGTGCAATTGTTTTTTGCATTTTATGTTTGCTTGTGTTCGCTGGATGGGTATGCTCACTTACAGTTTTACAGATTGAAATCTCTTCAATATTCCGTCTTGTATATACTCTTGCTTTGCAGCTTCTTTCAACATGCTTCCAATAAACCTTGCCTCCATATTCTCTTTCTTGCCTGTAAATGAAGTTGGAATCATCTACGAGCTTATCACAACCTCTGGTGCTTTTGATAGTGTGCGGCATCGTAGGGGTTTAAGTTTCAACTGATAAAAGTAGATAATACAAAGGTTTAAGATAAAAAATAAAAATATGGTAAACTACCGAATTTGTAATGACCTCATTTAAACATTTAACGATGGGTGTCAAAATTTATAACGACCCTTCTCTCTCTCTCTCTCTCTCTCTCTCTCTCTCTCTCTCTCTCTCTCTCTCTCTCTCTCTCTCTCTCCATTCTTTTTTTTATTCTATACATGACAAAGCATATCCATCTTACGGCAAAATGTACTTGCGGCAAAATATCCGTACGGCAATTTTTCTTACGGCAAAATGTCTTACAATCAATTGTCCTACGGCAAATTTGTTTACGGCAAATTGTCCGGTCTCCGAAGAAATAGTTACCTGAATATTACCTAACCCTGAAAAATTTTTGGCTGGAAATTGCCTCACCCTGGAACATTGTTAGATGCAGATTGGCTCGCCTGATAACTAGTTGTCTAAAGATTGCCTGTTAAGGATTTGCCTTACCCTGAAAAATGATTAGATGAAGATTGCCTTAGTCTGGAAAATACTTGTCTAAAGATTGCCTCATCTTGAAAAATGGTTGGTTGAATATTGTCCAACTCTAAAAAATGGTTATCTATAAAGCGTCTTACCTTGTAAAATGGTATGCTGAAGATAGCCTCATCTTGAAATATGGTCTGGTTGAAGATTTCCTCACCCTGAAAATTGGCTGGCTGAAAAGTGCTACACTTAAATAATGTCAGCTAAAGATTGCCTCAACCAGAAAAAAATGTTTGGTTGAAGATTGCCTCAACTAAAAAAAAATATTGGCTGAAAATTTCCTCATCCTGAAAGTAGTTGGCTGAATATTGCTTCAACGTGAAAAAACTGTTGACTGAAAATTGCTTCACCTTGAAAAAAATGGTTGCCTAAAGATTGGGTTACCTTTAAATTTAGTTGCCTAAAGATTACTTCATGCTGAAAAATGGTTGGTCGAAGATTGCTTCACCTAGATTGCCTTACCCTTAAAAGTGGTTGGCTGAAGACTTCAATAACCTGACAAAGGGTTGGGTGGTGATTGCCTCATCCTGTAAGATTGTTAGCTGAAGATTTTCTCATCATGAAAAATGGTTGACCTAAGATTGTCTCACCATGAGAAATGGTTGGCTGAAAATTGCCTCAACCTTTCAGATTTTTAGCTGATGATTACATCACCTTTAAGAATAGCTGGCGGAAGATTGCTTCACACAAAAATCTTGAATCTGAAAAAAAATGATTGACTGAAGATTACCTTAGCATGGAAAATATTGGGCTGAAGATAACCTCCCTTTAAAAAAATGATTGGATGAACACTGCTTTAACCTGAAAAATGGTTGCCTTACCCTAATAAAGGGTTCGTGGGAGGTTGCCTAAACCTTAAAAGTAGTTGGTGGAAGTTTTCCTCACCTTTAAAAATGGTTGACTGTAGTTTTCCTCACCTCTAAAAATGGTTGGCTGAAGGTTGCTTTACACTAAGAAATGGTTGGCTGAAGATTGCCTCACCCAATAAAAAGCTTGGCTGAAGATTGTCTTACCCTGAAATATGGTTGGCTGAAGATTTCCTCACAGAAAAATTGTTGGCTTAGGAATGCCTTACCCTCAAAAATAGTTTGCCAAAGATTTTCTCACCTTGGAAAATAGTTTGCTGAAGATTCCCTTACCATGAAATATGAAATTTGATCACCCTGGAAAGTAGTTGGCTAAAGATTGCCTACCCGTGGAAAAATGGTTATGTAAAGCTTGCCTCTCAAGGAGGGTTGGCTGAAGGTTGCCGTACCCTAAAAAAAAGCTTAAATGAAGATTGCCTAACAATGAAAAATAGTTTTTCTGAGGAATACCTCGCCCTGAAAAATGGTTGGCTCAAGATATCTTCACCTTGAAAAATGTTTGGCTAAAAATTTCCTCGCCCTGAAAAATGTTGCCTGAAAATATCCTCCCCTGAGAAAAATTGTTAGCTGAAGATTTTCTTACCCTAAATATAGGTGGCCAAAGATTGCTTCACTCTGAAGAAAGGTTGGCCAAAGATTGCCTCATCCTGAAAAAAAGGGTGAGCTGAAAACTTTCTTAACCTTAAACTGGTTGGCCGGGAGTTTTCTCACCCTGAAAAACGGTTGGCTGAAGATTGCTACTTCCTTAGAAAATTTGGCTAAAGAGTGCCCTACTTTGAAAAAAGGGTTGGCTGGAGGTGGCCTTACCCTTAAGAATGGTTGGATGAAGATTGAGTCAAGTGAAAACTGGTGGGCTGTAGTTTGACTCACTCTGGAAGATATTTCGCTGGAAGACTGCCATACCTCGAAAAGTGTTATGCTGAAGATTGTCTAACCCTGAAAAATTATTAAGTGCAGATTACCACATCCTCAAAAATTTTTGGCTGAAGAATATGCCATTCTTGAAAATGGTGGGATGAATATAACCTCATCTTGTAAGATGGTGTGACTGAAGATTGTCTAACACTGTTAAATGGTTGCCGTGTTTTTGCCTTACCATGAAAAACTCTTGGCTGGAGATTGCCATACCTTGAAAAATGACTGGATGAAATTTTGCTGACCCTGTAAAATTGTTAGCTGAAGAATGCCTTACTCGAAATTGCTTTTGCTGAAGATTGCATCACCATGGAAAATGGTGGGCTGAAGAATATCTTACCTAGTAAGATATTTGGCTGATGACTTCCGCACCTTGAAAATGGTGGGGTAAAGATTACCTCACCTTTGAAAATGGTTGACAGAAGATTGTTCCACCTTGAAAAAATAGTTAGATATTGATTGCCTCAACCAAAAAACTAGTTAACGGAATATTTCCTTACCTAAGAAATTATGGCTGATTTCTTCACAATGAAAAAATGATTGGCTGAAGATTTCCACGTCATGGGAAATTGTTGGCTGAAGATTGCCTAACCTTTCAAAATGGTTGGCTGAAGGCTGGCCTAACATTAGAAATTGTTGGCTGAATATTGGCTCACACCGGGAAATAGTGGGTTAAAGAATGTCTCACCCTATAAGATTTTTGCCTAAAGACTTCCTTACCTTAAAATATGGCAGACTAAAAACTGCCTTACTTTTAAACATGGCTAAATGTTGCTTCACCTTGAAAGATGGTTGGCTAAGACTTGACTCAATTTAAAAATGGGAAGCTGAAGATTTCCTCGTCCTGAAAAAATAATTGGCCAAAAATTTTCTTACCCTTAAATTTTTTTTTTAAAGATTAGCTCACTCTGAAAAATGGTCTACTGAAAATTGCATCAACCTGAAAAAAGTATGATTGAAGATTGTCTTACCCTGAAAAAGAGTAAATGTTGAACACTTTCCTTACACTCAGTGCATAGCTTTGGGAGACCCGGGTTCACTCCAGAGAGCAAACGTGGTGGAGAGAGGAATTGAGGCAGAGGTTCTGTAGATTTCCTTACCCTGAACCAGGGTTAGAGCCTAGCTTTTTAATAATAATAATAATAATAATAATAATAATAATAATAATAATAATAATGATAATAATAATAATACTTGTTGGCAGAAGATTTCCCTCCCCTGAGAAAGCGTTGGATGAAGGATACATCACTCTGAAAAAGGGTTGTGTACAGATTGTGTCACCCTGAAAAAGGGTTGTGTACAGATTGTTTCCTTGAAAAAGCGTTGGCTGGAGATTGCCTTACCCTTAAAAATGGTTGCTTGAATATTGATTTACTCAGAAAAAATGGTTGCCTGAAAACCTCCTTTACCTGAAAAGAGTTGGTAGGAGTTTGCATAACACTGAAAAACTGCCAGTTAAAACAGGGAAAATATATGGCTGAGCATTGTCCTACCTGAAAAATGGCTGGCTGAAGTTTGCCTCTCCCTGAAAATCTTTTGGCTGAAGCTTGCCTCATTCTGATAAAAATGGTTGGCTAAAGATTGCCTCACACTGATTATTCAATCAAAAGAGAATTGGTATGCTGAAGATTTCCTCAACTTTAAAAATAATTGGCTGAGGATTGCTTCACCTTGAAAAAGTGGTTAGCTGAAAATTGCCATATCCCAGAATCTAGCCAGCTGAAGATTATTTTCACCCTAAAAGGAGTAGCTAAGAATTGTTTCACCTCTGAAAATGATTGCCTTAATATCACCTCCAACTGAAAAAGGGGATGGCTGAAGGTTGCCTTACCTGGAAAAATGTATTGAAGAAGACTTCCTCACTAGAAAATTGATTAGCTGAAAATTTCTTCGCCTTGAAAAAAAAAATGGTTGTTTAAAGATTGCCTGCACCTTCAAAAGAGTTGGCTGAAGATTGCATTACCCTGAAAAAATGGTTGAATGAAGATTATCTTACCCAGAAAAATAATTTGTGAAGATTGCCATATCCTGAAAACCTTTTGGGTGAATATATTGCCTCACCCTGAAAAATGGATGGCTGAAAACTTCCTTAAACTAATAAAGGGTTAGCTGGACTTAGTTTCACCCTAAACAAAATTGTTGGTTAAAGATTGCCTCAACCTGTAACATAGCTGTGTGAAGAATGCCTTAACCTAAAAAGGGCTGGCTGACGATTTCCTAAGCCTTAAAAAAGGGTGGTTGAGGATGGCCTCGCCTTTAAAACTTGTTGGGTGAAGATTACTTCATCCTGAAAAATGGTTAGCTGACTATTGCCTTACCCTGAAAAACAATGACTGAAGATTTCTTCACCTTGAAAGATGGTTGGCTTTAGACTGCCTCACCCTAGAAAATTATAGGGTGAAGATTGCCAATCTTTCAAAAACGGATGGCTGAAGATTGCCTCACCCTGAAAAAGAGTTGGTTGAATATTTCAACATTCTTAGAAAGGGTTGGCTGAAGGTTTCCTTATGCTGAAAATTTTATGTTATAAAGACCTTACATAAAAAAAGATTTACTGAAGTTTGTCTCATCCTTAAAAAATGTTGGTTGAAAATAACCTTATCTTAAAGAATTGTTG
Source organism: Palaemon carinicauda (assembly GCF_036898095.1). NCBI lineage: Eukaryota > Metazoa > Arthropoda > Malacostraca > Decapoda > Palaemonidae > Palaemon > Palaemon carinicauda. The sequence continues at coordinate 178,486,735 of NC_090725.1, forward strand.
GCTGCAGGTCGACTCGCCCTAAAAATTATTAACTGAAGATTACCTTACCTTGAAAAATAGTTGGCTAAAAATTTCCTGACCTTGAAAAAATGGTTGTCTGAAGATTGCCTCTCCTTTAAAACTGGTTGGCAGATGATTGCTTCACCTTGAAAAATGGTTGGTTGAAGATTGCGTCACCAATGAAAAGGTTAGCTATAGATTTTTTCTACATGAAAGATGGTTGGCTGAAGATTGCCTCACCTTGAAAAATAGTTGGTTGAAAATTATCTCTTCCTCAAAAATGGAGGGCTGAAGATTTACTCATCCTGAAAAATGTTTGACTGAGGTTTTCCTCGCCCTAAAAATTATTGGATGAAGATTGCTTTACCCTGAAAAATATTTGTCTAAAGATTACGTCCTAATAGATTTTGGTTGAAAATTGCCTGCCCCTGAAAAATGATTGTCTGAAGATGGCTTCACCATGAAAAATGGTTGACTGAATATTGCCTCAACTTGATAAAAATGGTTTGCTGAAGAATTCTTTCACCTAGACATTGGTTGCCTGTAGATTTTTTCACCCTGGAAAATGGGTGGCTGAAGTTGGCCAATCCCTGAAATATAGTTGGTTGAAGACTTCATTACCCTGAAAAAGGCTTAGTAGGAGGTTCCCTGATCTTGAAAAATGGTTGGCTGATACTAGCCTTACCTATAAAATGATTGGCTTAAGTTTGCCTCACCCTGAAATCGTTGGCTCAAGATTGCCTTATTTTAAAACTTGGTTGGCTGAAGATTGTTTCACCCTCGAGATTGGTTAGCTGAAGATTGCTTTACTTTGAAAGATTTCGCCTGAAGTTTTCCGCACACTGAAAAACTGGTGTGTTGGAGATATCCTCGACATGTGAGATGATCTGGATAAAAATTTTGAAAAGTTGTGGCTGAGTATTGCCTCAACTTTAAAAATGGTTTAATGAGTATTGTTCTGCCTTGAAATATGGTTGGCTATAGATTGCTTCAACCTGAAATAATGGTTGACTGAAGAATGCCTTGCAATGAGAAAGGAAAAATGGTTGATGGAAGATATCCTCACCTTGTAAAATGGTTGTTTGAGCATTGCCTCACCGTGAAAAAATGGCTTGCTGAAGATCTAATCACCCTGAAAAATTTTTGCCAGAAGATTGCTTCACCTATGGATATGGTTGGCTGAATATTATTTAACTATGAAAAATGGTTGGCTGCTGATTGCTTCAACCTGAAAAATGGTTGGCTGAAGAATGCCTTACAATGGAAAATGGTTGATAGAAGATATCCTCACCCCAAAAAATGGTTGTGAGGATTGCCTTTCCCTGAATAAGGTTTGGTTGAAGATTTCCTCACTGTGAAAAATGGTTGGCTAAAGATATCTGCATCCTGAAGAAATGGTTGGCTGAAGATTGTCTTACCCTGAAAAAGAAAAAAAAAATGTGGTTAAAGATTGCCTCGCCCTGAAAGAGCGTTGTCTAAATACTGCTTTATCAAGAAAAATGTTGGCTGCAGATTGTCACTCTGAAATATGGTTGGCTGGTGATTGCCTTACCCAGGAAAATGGAGGGTTGAAGATTGCCTCACATTGTAAGGTGTTTGATTGAAGAGTTCTTCATGTTGAAAAATAGTGGCATGAAGATTGCCTCACCTTAAGATATGCTTGGCTGAAGATTGCCTCATCCCAAAAAAAAATAATTAGGTGAAGGTTGACTTATCCTAAAAAAAAATTGGTCAGCTGAAGATTTTCTTACCGAAAAATAGGGGTTTCTGAAGATTGCCTTACCCTGAAAAGGTGTTGTGTGAAGATTACCTCTTCCTGGAAAATGGTTGGTTGAAGATTGCTTTACCATGAAAATCTTTAGCTGAAGATTGAATCACCCTGAAAAATGGTTGTCTGAAGATTTCCTTAACCTGAAACAGGGTTATCTGGAGGTTGCCTCACCCTGGAAAATGGTTGGCTGAAAAATTCTTGGCTGAGAAATGGTGGGGTGAATATTTACTCACCTGGAAAAATGGGTGGCTGGCGATTACCTTACTCTAAAAGAATGGTTAGCAGTAGATTGCCTTTCCTTGAAAACTGTCTGCCTGAAGAATGTCTCACCTTGAAAGATGGTTGATTAAAAATTACATCACCATCAAAATTTGTTGGCTGGGTATTGCCTCACCCTGATAAATTGTTTCCTGAAAATTTCGTTACCTTGAGAAGCGATTGGTTGAAGATGGCCTTATTCTAAAAAGAAAAAAAAAATGTTGGTGGTAAATTTCCTCACTCTGAAAAAAAGATGGTTTAAGATTACTCACTCTAAAAAAGGGTTGGCTAAAAGTTGCTTCACACTGAAAATGGTTGGCTGTAGCTTGCTTCACACTATTTGATACAGGAATTTTGCGAGTGTCAGCTCATCAAGTCTGGAGAAA
>NC_090725.1:178503794-178523794 GCF_036898095.1 Palaemon carinicauda
AAAAATTTACACAATACCAACGCTCACCACAACACAATAAATTTAAAATCACCTTTTGTGTCTTATGTATCGTTTCAACACACAATTTACTTTGGGGTACAAAATCCCTTTGAAAAGGACACACTAAAGGTACTAGAGAGAAAGTGAGGGATGCAATTTGGCTCTTTCACAGGATAACTGATTCTCTTCTGGCTAACCCATTCCTGGGGGCACTTATATATGAATTAGTTGCTTACAGAAAATTCTATGACAGAGATTTGGAAGCTTGGGGGTTGGCCTAAGGCATATGGATTGCCAATGATTGCTCTCGCGGATGCGTACCAACGCATAACGAGAGAACTCTCTCTCGGCTAGCTCCGCCTATCTATGTCCTCGGAAATAAAAAAAAAGACAAATTCTAACACTAGAGATTTCAAGAATCTTCAATAAAGCATGGCATATATAATAATTGTGTATTTTCTCACAAACAAGATACAATACTTCATAAAAATATCATTAACATTTACATAAGCCCTTGTTCATATCTCGTATAGATCATAGAGCACTCCTAAAGAGTTTACGTACGACTTTGTTACAAAATACGTGAAATAAAAAAGTAAATTTACATATACTGAATTAAATGAAAAATACAATAAAGTTAACGACAAGTGTTATGTAATTTACATAAAAAATTTATACCTACATGACAGGAACTCATCTTAAGTGCTGGGTATTCATCTCTTGAATGCAAATCTGAAAACAAATAAACTACTTGAATAACTTATCTACTCTACGCTAGACCAGCTTCGTATAAATACATATATGAGTATATAATTATACAGTACATATGTATTTATATACAGAATATATGTATATATATGTGTGCGCATATATATTTATATAAACATATAGCATATATATATATATATATATATATATATATATATATATATATATATATATATATATATATATATATATATATATATATATGTATATATATATATATATATATATACACATATATATACTGTGTATATATATATATATATATATATATATATATATATATTACATATGTATACATATATATATATATATATATATATACATATATATATATATATATATGTTTATATATGTATATGTGCATCTATATATATATATATATATATATATATATATATATATATATACATATATATATATATATATATATATATATATATATATATATATATACATATATATGTATGTATATATATATATGCACATATACATACATAAGTATATATATATATATATATATATATATATATATATATATGTATGTATATGTATATACTGTATATATACATATATATATATATATATATATATATATATATATATATATATATATATATATATATATATATATATCATCAGAGAAGGTGGCGGCAGCCAGTAACTTACATTTCTCAAAATGAACAGGGAAATAGGCAGTTCTAGATATCCATTTATTATAAATCCCTACGTTTCGTGATCGTCATTACCACATCTTCCAGGGCTACAAATAGGAAGTACATATATAACATTAAGAAACGGTAATAAAAAAAAATGTAAAATATATGCATAATACAATAGTGGAACCAACCTCGCAGTAGCGCAAATAAAAACTGAATGGCATCAACAACTGAAAAACAAAACAAAGAAACCTATGTCAAGTACAATTGAATGGAGGAAGCTTGGGTGTTTAACGATGGAACCAGTCTTTCAATCAAAATTGACTCTAGAATAGGCAAGTCGTGGTAATTAGGAGTGATATTTTTACTTGAATCTTTAATTTCTTTTTTTTACTAATTTATACTTTTCATATATATTTGTATATTACTGTTTCGTAATGTTATATATGTACTTCCTATTTGTAGCCCTGGAAGATGTGACAATGACGATCACGAAACGTCGGGATTTATAGTAAATGGATATCTAGAACTTCCTATTTCCCCGTCCATTTTGAGAAATATATATATATATATATATATATATATATATATATATATATATATATATATATATATATATACTTATATATGTACATGTGCTTATATATATATATATATATGTATATATATATATATATATATATATATATATAAATATATATATATATATATATATATATATATATATATATATACATATTTATATATATATATATATACATATATATATATATATATATATATATATATATATGTATATATATATATATATATAAAGATATATATATATATATACATATATATACATATATATATATATATATATATATATATATATATATATATATATATATATATATATATATAAAGATATATATATATACACACATATACATATATATATATATATATATATATATATATATATATATTTATATGTATATATATATATATATATATATATATATACATATAATTATTATCAGCTGTTGCTGGTCCACCGCCGGGCTAAAGCTTCTGACATGTCTTTCCACATGTGTCCTAATGAATGAAATTTTTATGCTCTTGTATACCCATAAATTTTCTTCAGCTGGTCAATCCATCGTCGTTTGTACCTTTTCGTTCTTCTTTGGCAATACCTATTTTTTTGTATCCATATATTATCAGCAGCTCTCATTATATTTCCCTCTCATGTCCATTTCTTTTTCATATATGTTGTTAGAGTATCCTCTACTTTAGTTTGCTATCTTATCAGTATTGCTCTTTTACAGTCTCTTAGTGCTATTCCCATCATTATTCTTTCCATAGACTTTTGAGTTGTAACTAGTTTATGTTCTAAAGCTGTAGTAAGGCTCCAATTTTCTGCTGGTAGGAATATCTGATTAAATACTTTTCTTTTTTAGAGAAAGTGACATTTTATCTCTCATAATTTTCTTTCATTTCTGAAAGCCCTCCATCCCCTGTTTACTCTTCCTTCAATTACAGTCTCATATCCTGTGGAATCACTGGCTGTCTAAGTACGTATTTTCATTAGCAATCTCTAGAGGTTCAAGTACATTTTTTTTTTTTCATTTTTGTGTCTGCCGTTTCATTGAGCGGTATCTTATTCTTATTTATATCCTTTTCCATGCTAAATTTCTGCTTTTTCTATTTGAGTCGTCTATCTTGTTTTTCAATTCCTTCCATGATTCACTATATAGAACTTTGTCTTCCGAAAATCTTAAGTCCTTAAGGTATTTCCATAGGTGTTCATTCTCACATATTCCCAATTTAAATTCTAAAAAACTTCTTCTAGGTGAATAGTTTAAGGATGGCTGTATTTCCCATATAGATATATTCAAGTGTTTTAAAAGCTTCCATTACTGCTGAAGTTTTCACAAAATCAAAAATTTTTCTTCTAGTCAATAAATACCATACATGGAGGTTTATCATGATATTTTAATATTTTCATTTGTTGGTTAATTACCTAAGTATTGTCAGTTGTTGAATACCCAGTTGCAAAGCCTACCTGGTATCATGTATTTTTAAAGTCTTGCTTTCTTTCTATTCGGCACAATATGATCTTTGTAAAGATTTTATATATTACTCTGAATAACCTTATTGGGAGTTAATTTTCAGGTCATTTGTTTCTGCACTTTTTGAATCAGTATAGTGACAAAGTTTTTCCAAGACGTTTGTACAGTGCATTGTAGTTTTTGGAACCTCCTACATCTATTATTGAATTAATTGTTCTGCCTTCTCCTCCTGCTTTGCCTCTTTTCATGCTCTTTAATGCTTTCTCTACTTCTACTTATGGTATCGCCTCAGGTACTTCTTTATTGTTATTGGCAAATAGTTAATTATATTACTATTGAATAGCAATGTTCAGAAATCTTCTGCAATTTTTATTACTTTATCTCTTTTGTTGGTATTTAAATTTTCATTTGTTTAAATAAAATATCTAAGATCTCTCTCTCGCTCTCTCTCTCTCTCTCTCTCTCTCTCTCTCTCTCTCTCTCTCTCTATCTCTCTCTCTCTCTCTCTCTCTCTCTCTCTCTCTCTCTCTCTCTCTCTGGGTAAAAAGAAAAGGACTTTGAGGGAAGAAATAGGAGAAAAGGACATGAATAAATTAGTTGGGATGACTTGCCAACATGCAGTAATACCCGAAGGAAAACGTCTAAGGATAGAATCTTGTAAACACGTGCAAGCTCCAATGATGTTTAATTTAAGGCCAGAATCCCCATAGCCTTGATCACCATGAACATAAATAAATAAAAGCAACTACTTAGTCTTACTGATTGCAATAGGAATAATGGGTATGTTCTTCGTTATTTTATATTTATTATTCGTGGTGTGGCACACGGAATAGTAAGATACTAGTATTTACTCGTGTCTACATATAAATGGTTACAAATAGATAGAAACAAAAATTAATTGATTACATTAATTTTTTCAACAACAAGTAGTGCATCTGATAGTAATAGCATGCCGCATGTAGATATGTGCATAAATAAATACACAAAAATTAAAATTGGCATTTTCGATAAGAAAATGCTATAAAATGTCACTCTCAAACTGAAGTACCCCATTGACTATTTGACCTTTTCTTTTTTATCATTATTAAAAAAAAAAAAATAGATAAGAGTATTTATTGCTTTAGGTGCGATGGTTATGTTATGGCATATTACCAAGTTATCATAGTAAATATTTGGCAAAAAGTTTCCGTCTACTAGGATATAGAAATTATCTTGACAGTTAGTTTTCTTCGTTAAGGCATTCACTATCTTTCATATTCATTAAAAAGTTTAAGCTTCAAAACAAGACTAATCCCACATAAATTAATCCAGAATTGCCTAAGTTATTTCAATAAACGTGACAGTATTGTAGTAAAAAAAAAAAAAAAAAAAAGTTAACGTTCAGGCTGTAATTCAGACCCTTCCTGCAGAAAGCTACTGTCCACTATGAACAATTTCTACATAGAGATTGAATAACTATTCCTTTTTGCATATATATATATATATGTGTATATATATATATATATATATATATATATATATATATATATATATATATATATATATATATATATATATATATATATATATATATATATATATATATATATATATATATATATATATAGATAGATAGATAGATAGATAGATAGATGTAAGAGAGGCAAGAGAGCGTGCTAGAAATAGGAATGAATGGCGAGCGATTGTGACGCAGTTCCGGTAGGCCCTGCTGCTGCCTCCGATGCCTTAGATGACCGCGGAGGTAGCAGCAGTAGGGGATTCAGCACTATGAAGCTTCATCTGGGGTGGATAATGTGGGAGGGTGGGCTGTGGCACCCCAACAGTACCAGCTGAACTCGGTTGAGTCCCTTGTTAGGCTGGAGGAACGTAGAGAGTAGAGGTCCCCCTTTTGTTTTGTTTCATTTGTTGATGTCGGCTACCCCCCAAAATTGGGGGAAGTGCCTTGGTATATATATATATATATATATATATATATATATATATATATATATATATATATATATATATATATTTATACATATACAGTATATATATGTATATATATTTGTATATATATGTGTGTGTATTGAATGCTTTTGCCGATACTTTTGTACTTCACCGCTGGGGGGTTGTGGAAGTAGTAATTCGTAAGAGGTTTATATGCTAATATGCTCCAGGAGCATAAGTATTATCGGCTCTGTCCTTCCGGTTCTTATGAGATCTTGACAACCTCACGTTCTCTCTCATTTTATCAAACTCTCGAAGATATTTAAGGGTATTATCATTCAAACTGCCAGGCTCTTTGCTTAAATATTTCGTTCATATCCAACATTGTAATTAATAATTGACTGTGCAGCAGCAAAATCAATATTATACAATGTAAAGAGGAAAATTAGTTAATAAAAACTATCCTTCATTGAGGAAAAACAGAATAAAGGGAGTTACATGCAAATGTTACTAATCCAAAAATATTTTTCAATAAGTAATAGATTCACATAATCTAAAAAGAGAAAATCCATTTGCAATGTAACATTCCTAGGATTACCTCCCTCTATTGACAGAAAAAGAAATCGTAGCAAGACCTAGTCTACATGCATAAGCCTTGTAGGTTACAGTGTGAATACGAGGGAAAATCAGGAACATTCTTGGCCATCCTATTTCCTTTTGAGATCAACTTTACGTCACCAGTGACCACTTTCCAAAACACAAGATTAAATCGGAGCTTAAACTTCGTGGCAAATAATGATTGTTATAACTACCTCATAGCCCCTCACATGGCGTGTGACTTCTGACACTACTGAGTCCGGAGAACTGCATTCGTAGGAAACAATACGTGACCCAGAACACGTGGGATTTACTGACTCGGGAATTTATTTACACAAGAGCCTTCCACTGTCTTTGTATATTGAAAATTAATATACACCCATATATCTTTCCAATGAACCTACTTTAATGTGTTCTTCCCATGATTTTCTAACCACCATTTCTAACTAGTTACTAGTAGTTCCTGGTTTCAACCGTCTTAAGGTCACATACGCTGTTGTTGTTGTTTCTTGAGCAAGTCTCGCCTTTCCGGAATGAGGGTGAAGGACAGGAGCAGAAATTGAGCGTGCAAGGGTATCTGGCCATGATTATATCCAAAGTAGTTTGAAGGCAAAGATCAGTGGCTGACCCTTGAGATTGGGCTTGACCCCCACCAGAATTGCTTGTTCATGGGCCTTCCATTATTCCATTATGCAGACTGTTTTCATTGTTGGTTACATAGTGGTATCCACCTGGGGTAAGTTGACGGTTTTAGAGTGTGGGGTGAGAGCTTGGCAAGTGATGGCGAGAAAAAAATGGTTTTGTGATGTACGAAAATGAAAGAGACACATTTGTTGTAAGGATTCTCTTCGTGAAGTCGTTTCATCTTAGCCATGCTTGAGCAGGATCAAAAATTCAAAAATAACATACTTAATTACGTTTTAAATATGACAATAATTCATGGGGGCAAAATATAAAAAAACATATACTCTTAGGTGAGCACTTTGTATAATGAATGCACAAATGCTACTGACTACCCCTCGCAACCAGGATGCAATCTTGCTACAACAACATGCTGAATTGTTAGGTTTTGTGGAATTTTTATGATTATAGAGTTCGTTTACCTTGACATAAAAAACACTTATTTGCATACAATGATTAGGACATATATATATATATATATATATATATATATATATATATATATATATATATATACATATATATATATGTAAGTATATGCATACACACATATAACAACAATAACAAAGAACAAATTAAGCACTTTCTAGTCCAATGCCGGAGAAAGGCCTCAGACATGTCCTTATTCATGTCTGGGATTTAGTGAGCTTTCATCACCACGCTTGCCACTGCAGATTGGTACTGGTGGGAGATTTTAGTCTGATTGCTCAAAGCAAACAAACCTAGTATGTGTGGCCCTGACTAGTACAGCCTTGCTGATCATTTCGTTACACATACACTTTCACCACGCTATGGTATCCCCACTCAGAAATGGATACATATATATATATATATATATATATATATATATATATATATATATATATACTTACTTACTTACTTACTTACTTACTCACTTACTTACTTTGATGGCTGCTTTTCCGGTCCCATACAGCAGGGGAACCCCACTCTCTACAGGACCTCCACTGTCATTTTACCTCGTTCGTTCAGAGTATTTAACGTTTCATATCACGTTTTGTTCATTTACTGTTAAACCGTCACTGCCAAAAGATTCATGAAATAAGAAAGTTTTCAGTTTCCTCATGAAAGCTTTAATGTCTTCAATCATTCGAATGTTTCGTGGATGCTTATTATATATTCTCGGGGCCGCATATTTGAAGGCTCTGGAGCCTACAGTAGACACACACACACACACATATATATATATATATATATATATATATATATATATATATATATATATATATATATATATATATATATATATATATATATATATATATATATATATATAGGTTCCAATAGTTTAAAGCCATCTGTAACTATTCTCGTGTCGACACGATTTGTTGGGTGCACAATATGTAGCAGTTCTCTTAAGTATTTTGGACGCCCGGTTCTGATAACATGGTAGGGTATTGTACATATTTTAAATTCAATTCTCGCTTTAATCGGCAGCTAGTGTAAATTGATTAGTATAGGGGTGATCATTTCTCTAGGTGGGACACCTTTTATCAGTCTTGCTCCTTTGTTCATTATGTTTTGTAATTTTCAAAGTAGCACTTTTGGTAAATTGTAATAGATAGAGTTGCAGTAGTCAATCCTGGTAATAACACAGTTTATCACAAGTTTCTTTACAGAATTTTCGTCCGAGTACTTTTTTATAAAAGCAATATTTCTTAGATGATAACTAATAGTTTTTATTACATTATTTATTTGGGCATTTTGAGACAGGTTACAGTAAAAAAATTCACCTAGATCTCGAACTTTATCAGATATCGGCACCGAGTCATTATTTATGTTCATTTGAATATCACCTAAGTTTGTCACGCTGTTTCTCTTGCCCACCACCATGAATTCAGTTTTGTTCTCATTTAATTTTAGTTGTTTGAATGTCACCCATTCTCTAACACTATCAAGGATTCGGTTTTTAGAGTTTCAGTAGTGTCACGTATATCATTTATGGAGAAGTAAAATTTTGTGTCATCTGCAAATAGTTGAAACTTCACGCCATGCCTTTGTACACTCCCCTGGGAAACCCCTCTGTTTAAGGGTTCATATATGTATGTATATATATATATATATATATATATATATATATATATATATATATATATATATATATATATATATATATATATATATATATATATATATATATATATATATATATATATTACAGCTGGCAAATTACATAACCTCCCGAGTTCCAGACTCATCTTTTTATTTTAACATAAATCTGTTTCACTTGAATAATAACCGAATTCTGAAAAGTTATATAACTCCCAGACGGCAATATATAAAAACGCTGAATATCCAAAGGTCTCACACGAGGGTTCCAAACAGATAGCAATATCAACACGTTTCACTTTTTTTACCTAAATCTCACTGGGCCAATTAAAAAACTTTATGCCATACCAGCACTTACGTTAACCCAACACACCCAAAATATTATTCAAAGTTTCACCTACATTAGAACATGTTACACACGATATGTTGGATAAAAACTTATTCACTTTGGAAAGGGTACACTCTTGACGCACTTGCAAGCGAGAGGCGAACTTTGGCTCTTACAAAGGGATAGTCTTCATCTCTTGCTGCTTACGACTTCCTAGGGGCACATATATATTGACTTTCTTATTTTAGATTCTTCTAAATAGATTCTTCTAGTGGCGTGGGTGGCAAGGCTTAGCGGTATAAGGCTGTCAATGAGACAAATAACAGGGAAACAAACCTTGCTTGCAAGGTAACCCTCTCTCAGCTAGCTCCTCCTACATACCTCCTCGAAACATTAAAAAAAAAAAAGATAAAACTCACTGGGGTGTTAAAAAAATTTTTAAACACATGGTAATATAAACATGACGCAATACCTCGTGGAAAAATAAAAAAATTACATACGCCCTCGTTTTCAAACCTTGTATGGTTCGTAGAGCATACTTAGACAATTTACATAAGACTTTGTAACAAAATAAGGGATATAAAAAGGTTATTCTTAAAAATAATGTAAATTTACATCTATTGACTTAACCCTGGATAGGTACGCTCCTCGGACACCCCTCTAAGGGTATACTCGGTCGCGCGCGACCCCGACGCAAAAAAAAATTCTTGAAAAATCTGTTTTTGCAGTAACCTACTTTTTTTTTGCCAAAAAAAAGTTCAATGAATGCTTAAAACTATTGTAAAGATAAATACTACTCATCTGCTGAAAAACTATTTATTATAAATATTTTAAAAAATTAAGTAGAAAAATAAAAAGACCTTACAAAAAAATTCATAAAAAAAATTTATACATATATACACAAATCCTTTTAGGAATTGATTCTTGAATGTTTAGGACACATCTTGATGTATTTTGGATGAAGTCAGACCCATGGAGGTGAAGATCTGAAATGAGAAAAAAAGGGTAACTTTTTTTGGCCAAAAAAATTTGTCCAAATTTCATGAATTTTTTTGGGTACCCAAATGAAATAGGAAGTGGCTAATTTTTTAGGGAATAAACATATGTTATCCTAAAATAGAAATATGTAAAAAAAATCTTCATTATTTTGTAAATTACATTTATATCAGGGGCCATATATGAAGGTCATTTTTTGAGTACTTAGAAATTTCGTAAAAAAATACAAATATTTAATATATAATATGATATTTATGCAGGTAAAAATATACCAAAATATCACAAATTCTATAGGGAACAAGAATAATTATAGATAGGGCAACTTACGCTTCGGATATGCCCACAAAATGGCCGCCAACCACACTGACTCAGACTCCCTAATCTGTCACCTGAAATGCAGGAAGGGTATGTCAATTTCAAGGTGTTATTTACTAATCTAATTATTCTTGGATATGCATAAAAATTGTATGGTGGATTGCTGGATGATTGTCAATTATTTTACGACTATAAAATTAGAATTCTGACCAAAAAAAAATTTTTTGAAGGGAAATAAAATCGAAAAAAAAAATGTAAAACAACATAATATTTTAGCTAAAAAAATTTGATGATATTCAATCAAAAAAGAAGTAAACAAAATTTTCCGACAAATAAACATCTAAATGAATCATTACTCTGTGATAGTTCCTTAGTACGTAGTAATTTTGAAAGAAATGAGAAAAAACGAAAAGTGGCAATCGCAGGAAAATCGAACACATACCTATATATACGCCATATCTGACTAAAAATAAAGATAGGCATGGGTAACCAGACCATCTAGAAACACTTTACAACACTATAAAAATATAAGTTTTGTGACACTACTTGCCAATTCCTTACGGTAACATGACTAAGCAAAAAAATGCAAAACAAATAAAAAGGGGCACTCGCGGAAAAATGGCCAACATTCTAATATACGGAATTTCAGAAAAAAAGAAAAATTCAGCCACGTGCTAGGCAAACCATCAAGGCACATTTTCCGACAAATAAACATCTAAATGAATCATTACTCTGTGATAGTTCCTTAGTACGTAGTAATTTTGAAAGAAATGGGAAAAAACGAAAAAAATGGCAATCACAGGAAAATCGAACAAATACCTATATATACACCATATCTGGCTAAAAAAAAAGATAGGCATGGGTAGCCAGATCATCTAGAAACACTTTCCAACACTATAAAAACATAAGTTTTGCGACACTACTTTCCAATTCCTTACGGTAACATGACTAAGCAAAAAAATGCAAAACAAATAAAAAGGGCACTCACGGAAAAATGGCCAACATTCTAATATACAGCATTTCAGAAAAAAAAAATTTCAGCCACGTGCTAGGCAAACCATCAAGGAACATTTTCCGACAAATAAACATGTAAATGAATCATTACTCTGTGATAGTTCCTTAGTACGTAGTAATTTTGAAAGAAATGGGAAAAAACGAAAAAATGGCAATCACAGGAAAATCGAACACATACCTATATATACGCCATATTTGGCTAAAAAATAAAGATAGGCATGGGTAGCCAGATCATCTAGAAACACTTTCCAACACTATAAAAATATAAGTTTTGCGACACTACTTGCCAATTCCTTACGGTAACATGACTAAGCAAAAAAATGCAAAACAAATAAAAAGGGGCACTCGCGGAAAAATGGCCAACATTCTAATATACGGCATCTCAGATAAAAAAAAAGACATGCACGTGTTAGCCCAACCATCAAGGCACACTTCCTAACAAATAAACATGAAAAAAAAATCAATAATATACGGCAATTCCTTACTACGTAGTAAATTTTTACAAATATTGAAAAAAAAACAGAAATTGGCAACCGCAGTTAAATACCCCATATACCAATAACTACGTCGTATCTGACAAAAACAAAGTCACGCATGGGTAGCCAGATCATCTAGACACACTTTCCAACACTAAAAAAGCAAAAGTTTTACGACACTATTTGGCAATATCTTACGGAAAAATGACTTGGCAAAAAAATGAAAAAAAAATGATAAAGGGGCACTCGCGGTAAAATGGTCCTCGTGGTGATGAACGACATTTTAACTTAAAAAAAAAATCATGCACATGGTAGCCAAACAATCCACCAAGACTTTCCACAACTGATAACCTATACAAGTTGCACCATTCTACGACAATTTCATAATATGTAATAACTTTGATAATTATGCAAATTACCTTAGAAGGGTAAACTCGGTCGCGCTCGACCCCAACGCATCTCAGAAATCGGGGAAGGAGTACAGCTACAGCAATGCACATCTGGACACTACTAGAGCGTGTAGGCGAGACACCTACTGCAGGTCGATCACCCACAAATTCAGTCACGGGGGTGAGTCACGTGAGAAAAACCTCTTTTTTTTTGACGCTCGGGGTCGCGGACGACCCACCGTACCGTTCCAGGGCTAAATGGAAAATACAGTTACATAAAAGACAAAGGTCTTATATAATTTACATACAATTACTCAAGTCTACAATAGAGGAACTTACTTTATGAGCTGGTTATACACCTCTTAAATACACAAAATGAAATACATGAATAAAATATTTACTCTACACTAGACCGGCTATACTCACTAAAGGAAACACGAAAAGACTTGATTGTAGTTAGAAGTTTTGCAATTTTGGTGACATCACCGGATTCACATTGAAAATAGATATACAAGGGTATTGTATTTATATAGACGAAGGGGATGTAGATGATTTTAGGTTAGAATTGCTAAAAAAAGACTTATTGGAAAAAAAAGACAGACCTCATGAGTTTTAATACGGTGTAAGCGCCCTACTCCCGGATTAGTGAAGCTGGGTCGACCCACCAAAGATCTTCTGAATAAGTATGGCTCTAACCAAATACAGTCTTTGGCATGGTTTGCCTGTCATCATTGACCATGTCCTTCTTTCCTTTAGACTTTGGACCCAGCCTTTGGACACCGCGTGTACCCTTCTTATCGCTATGTTCAGAAAATATACCTGAATAACTTATTTTCTCTACACAAGATCAGCATAGTAAGATAGCTCCCCCCAAAAAGTTTACTTATTCTGGGCCTGAATCCATAGATTCAGCACGAGATGAATAATCTGCAACCACATTACCACATTATCTTTACCTGATATATGCTTTATATTAATACAATATGGTTGCAAACATAATGACCACCTAGTTAACCTTTGATTATTATTTTTCCTCTTATTAACAAAAGTTAAATGATTATGATCCAAATACACCGTAATCTCATTTTGTGGTCGATTCACATAGACCTCAAACTTGTTTATCGCTGTGACTAACGCTAGCAGTTCCTTTTCCTCTGTCGAGTAGGCTTGCTGGTGTTTCTTCAGATTCGACAGCATAAAATAAATAGGATGAAGAATTCCTTCCTCTTCTTCTTGCAATAAGACAACTCCAATCCCATTATCTGATCCATCCACTTGAACATTGAATTTCTTGCTGAAATCAGGTGCTCGCAGTATTGGTTTCGAGGTTAATATGGGTTTATCCTATCGAAGGATTCCTGGCACTCGCTGGTTCTTACAAAAGTTTTCTTGGGCAAGTTAAATCTGTCAAGGGAGCGACTACAGCCAAAAAGTTCGGGGAAAAACGTCGGAAAAATCCTGCCCTCCTTCAAAAACGTAACGGCTTCCGCGTTGGGAAGGGCGAGGGGGATTCTTTCTTTATTCCTTCGACTTTAGCAACTACCGGGGCGATTAGTCCTCATCCTATTTCAAATCCCAAGTATCGAACTGTTGCCTTCCCAAATTCGCTGTTTTCCAGGTTAATCGTCAGGTATGTTCCTGGCAGCTTTTGTAATACCTTCTCCAGGATTTGATGTTCTTCCCAGGTTGATGAATATACCACAATATCGTCGAGATATACACCTACTCGTTCTATCTATCTTAGAAGGTTATGCATCACACATTGAAAAGTAGCGCAGAAGTTCATTAGACCAAATGGCATGACAGTGTATTTAATGGGGTTATGAAAACGGATAACAATTTTTCGTAGTCTTCCAAAGGAATTTGATAATAGCCTTTTAACAAGTTAATTTTAGAAACTAACCTTGCTTGTCCGATATTGTCAAGAAGTTGGTCGATGAGTGGTAATGGATAATTATTGGCCACACTAATCAAATATAATTTTTAGTAGTCCGTACATAACCTGAAAGATCCGTCCGATTTTTTCACGAGCAAGCATGGAGAACTATTAGAGCTAGAACATTTTTCGGCTAATCCATTTTGTAGCAAATAGTCCACTTCTTTCCTCATGACTTCTTGTGATACGGCAACAGTCAATAAGAGCGTTGCTTAAAAGGTGTTTCCGTTTTTTTAAGGTGTATTCCATGCTTTGTCAGCTTCGTTTGTTTCACGACATCTGAGACAATTTCAAGGAATCTTTTTATTAATCTGCATAATTCCTCTTGTTGATCCTGGCTCAAATGAGTTATTTTCTCATCCAAGTTCCGTATGATAGACGAATTGTTCACTTTGCTTATCACCCTTACCTCATATCTGTCGTCGTCTTTTGTTGATAGTATGGTTTGCACCATACCCACCTGGTAAGCTTCGGTCTGGTTTTCGCTTAAGTAGGGTCTCGATAGGTTAACGTTTACTTTCTTTTGACTTTTCCTTCTTCCTGGGGTTTCAATAACTTAGGTCAGGTCACTGATCTCCTAAATCTTGAATGGTCCTTGGAACTTGTTGGTGAGTGGAGATCTCCTTATCGGCAGGATAACCAATACCTGTTGTCGTGGCGAAAGCTGACTGTCCTTACTTTTCATATCCAACCTTTTCTTCATTTTTTCTTGACTCCTCTTAAAGTTTTCTAGGGTAAATGTCCTTATCTTGCTGATTCTTTTCCTCAAATTCTTGACATATCCTCCATCTGTATCATCTCGGTCCTTCCATTTTTGTGCTAATATTTTAATCGGTCCTTGTACTCCTCGTTCAAATAGCATTTTGTTCAGGCTACTTCCCATGGTTTCTTGAGAATAATTACGTACCTTAATTAAACAACATCAATGATAGTTCAATGTCCCATTTATTCCCTGTTTCTTTGCAGAACTTTGTTTACATACTTTTCAGAGTTTGATGAAACCTCTCCAATGTACCTTGGGTCTCCGGATGATAAGCAGTTGACAGTTGTTGTTTCACATCCAACAGTTTCATTATGTCCTTAAACAGTTTTGACGTGAAATTCGTTCCTCGGTCATTTTGTATGATTTCTGTAATACCAAACTTAGTAAAAAAAGTCAAGTAACTTCTCGGCGATTATTTTGGCACTGATGTCCCTGACGTAAATGGCTTGTGGTTATCTCTTCACTGGACAAATCACGGTAAACATATATTCATAGCCTTTTTTCGTCCTTGGTAAAGGTCCCACAAAGTCAATAATTTTTTTGCCGAAAGGTTCTCCTCGCACGTTTATCAGGTATAGGGGAGCTTTCTTATTATATTCTTTTGGCTTTCCAGCCATCTGACACACGTGACATGCACGGCTAAACTGGCTCACATCTTTATGTATGCCAGGCTAGAAAAAGTTTTTCACAATCTTCTCTATCGTCTTCCTTATCCCCATATGTCCCGTCTCGTGCAATTCAGCGATCACCTGTTTTCTCAACAGTGCAGGAATTAATATCTGTTGGTATATCCCCCATTTGTCATTTCCAGGAATATCGGCGGCTCCATGCTTCCTCATAAGCAGTCCATTCTTAAGATAATAAGAGGTCGAAGATTTCTGTGCCTCCATCTCGTTCACCACATGGTCAAATAACTTTGTTAACGTTGCTTCCTTCCGTTGCATTCCTATCAGCCTTTTCCTACTCACTTGTCCTACTTCTAACGCTGTGGTTTTATTTCTTCCAGGTCCATTTCTTCTTTGTCTTCTTGCTCACTCATCTGTCGTTCCTCTTCACTTGGGCTTACTCGGGAGTTCTCTTCTCGAATACCATCAAGAAAATCCTCCTCTTTGGAAAAAAAATCCTCCGAGTTCATCGCTCCTTCAATTTTTTTTTCTTCTTCAGCGGCCACTTCCTTCTTCACACTCCTAGTAGTCATACATTTAGGAAACAGATACGGACTCATCCTCGAGTTCAGCCGTAGGATTATTCTTCAATGGTTTCACCGTTTCAATAGGGCAAGGCACAAATGGTGCTCCACCAATCTCATTACCCAGTAGGACGTTTACTCGTTTGACCGCCAATGAATGCTCCACCACAAAGTCAAAATTCCCTCCCACCAACTTGCATGACAGTTTCAAATGGAAAATAGGGGTAACCTATTCACCTCCCATTCTCTTCAAAATAACCGAATCTCCTGTGAGAGACATCCACCAACGGGTGTACTCCTTCTATCACCACACTATGGTTCAACCTGTGCCGTGTAATATCTTGACCGTGGTACGCTCAATCCCGTCTATTTCTGCTAACATACCTTCATAAATATATGGTTTCAAAGTATCCACACTTTTTGGGTTTGCCCTGTTCCTCGTGTAAACGTTGGCTTGTTTATTTCCCAATTGCTTCTTTGTTTTCGTATTCTGTGAAGTCGAATTATCCTTAATCACCTAGGTGACTGCTTTCGGTTGGTTTGTCCAGCATTTTTTACTGATATAGCCTTTCTTGCTACACTTAAATCAGACAATATTAAACTTCTGCAAATCTTTCATGATACTTGAAGGAGGATGACTCGACGATTGTTGCAGTGGTACTATGAAATTCTGCTTAGGAACAGTACTAGTGCTACTTCTGCTGTAACTGTTGAACTTGTTAATTTAGTTATTACTGGAATGGTTTCCAGAGTTTTGTGAATACTTGACAATTGGTCGGAACGATGGTTGGAATTTCATGCCGAGGAGGGTTTATGACTGATAATGTTATATATGTTCACTCAGTGAAGTGGCTTTATCAAGTTTCTTCACCTCTCTCTCTCTCTCTCTCTCTCTCTCTCTCTCTCTCTCTCTCTCTCTCTCTCTCAAGTTCTTTCGAATATGTTCAGGAATTCCTGGTAGATACTGTTCTCGTACTATCAATTCATCTAAATCAGCCGTATCCTTCACGTTAGCAGCTTCTGTCCATCCCTTGATACATCGTCGCACCTTGTAAGCTTAATACAGGAAAGTCATTTTCTCGTCCTTCCTCAAACTTTCTAACCTTTCATTATAATATTCACGGGTCCTCTGATACACTTGCAGGACGCTCCTCTTCACTTTTTGATACTCCTTCCTCTTGTCCTGAGATAGCGTCAATTAAGCACTGAGTCCTTTCCTAAACAGTACACTCTGCATTAACACAGACCATTTATGTTCAGGCCATTGCATCGCCGATGCAACCATTTCAAAATGATAGAGGACCTCGTCTGGAGCCTCTTCTGTAAGCCTTGGAATTAACTTCTGGGCATCTCACACATTAAACACGGGATCGTGCATAGCAGGGTTCGCCTCTGTCTGTGTTGCTGAGTTTGACCAAGCATTCAACAGTTCCAAATCCCTCACATGCCTTGCTTCTTCCATCTCTTTTTCTTCCTGTCTTCTCTCTTTTTCTTCCAGTCTTCTCTTTTTTTTCTCGTCTCGCAATTTCCCTTGCTTCTATTTCCCTTGTATGTCATGCAATCTCTCTGGCTTCTCGTTTTTTTTTCTCTCGTTCTGTCTCTCTTTCTTCCCATCCTGCTTCCATTTCCTACGCACGTCGTGCTTCTTCTGCCTGTCTTTCTTCCTGTCTCGCCATCATCTTCAACTTCATCAAATTTTCTTCAACTGCAATTCGTCGAATCTCAGCGTCAACATCCCTTTCTGCTTTCATGCCTTCAGCTTGCGGGTCAACTGGTCCTTGCTTCGCTACAAATTTTTCTTCAGCCTCCTCCAACAGTTCATAAGCTGCTACATTATTTTGTTCTGACAATTTCCCCGAGTTTATCAACGCTTCTAAGGCTAGACACTTGATTTAGTCCTTAATTATTCCACTCGTTGCATGACCAACACATGCCATTAAAATAGAGAGCCACTGAGCTTTAGTTACATTAGCTTCTGGCAATTCCTGAACATTTGAGTTATTCAAAAACTCTTGGATATTAATATGTGCTATCTTGTACTTTACCAAAAGAAGAGAAAAAATTTACCTCTCCAAAAATATATCCTAATAATACACAAAGTCCTATCAAAACTAAAAGGTTCCAGCCTTCAATCAAAACACGGCCCTGTTATCACCAATATTTAAAACAGACTCGCTAGATCTAAGCATCTGGGCATTAGAATTATTTTATACTATAGTTCCGTGGTAATTTTACGGTTTGGCAAGCTACACTACCCACTTGAGTTCCATACTCACCTATTTATTTTAACATGAAATCTGTTAGTCTTGAAAATATTAATACAGGAGCTCTGAGACAGATATATAACTCCCACAGAGCAATATACAAAAACACTGAATATCCATATTTCTCTTAAGTACGCTCAAAACAAAACTGGGTAATTATTCTTCAGAATTATTCAAAACCACCTCTTACTTTGATTCATTAAGAGGATACGAGCAGGCTTTAAATGAACACTGGACATTGAAATGATACACTGATTACAAATATAAATATATTCTATAAAAATTACAACACTGAAGGAATTTACATAAAAAAAATGAGTCACTCAAATATTAAGTCTGAACAAAACTTACATTAAGAAAAAAAAATTTACGCTCTAAAAATTATATAATCACTTGACTTGAAATATTAAATGTACATAAAATCTTAGAATGAAACAAAAGAAATAATTTCGCTCTGATAATTATATATTCACTTGACTCAAAATAATAAATTTGCATAAAAGCCTTAGACTAAGAAATAAAGACTTATGAAAATTATACAATCACTTGTTTCACTTGAAATTAAATTTTACACCATTAATTAGTATTGACATTTATTAAGGAAATTACATGGAGCAACTGATAAACTAACATATTCAGCTCACATAAAGTTAATCAGGTAACCTTACAATTATATTTCACGTTTCGTACTTCTACAAAAATTCACACAATAACAACGCTCACCACAAAACAATAAATTTAAAATTTCTGGCAATGTTTACAGGATATACGCTGGAGCAAAAATCACTTAGAAGAGTATACACTCTAGGCACCTGGAGAGAGAGGGGCTACCTTTGGCTCTTTCACAGGAAGGCTGGCTCTCTTCTGCCCGTAGGCCTCCCTGGGCCACTATATATAAGACTTAGTTACTTCCAGAATATTCTAGGTCTGAGATCTGGAAGTTGGGCGGATTGGCATAAGGGCGTAAGGCTGCCAATGATTACTCTCTCAGATGTGTACTAGTAACAGAATGAGACGACTTTTTCTCAGGTAGCTCCTCCAACATTCGTCCTCGAAATGAAAAAAAAAAAATAAAATATAACTCTAGGGTTTTTGAGAACTTTCCAAAACATGTGGCAAATATAAGAATTGTGTATTTTCTCACAAACATGATGCAATACCTCATAAGAATATAAAAATATTTACATAGGTCCTTGTTCTTATCTCGTATGGATCATATAACACTCTCAAACATATTACGTAAGACTTTGTAACAAAAGGCGTGAAATAAAAAGTTAATTCATAAAGATAATGTACATTTAAATATACTGCATTGAATGAAGAATTCAATGAAATTAATGACGAAAGTCTTACGTAATTTGCATACCAAACTTACACCTTCTTGGGAGGAACTTATCTTAAGAGCTGGCTACTCACCTCTTCAATGCAGATATGAAATCATAAATGAAATATCTGAATAACTTAATTACTCTACAATAGACCAGCTTTGTAAGATAATACACACACACACACATACACACACACATATATATATATATATATATATATATATATATATATATATATATAAATATATATATA
>NC_090725.1:178531294-178536294 GCF_036898095.1 Palaemon carinicauda
TGGATGGGGAAAGAATAGTTGTTCCAAATATCCTTTTTATTCCCAATGTTTTGTGATTCGTAATCACATTATCCAGAGCTACACATAAAACATATACAAAAAATTAAGAAACAGTTAAAATTACAAATTCATTTAAAGCAATAAGAATCAGTTGAAATATAAATAGAAATCAAAAGCAAAATATATAAACACCAGACAGAAGAGTGGAACCAACCTCGCAAAAGCGTAGTGAGAAATTGTAGGCTAACATCAGTTAGAAAACAAACCAAAGAAGCTATGACAAATATAATTGAATGAAAGAAGAATGAGTATTAAACAACGGAACTAGTCGTTTGATCGATATGGATTCAAGAAGAGGTAAGCCCATATATATATATATATATATATATATATATATATATATATATATATATATATATATTTATTTATTTATTTATATATATATATATATATATATATATATATATATATATATATATATATATATATATATATATATATATATATATATATATATGTTAGTGTGAGAATATTATACGCACACATCGTGGTTCCATCTCATGTCTCTTCAATGTGATATAGAATTATTAGACTTGTAGGTTACTTCTTAGAATAAGTCAAAGTTAAGTTAACTTTAAACAATTTATTGTTAGCTCCATCACTGGAGTATGGATGGTTTGGTCGGATGACCATTCCGTATGAAAAGATGAATAAAACTACTTTACAATAAGCTCGCGTCGATAACGTAGTTAAAGGCCGATTCACACGACCTGTTTTCTTTCCGACAGGCTGGGTGGTGGCTAACCGCCGTCGAAAAGCTGTACATTCACATGAGGCGTTCCGTATCCGTTTACCCGCGGACGGTTTTCATTGTTTACTTAGACTCTGTCACGTGAAGACAGAGTAAATTACGATAATTTTGATACTTTAAAATGTTGGTTGATAACTGTGTTGATAAAATAAGTTATGCAACTTCATTATACTTTATGGACCATGCCAAGAATATTAAAATCCACCTGTTTTATTTAATGCCTCTACAGTCATTTTCCATATCTTTTCTTTATGTAAATTATTTCTATACATCTTGTTTGCCATGTCTAACATCTCATACCCTTGAAAAAGTTCAGTTAACCTCTCATACATGGTGTCAGCAACAACCTAACTGGAAACGAACAGGTACGATACAGGTCCTCGTTAACACGAAACAACATCAACCCGTTAGTTGGGACGGACGACGTCCGTCAAACCGGGCGAGGTTACTTGGGAAGGAAGCCAAGCCGACTCGGACGGCTGACGTCCGAGGGCCGCCGTCTTTCTGACGGGTCGTGTGAACAGTTGCATTTGAATACACGTAAGAAACCTAGACGCCGCTTAACTGCCGGCGAGCCTGTCTGAAAGAAAACAGGTCGTGTGAATCGGCCTTTAGTTATCTCAGCGTTTATTACAATACAAAGAGATATGATCACATAGCCTTATCACCGGAAGTAAGGTGATTCCGGTAGGGATCAATAGGTTAACTGTTTCTCACTGGAGGATGGGACATGTTTACAAGACAAAAATAAATGTTTACCTATGCAATGCTTTAGCCTAGTCTATTTTCACATCCTGTTAGGGCTGTCGTCACACTCCCAACTCTCCAATGATCCCTTGGGTCATGGGTTTATAAATGTATATATTACATACTGTATACACACACACACACACACACACACACATATATATATATATATATATATATATATATATAAATATATATATATAAGTTTATATATATATATATATATATATATATATATATACATATATATATATATATATATATATATATATATATATATATATATATATATATATATATATATATGATTAAGAATCACGAAACGTTTGGAATAAAAAGGATATTTGTAACAACTACTCTATCCCTATCCATACTATGAAATTGGCTGCTGGTACCTTCACCGTTTATATATATATGTATATATATATATATATATATATATATATATATATATATATATATATATATATATATATATATATATATATATATATAGACAAAAGAGATTGAGCGATATCAAATCTAGAGGATTTCTATACGATGCTATACAATAGTGATACAAGAAATAACTTTGCCAATAGAAATTATGGAATACCTGAGCATCTGCTAAAAGTAACAGTAGGATAATATAAGAGAACATTAAAAGGAATAAAAAGAGGAAAAGTAGTGGAACTATACACAAAATTTTTGCAAGAATGCCTTATACCAACACCTTGAAATGTTTATCATTGTACTAATTCACAAAAGGGAGACAAAGAAGACCTGAAAATTGCACTCAATGATATATAAAATATTTTAAAATTTCATAATATGCCAAATAGATGGACAGCTGGACTTAAATTAACCGAGTCAGCAGGCAGGCTTAAGAAGTGGGTATTCAACAACTGACCATATCCATGTAATTAACCAGCTAAAGAAAAAATCAACACACTATACCAGACAAATACTTATGAAATTTATAGACTATGAAAAAGCTTTTGATTCTCTCAAAACTCTAGCAGTAATGAAATCCTTCAAAGACAAGAAGTAGATGAATTCTATGTTAATACACTTAAAGATATCTATGGGGGAAATCAAGAAATCCTAAAACTACATACAGATAGTGAGAGAATTCCAACAAAGAATTATTCGGGAGAGCCTATCTCTCCTATATTATTATTTGGAGAGTATATGCTAGGGAAATCAATTAATTAACATTAGTGGGGAATACATTAACAACGTAAGATTTGCAGATGACGTAGTTCTATTTAGTGAATCATGGAAGGAATATGCAGAGATGATAAAAGATTAATATGATCAAAACCAAGATAATGTTCAATGAAAATGCAGAAACAACAAATAATGGTTATGGTCAAATCTTTATAGATAGTTAATGAATATACGCACTTTGGACAGACAGTATGTGTTTCCTCAGGACATGAGTCTAGAATTAAAAGAAGGATAAGCTTAGGATACAGAATTTTTGGTAAGCAAAATGAGATTCTAAAAATAGAAATATCCCTTTCTATAAAAAACAAAAGTATATAATCAAATAGTCCAACCAGCATTAATTTATGCATCAGAAACTTTGAATCTTATTGAAGCTTTAGATCATAAGCTAATTACAACTCAAAATGCAATGGATGGGAATAATACTAAGAGACAGAAAAAGAGCAATATGGATACGAGAGCAAACTAAAGTAGAGGATATTCTAACAATATGTAAGAAAAATAGATGGACATGCGCAAGATATATAAGGAGAAGGACAGATAATAGACGGACATTAAAAATAACAGAATGAGTCACTAGAGATGGAAAAGATGTGGGGGAAGAAAGAGTAGACGATGGATCGGTGAACTAAGAAAGTTTGCGGGTGTTGACTGGTACAGAAAGAACATAAACTGACGGGAGTGGAAGGACATGTGTGAGGCCTTTGTTCTGCAGTTGACTTGTAATGGCTAAGGATGATATATATATATATATATATATATATATATATATATATATATATATATATATATATATACGGTATATGAGTCGGTTTGTTCGTTTGTTTGTGTCTGTGTACATATCGAGTAATGACTCTTAAAGGATAATTGTTTCTGATTTCTGGTAATATTCCCAGAAGAGAGAGAGAGAGAGAGAGAGAGAGAGAGAGAGAGAGAGAGAGAGAGAGAGAGAGAGAGAGAGAGAGAGAGAGAGAAGGCCATATACCCTGCTGTTAGACGTCGTGAAAAAAATATTCGACGAATGAATAGTAGCAAACTTGAATAAGTAATGAATTCAGGATAGGTAATCATATCTTAGGGTGGTTCCTATGTTTGCTGATTGGTAGGGGAGAGGCTGCGGCATAAAGGTTTGTGTATGCGTGTGAGATATTCTGTGTATGAGAATGACATATATATTCAGTAGAGGGGTAGAGAATGTAAAGAGGATGATACCATTATACATTACAAAATAAACTGATAAGCTTCCTAGGCTAAAAATAAGCTGTCTACAAGGAAGGAAAAAAATTAAATGTGAAACTTGGTCTCAAAGAGGATAGAAAAAAAAAGGTTATAAATACTAGAAGATAAAGAAATATATTACTGGTCTTATTTAACACCAAATTGTATTCATTAATATTATTATTATTATCAATTTAGTCATTATTATTATATTTATTACTATTATTATTATTATTATTATTATTATTACTTGATAAGTTACAATCCTGGTTGGACAAGTAAGAGGCTATAAGCCCAATGATTCCAACAGGGAAAATAACCCAATAAGGAAAAGGAAATAGGTTAACAAATAAAAGTGTGCCTGAGTCTAGTCTCTATCAAGAGAACTCTATCCCAAGACAGCGTAATACCTTGGTACAGAGGCTATAGCACTAACCAAGAAGAGAGAACAATGGTTTGATTTTGGAGTCTCCTTTTTGTAGAAAAACTGTTCAACATAGCTAAAGAGCGTCTTCTACCTTTACCAGGAGTAAGGTAGCCACTGAACAATTACAGTGCAGTAGTTAACCACTTGAGCGAAGAATTTTTCTGTTATCTAAGTGTTGTCAGGTGTGTGAGGAAAGAGGTGAATGTGTAAAGCATACGCCAAACTATTTGGTGTATGTGTAGGCAAAGGCAAAACAATACGTCACCAGAGAGGGATCCAAAGTAAAACAATTATCTGGCCAGTCAAAGGACACAATACGTCTCGAACGGTAATATCTCAATAGGTAGCTGGTGCCTTGGTCAACCTTAGTCATATAAGCATCATTTACCTTCACTTACAGTTATTACAATCGCTATATAACTGTGGGATCTAACTGTATTTTGCGTATAGTATTAACATTTATGTTCATATATATATATATATATATATATATATATATATATATATATATATATATATATATATATATATATAATATATATGTGTGTGTGTGTGTGTGTGTGCATATATATATATATATATATATAC
>NC_090725.1:178538794-178546294 GCF_036898095.1 Palaemon carinicauda
CCTTGTTTCTACATTTATTTGTTTTATGCAAAATTAGTGTAGAAATTATAATTTATCAGGCGATATTTGTAAATGTGGAAGCACTTAGGTCTGCAGGGTTAGTTGTTAATTTGGCTAAGTGCGAATTGGGTCAGGCCAAGGTTTATTATCTGGGTCATGAGGTTGGTTTAGGTCAGGTGGCTCCGAAACAAGCTAATCTTGAGGCCATTATAAATTTGAAAAGGCCTGGTAATGTTAGAGGTAAGAAGAGTGCTGGGTATGACGGGATATTACCACAGATTTGTGCGTAATTACTCTGATCTAACTCAACCTCTTACTAGTTTATTAGAAAAAGGAAAAAAGTTCCGGTGATCGGATCAGTGTGAAGAATCTTTTAATAAACTAAAATCAGTGTTAATTACTAACCCCATATTGACTTCCCCAGATTTTCAAAAGCCTTTTAAAGCTTCTGGCGGCTGAAAAACGTTACTCCACAATAGAAAAGGAACCTCTTTCTTTGGTCCGAGCTCTTAACTATTTCAAGCCTTATGTGACAAATTTTTCTTTCCCGATTGAGATATGGACGGATCACAATCCACTGGTTTTCATCGATCGGATGAAGGGAGCGAACCAGAGGATTTTGCGCTGGGCCCTTTTTCTGCAAGAATTCAATTTTGTTACAAAACACGTTAAAGGGACTGACAACAAAACTCCTTATACACTTTCTAGAATTTAGTGTACTAGCTTGAACCTTCTCATACGCCGCCTTGTTCGTTTCTCCATTTAAGGTTGTATGAAAATTTTTTGTTAGGATGTAGTTAAATTTAAAATATAGCTTTGCAGAAAATAGTTTAGGAGGTTTTCTCAGAGTGGTATACACTCTAGTGTTTTCTAAAGGTTCCCCTATATTAATTATTGGTTTGTTCCGATATACTAAGACTTTTGACTGTGTATTATATTTATAAGTTTTTGGGCTATGATGCCGGTGTATTGTAGGTTAAGATGTATGTCTGTGGGCGTACTGGTAAGTTTATTTAGAATTAGTTAGGTCTATTTCCATAAAGCTGGAGATTTTTGACAAAGTATGGTAATATTATATCTTTAGAATAATGGTAAGCTATATAAAGCTCTTGGTTTTTACTTTTTTTTATGGGTACTTTCTGTTTGGTGTTAGGTTTATTATGTATTACTAATGGTTTTTACTTTACAGGTACATTTCCATTTATATATATATATATATATATATATATATATATATATATATATATATATATATATATATATATATATATATATATATATATATATATATATATATATATATATATATATATAGAAAAAAAATTTAATTTTTGTTTATTTTTTTTTTCTTCAGAGAGAAAGGTATCATGGATTAACGTAATTTTCTATTTGATTTTTATCAGGCTTGTTTCTACGTTTATTTGTTTTATGTAAAATTAATGTAAAAATTGTAATTTATAAGGCGATATTTGTAAATTTAAAGTTTTTTTCGGTTGAAATGCTGGTTTAACTTCCTCCCCGCTCATTTTTGTAATTTATAAATGTCTAGTTTAACGCTTTGTTTCTTTTCTGTGTTTTCTGAGTCCTTGGACGGATACAGACACCGGTGTTTACCAGTGAGGAACTCTTTCGCTAAAATACACAGTCGAGGCCCAAGGTTTCCAGGACCTACTGCAACTGCTGACTGAATTGAACCTTTTGAGGTTTGCGCCACCCACTGTTGACGGCTTTTTGCAGGTGCATTTCTACCACCTGCGGTGTTTTGGTGTTCCTGCGTGTTTCTCTTCTGCTGTCTGCAGAGCCCACCATAAATCCGGGCTTTGAGGAGGACTCGGGAGAGATACCCCCGTCGACGCATCCTCGTCATGACCAGCTGCGGGAGCCTTGGAGCTCGTGGTGATATGTAGGGAGACAGTAGCTAGGTAGGATCCTTCATTAATCTTTTTTATTGGATTGGGGCTAAATTTCCCTGTCTTTGGTGAGGAGTCTTACGGACCTGTACTCCCTATAGTAGTAGTGTGCCTGTGGAGCCTCTACCTTATTTGGAGCTGTGGGTGTTGTTATTTTCCAGCCTCAAAGAGTGTGAGATGGCTAGGTATTTAGTGCTTTTCTCTTTCTTTTAGTTTAGCGTTTAATTATTTAAAATATTTAACTCTCTCTAGTTCAGAGTGTGTTGTTTCCCATCGGGGAATGTTGTTGTACCTACCCATTTGGGTGTTAAGTTGTTAAATTGTTAGATAGTCACAAGGTTGGCTTTTCAAAA
Organism: Palaemon carinicauda; assembly: GCF_036898095.1. Classification (NCBI taxonomy): domain Eukaryota; kingdom Metazoa; phylum Arthropoda; class Malacostraca; order Decapoda; family Palaemonidae; genus Palaemon; species Palaemon carinicauda. Next base: position 178,541,058 of record NC_090725.1, read on the forward strand.
AATTGTTGTTAATAAATATTGTTAAGTTTTCCCAAGTGTTTCCGTTACCACTAACCAATTTTATATAGGATATTAATACTATCACTGTCCTCCCTATTCGTGCAATAAGAACTTGCACCATGACCCGACAAGGGTATGGACAATAAGAATTTCTTTAAAAAATCGATTTCAGTGACATTCACAAGTTCACAACGATTATGACGATACGATTTTGTTAATAGAAAGAGTGCAACATGAAATGCACACTTCATCTAATGAATGTACTTTTTCTTATAGTTGACAATACACTACTTTAATAGCCAACCACTTAGCTCAAAACATAACTTTCCATTAACGATGACTTTCTACAAAAAATTCTCAGTCTTATTATTATCACAAATCTGTCATTTACTCCACTCGGAGTTTCACGGTACAAAATAACATCTCACAGTTATCTATAGCGATTATAATCACTGTGAGTACATGTGAATGAATAGTGGTGATATAAGTTTGACCATTCATAGGAAGCTGTCAAATAGACGTCAAATAAGCATTTTTTGTAAGTTACAAAATAAAACCTTTCTATGTTTGATATAATGAATGATGCTTATGTCACCTATCATTCAAACATTATGGATATGGATACCGAATGAAACACTCATATAACAGATAATATATCACCTATGTAGCTTTATGAAATTATTAGAAACACAAACTGAATTGGGATTTAACCAATACAAATTTGATTGATCGCGTGACTGATCACAAGGTCACTGGAGCGGACGGCCGACAATAATTAGCATTCGACAAATGATGAATAATACATCATCTAAATCATGTTGAGTTTTCAGCAAAATTAGAGTTTATAAAACAATTGTTAACTGATACACAACGAATATTTTATAGACCTATATATAGCTTAGCAATTGTTTCCCTTTTTTTTACAAGGAAATTAATTGAAAATGAGACGCCTGTTAATAAGTGTTTGTATAGCAGTTCCACATCAATAAACTTCCAGTATGAAAGGTAAATGTTTTGAGTCGGGTATGGAAATTACAAAAGACTTAAGTGCCAACAGACTTCTCCATTTTGGCAGTTAATGGCAATAATAGGCAATAAAAGAAGCGATGCTGCTCCGCCAGTTTTTAAGCTAAATAGGCCTGGTTGGGGGTGGGGAGGGGGAGAACTGAGGATTTTGTTACGGGCCGAGAGAGGGTTGTGAACTCAAAGGCAGGATGCAATCAACTGAGTTGTTTATTAAGGGACACTCTCTTTTATATACAAAACCTCAAGGCAACAGGACATAACATGTTCGAGAGACAGACAATATTACAGAGCAAAACCGGAGGCATGATCATTCAGGTTCTTTTTAGTGCGAGGGAAGAGCGCAGATACAAGCATAATATATACAAAATAATTATGTACAATTGTGTGACACACGGTTGGTACAATTTGGAAGTTACGTTGTCACCTGAGAGAGGGGATTTCCTCCTTCAACCAACAGAATTTGAAACTTTTTTCTTTGTTTGGAAATAGGAGGAGAGGCATTTGATACAAGCATAAAAATAATATTTCATAGTGATGCATTATCAAGCGATGGGCAACGGTTTCGGAATATAAATATAAAATATTTCCAGCATTCGTATATGACACCTAATACACTGAAGAATTACCCAGCTAGGTTTTATGGTCTTTCTGAAAGAAGCTGGAAGCAAAAATTAATGCTAAAAGTGGTCGAACTTGATCAACATCTGATCAATTAGGAAATCCTTATAGATAAGCCAGTAAAGTAAAAAGATCTTAAAATTCGGAGTAAATATAATCGCAATCGAGAAACATTATCAGACGCAATTAGATAGCCCTATATAGGATCATTTGAATTCAGAGTATCTTCATTTCGTCTGATATTAGCTAATGGTGAGTAATTTTATGTCTTTCCAAGGAAGGATAAAACTAATCTTTAAAGCCAAAAAATCTCCAGTTGACGATCCTCTCCATGATACCTGTCCTTTAGACCAGCGTTACATATGTAACAAATAGAGGGGGGGGGGGGTTTGAAGCCTCAGCTGATGTTCAAACCATTTCTCAAAAATATTTCAGTTCTTTTCTCAAACTTATCATATTCTAATTTGGCCCTGGAAGTTGAATTTTTTTAACTGGAGAGGAAATTATGCCATTTGTGTCGGTTCTTGAGTGCCAGTTGAATTGAAATAGTCATAAATACAAGTAATAGTTTGTCCATAAGCCTTTCTGTTTGCCCACCTGATGAATGTGACTGTTTCCTGAGCCGCTCATAATTCATACAGAAAACAGTAAAAGACTTTTTCTTAGAATTTGCTACATCGAATTACTGCTAGTATTGGCTATGGGTCAAGCCTTGCTCAAACTGATTCCTGTATAGCATTTGAATTGATTAAGCGTAGGAGTCTTGGAAATTGCAAAGCCTAAGTAATGGATATCTTTCATAATTTGAAAGTGGTTTGTAACAGAAAGTTGTCATTGCTGTCGCTATTTGCATCAAGTCCTGACAGCCTTAGAGTAGTGCTCTGGTGCTTTTGTGATGTAATTGTTGGTCCAGGAGACAAAGTACTTGGCAATTATAACATTTTTATTGTAGCTGTTCTTTCTCACAAAACCAAAAAGAAGTTGATATTGGTGGGGTATAGTCAATCAAGCATGAGAATAAATTCCTGCTAAACTTAAGACTTTGTGAAATAGCTGATTTACCTACATTGTTCCACTCCAAAGTTTACTTTGCAATAGGTATGCAGCACCTGATGCTTCTGAATGGCTGCTTTTATTGTTATCTTAGACACAAAACTGTCTTTTTCTCTGATCATAATAAATGTATAATTTCATGCCGCTAGATAACTAGGTGCTGTTTGTAAGGCATTCTGAATATAAAGAAATGCTGGTACTAATGACAAATGCTTTAGGTCTTCTCTTTTATGTGTACTGGAACACTAATTTTCTGTTTGGTAGTCATTGTCTTCAAGAACCTTTATATTGTCAGAAATATTGGTTATGTATAATAACAAATATTATTTTAATCAAGTTACATAAGCTATATTTAGATGGAGACTCTCTACAATACTCAAGTTATCGCCCCCATGCTCCCTATACATTACTCTGCAATGTTAATTACTGCAAAAAAAAATTTATGGAAATGTATTTTATATTGCTAGGAGAGCAAAATTAGCTTGGTTGCTACTTGTGCAACATTCAACATTTTTCAGAATTCAAGATGGCGGCCTCAGCCATCTTGAATTTTAACCAACTTTCAACTTTTCATCTCGATGACATAGAAGGTTGTGTAATACCTCTTTTTCTGGGTTTTCCGGGATGGGGAGTTCATTTTCTGAATTAATCTCTGGATGTGGGGGCAGTTTTTAGGTCAAATCAAAGGTCAAAGGTCAAATTTAACTTAAATTCTGGGAAAAATCTCCTTTATTGACTGATTATATGTGGTTTGTTGCTTACCTATTCCAGCATGTCAGGTTTTACTGGGTTGTTCAGGTAGGTACATGTATTTTCATTTATCTATATGTAGCTACATTTGATGGTTTCCTCTGACATCTGTTTGCAGGTTGAGCAATGGGCCAGAGTTCATTTGACACAAAGCTCCGCCATTAAATTACATGTACTCGCCAAGCTTTTCAATCAGTGCTTTAAAACCTCTTTTATTCTCATTTCAGAGTGTGACAAACCAGCGTGATCAGCATACCAGCATCAGTCTTACAACATCCCTAAATCGTCACAGTCGGCTGTAATGCCATGTAACACCTGTGGAGCTCTACAAATGTTCAAGACAGTGGCTACGCAGAAAATCATCGCTACAAGCAAGGTGGAGCACGGTGATCTGTACAAAACTCTGCCTGGAAGTGATATTCTAGCTCACAAATATATGCTACTGTACCTATACTTCGAGGAGTAGAAATAAGGAACAGGGAAAAAAGGTGTGCACCAACTGACAGTGGTGTTTCCAAAAGGTTGTTGAAGTCTCAATGTGGGGACTGTTTTCAAGCGAGTCTGTCTGTTCTGTGGGGATGAGTGTAAGCTAAAAGACAGTAAGAACCCATACAAGTGGGTGAGGGTCAGACTCTACAACTTTATATGGAGGTATTATTATCACGTTCAAAGAACACTTTGAGAACCTTTGTGATGAAAGACAGGACCAGTTGAGCTAATGAGGTAGCTGCTTGACTCTGTGGGGTCATTGATCTGCCTGCTGCTGATGCACAATGCCATGTGCCTTGTTGCGATACATTTTGAGTTGTCCCTGTATCTTAACCATCCATGATGACACCTGTGGAGGAGGCACTGAGATCTGTGGTTACAACGATGGCTGAAAACATGATAGAGACGTGGACGACATCGGAACTCTACTCCATGTACCTTGCTGCCTCCGGCACTGGGTCAAGTAAACACTTTGTATCCAGCATCACAGCCCACTTTCCCAACAAACTGCTTCTACTTCGCATTGAGAGTTGTGAAAGCGTTGTTGGATTTAAAGCCACCCTCGGACAGTTTATCAAAATTACCAAGAGAAGCAATAGCAGCAGCGGCATTGACAAGCTGGAAATGCTGCTAAGGATGATTCTCAGCGAGGTCAGGACAATGAATAGGCATGAGGACTACAACCTTAGCGATTATGATCGTCAAAAGGTAATTGACAGCACAAGTGCAACTCTTCTTAGACTGGTATTTAGTCTTGCATCAGAAGGCGCCATCACCAAGCCATCTCAAATGTTGGCTCATTATATTCAGCAACACATTTGTGGTAACTTCCTTCTCCAACAACCCTGTCACAAGGCAATGCTGCCATACTTCGTCGCAGCAGGTCACCACAATTATGCTCGCTACCAGAGCTGGCATGTGCTGCAGATGGACCTCCTTTCCCAACGTGCCAAGCAGAACCTACTGGCAGGTGCGCATGTCTATTGGCATTCAGTTGGTGGGACTGCGGTACCAACAGATCACTTCAGAGAGCAAACCTATATCAAGCGAGGAAAGGGTTCTGGAGGTATAAAGGGCCTTTCAACAAGTGCTGAGCAAGTGGCTGTGTGGGTGAACAGTTTTATTGTGTGTGTCAACCTTGATATAACCATGGAACATATGTGCAATGAAGATGGGGAGGAGCAGATTGGGAGGAAAACAAGAGTAAGCATTAAGAGGCTGGGGAGGGAAGAAGGAGACTGGACGAGGTCGATTGGCGGAAAATTGCAGTGGAACAGAAATACAGTCAAACCCTCAATGAC
>NC_090725.1:178556294-178566294 GCF_036898095.1 Palaemon carinicauda
CCTGGTAGCTGCCAACGGATCTGTAATACCCACTCACAGTTATGAAACCCTCCTATTATCTTTTGAAAGTGCCAAATATATTTGGAAGTTTTTCTTTGCTGACGTCAAATTGCCAATCCTTGATGCTGATTTCCTATTACACTTTCTCCTCCTGGTTGATGTAGCTCACCGACGGTTAGTCAACGTGGATTCATACTCCTCAACGCCTCTCCAACCCACCCCCTCCAACCTTGCTCTTCACATTAGCGCACCCACGGATGCCTACACCCGCCTCCTCAAATCGTACACAGAAGTTTTCCATCCAGAACTTCATCAAACGCCCATAGTTCCCGCAAAATAAGGTACTTATCACCCTATCAACACGACGCCCCCCCCCCCCCCCCCCAATGTTCGCCAGCTTCAGAGTTCGGGCACTGAATCGTTTAGCAGCCGCTAAACAAACATTCACCAAAATGGAGAAATAGGCCTTTACCAAAAGGCCTCAACCCCATGGTCGTCACCCTTACACATTTTCCTGAAGAAAGATGGCTCTCTACTACATCCATGTTGGGATTACTGGCACCTGAATATACAGACAGAGCCGGGTCACTACCCCGTCTCAACGACTCAAACTTCGGCGACATGATCTCCTATTTGCACAAAGTGAAGGTTTTCAACACGCTCAACCTCCTGAGGGAGTGTTATCAGGTGCTCGTGAACTCAGAAGACATCCCCAAGACCACCATCACCACCCCCTTCGGTGTATTTATTAGTGTGCTACTGTTGTTAACACACATTTGGGTTCTCTTCAAATGTCATCTAAGATGTGTTAATTATTTAAGTTGGTATGTTACATCTTCAAGTAAAGTCGAAGTAAGTTAACTTTAAAAGGGTTTATTCTTTAAGAACAACAGTGTTAACATCTCCATCACAGGAGTATAGCTGGTTTGGCCGGATGACCATTCCGTATGACATCGTCGAGTAAACTGATACAAATATCCATATGCATGTTAAAGTTATTTCAGCACTTAAGGATTTATGTAAACACCACATTAATACCGGAAGATACTCAGTTCCGTTCTAACAGACAACCTTTCTCACGGACTGGTTAGTGTTTACTCTTCATGAAAAATGTTACATTGCTGAGGTTTGGTATTCGCATCCTGCTATGATATGATTACAGCACTTCTCACACTCGCTTCTACTTCCACAGTGACCTATTAGGTCATGTGTTTTAAACATGTAATATATAATTATTACATAAGCTCGGCCAGCTATCTCAATTAAAAAAAAAAAAAAAAATAACAACACGTCAAAATATGTTTTCTAGGAGTGTGACTGGATATATATATTATTTTTTGTTTAACTTTAGCCATAATTAAATGAGGAAGAATGTTCAAATAGGCACATTAAGAAAAAATATTAATAATAATGCATATTAACAGATATTACCAAAGCAAAGAAAAAATGCATGATAAATACAGATCACATATATGGTACATTGCTAGCAAAAAAAAAATACTGATATACATATGATTCGTTAACTTTGTTAAAGAATAATTGATACCTTTGTCAGAAATTATAGATTATTATAATACAGTAATTAATAAAAATATTTGTTACCTTGGTAAAGATACAATTTTAGTGCACAAACACGAATTCCTGGTACGTACACGTACCACGGTTTCGTACATATATATATATATATATATATATATATATATATATATATATATATATATATATATATATATATATATATATATGATGACGTCATCCTTACTGCTGGTCTGCATGACTGAGTTTGACAGAATCGTAGTTATGTTTATTTTTGCATCTCTCTCTCTCTCTCTCTCTCTCTCTCTCTCTCTCTCTCTCTCTCTAAAACTTCCATTTATACAAATTCTTCAATACCAATGTTCAACTCTCTCTTAGAATCAAATAAGGGTTGATTCTCTCTCTCTCTCTCTCTCTCTCTCTCTCTCTCTCTCTCTCTCTCTCTCTCTCTCTCTCTCTCTCCCATGTTTCAAAATCTCGTACTTCTGGCAGAAATAGAAGGCATTGGTAGAGGGTAGGTAAATGAAAACTACCGGCTACGAGAACATTAGCCAGAGTTTCCAAAGACGTATAGAAGTTATAATGCATGTGTTTGTTTACTTGAAGTTCGTATGTAGATTTTGCTTTCACAACGTCCTCAGGAACTTTATAGCAATGCCAATATTACATAAGGTGATAGAGAGAACAAGAAGTAAGTGGAGAACAAGAAAAAAGAACCGAGCTGAAACCTGCTAACTGAAACACTGGCAACAATGAGAGATCGCTGGCAATTGTAACATAGGAATAGTATACTGATGGTTATACCTCGTTTAGGGTGTTTTTGTGTAGGAATAAACAATAAAAGTTATCATAATAATATTATCTTGATTTCTTTAAGAAAAGAAGCAAAAATATATTGCAAATCTTTGGGATCTCATAACTCAAAAACATACTTATTGACACTTTGGTACATTTTTCTCAATTATTTGTTGTTCGTTATTAGAGAGAAAGATATAATTGAAAAGAAGAATAAAAATTCCACAATTTTGTCACGCGGAATTTTGATTTTATTTTTATTTTTATTTTCACGATTATTTTGCATCTACACGAGGAAAACAAAAATAAAAATTCCTAAAAAAAGGGAAAATAAAAATTCCGGTTGACAGAAATGTTCGGTTTATAGAATAGTTTTTATGGTATTAGATTTAATACAAATGGTGTTGTATTAGTGGCGAAAAATTTACCGAATTTTTTTTTTTAAATCATGATTTTTGCTAATAAATCAAAGAGTTTTTGATCAAATGACTTGAAAGTTTCATATGATGAAGGTATTATATATGTCTAAAACATATATAGAAATGGTGTATTTTGGATCATTAGAAAAAAAAATGGCAGACATGGCCGACGGAAAAAACCACTGGCATCATAAAGAACGTCAACTCCAAGAGTCGTGGTGAAGATATACCTGCCATGCTCATGATGAGCTTCAGAGAGGAATTATTTTCTGATATCCTCAAGATTGGGACATTCAATAAGAAAATACCTAACAGTCAGAGGAACGAAGCAATCATCATAAAATGATTGCCACCATCAGGAACTCTTGATTTAAACATGTGTAACCAATTTTAGGGTGACAGAGGACAGTTTCCTATCTTCTCAACATATTATCAAACTTTCATGGAGTTATAGCATTTGTTATATCCTTCATCTTAATCTGATCAACAGAATTCCAGTAATTTTGCCAAATATCACCAAGGGCCTTCTTGATATGAGATTAGAAGTCATTACATGGAAGAAGAATTCCCGTAATTTTGCCAAATATCACCAGATAGTAATTTATCTACTGCCCCTTTTGCTAATTTTTCTGACTTTTCATTTTCTGGCACACCCAGATAAGCAGTATCCCAGCAAAATTTAATGTCTACCTGCTGTGCAACATATATAGAACCACTCTAAAACTTTTCAAACAAAAGGGTTGGTTATATCAAAAACTGTTAATGCATACAACACACTTTTTGCATCACTAAAATTGTATAATTACTCCATTTTTGTTTTTGTTGAACAGGCTGACAGGAGTCCCTCTTTATAGTTTCTATATGACATATCTATTCCAACGTTGTTATTTTAGCCTGAAAGCGTTGCACACGTTATAGAGGAGGTCTTTGCAAAAAACTAGCAGTGATTTTAGCCTTCTGGGAGTGTTGTAAACGTTTTAGGGTATTAAGATTGCTCCTACTTTTCAAAAGCAGTCAGGATACTATACTACAATTGAAAAAAGAATGGTACACCCCAAATCTAACACCAGCACTGGATTGGGAGCTGCGCAAAAATATAAGTCCACTATCTCAGTGTTGTTCTGCGTTTTCCAAAAAGGTAGATTGCATTTCTTCATTTACCCTGTTGCCTTTAGGACTGGTAAAATAATTACAGAGTGAGCTCTTTGGTAGTTATCAGGGAGGAGTGACTGATAACCTAAAAGGAAGTAGCCTACCCCACTCCTGGAAAGTTTCAGGCTATTCACCAGTGGTTTCCCTCTGAATCCATAAGGTTTGGGGGCTGTAGATTCCGCGTCATAGCATGTAGAGAAATTTTCTTTATTGACAGTTTCAAAGGTCAGTGAATTAAGAAGCATCTATAACCTATACCAATATCTAACCATAGCACTCTAGAGGCCACTCTCCTGCATCAACAAAAAGACTAGAGGTGTGGGAGGATCTAACAGCACCAGTTAGTAGAGGAAAAGAAAATGAAAAAGTGGTCTACAGTAAAAAGTGATTTGAAAATCATTTCATATTAGAGGCAGGCATCCAGTGGGAATAATTAGGCTATGAGTTAGTGCTCTGGGATAGGGTGGATGCCAGCTGAGATTTTCCCTTTAAGGGTCTATCATCTCATTATCGCCAACCAGAATTTCCGAAGGTTGAAAAATCGAAGACATGCTTTTGAAATATTTGATTTTATTTGCCCTTCTATTTCTTCCACAGGAATTTGTTATATATAATTTTACTGCTAATGATGTTAGCTAACCATTAATACCAAATATTTTTTTTCAAAAATAGTTATTTCCGAGTTCTATTTGGGGTCGAAAGTAATATTAACCAAGAAATGTTAATATTTATCGTACTTTCTAATGAATAGGCAAAATCACATAATATATTGAAAGACATGGTTCTAAATGCTTATATCCTTCAATCTTCATACATTTGGGCAGTATTTGATGATGAAAGGTTTGCATAAATACACTCTAGAATGAATCCGTGATGGGTCAAAATTAAATATTTTCTTCTTAAAGTTCATTAAAATTGGGAAAATCGTTGTACAGTAGTTTAATTTCGGAAATAGGCGTTATCTATGTATAGACTTTTTTTTCTTGAAGTAAATTCAATTCCCTTTAATATTTCCTACAATATAAATACCACTTCTCTCAAAAATAATCGGAACTCGATTATCACTTCTTGATGCTCACTTTGAAAAGTTGGTCTTTCTAAGCTTGGGTTGATATTCTTCTTAGCAACCTTCTTATTGATTGGTCGAGGGGCAAGGTGTCGATGTTAATCTAGGATATATTTTTTAAAAAATTCAAGTTTCATAACCTTTTTCAGATAGAATATAATACTTATTTGTAGTAGATTTGTTATCTTTTTATTTCTCGTTGGACCGAAGAGTGATGGTGGTCTCCCTCTTTTTTTATTAAAATATGGAAATCTATTAGGATTATGTACCTTTATTATGACAGTAGCTCTCTAGCCTAAGATTCTTCTCCTAAATCTGGCAACTATGGTACCCGTTATGAAAACCTTGGGCTATTCATCCACTGTGAGGTATATTCAGAGAAAGGAGACGGTACCTTTTTCTTTGCTCACTTCAAAAGCATCTTCATGATTATCAAAACTGATCCATGCTTCCCATTTTCCATCTCCTCTAAAATTCTTCTCTATTTCAGTAATCCTATCATAAAGCTTGAAAGTCATTCATAATGCTTTATAATTATAAGTTTTTGGTAAATCACATATATGAATGACTTTAAATTTCCTTACATTTCCATCATCTTTTTGTAAATTTGTACAGAAGTCATTTTTAATTTTAATATCGTTAACAAATTTTTCCATATCTGAACAGGCAGAGGTCGTCAACAATTTTTTGGAGTGTTTTTTTCCAAGTGTACCTCTTTGGGTACCCCTCTCACCAGGGTATGACTATCTCTCTCTCTCTCTCTCTCTCTCTCTCTCTCTCTCATACATTATACATATATATATATATATATATATGTTTATATATATATATACATATATATATATATATATATATACATATATATATATATATATATGTATGTATGTATATATGTGTATATATTTATATATATATTTATATATATATATATATATATACATTATATATATGTGTGTGTATATATATGTATACATACGTATATATATACATATATATATTTATATATATATATGTATATATATATATATATATATGTATATTCATATATATATATATATATATACACCCACAGATGTATATATATATATATATATATATCCATACATAAATATTTATTCTTATAAATATGTATATATATACGCATATATATACATATATATTTATTTATACATATACATACATATACATATATATATATATATATATATAATATTTATGTGTGTGTGTGTGGTCAGACACTTGCACATTATTACATAGGGGAGCTTAGCTATTACTTGTATAGGGAGTGAGTCCAAAGAATGGTCACTGCCACATAAACCTATATTGGTAGGATCCGAAATATACATCTTATACAGTTAAACCTCCTGAATATTAATAATTTCATGGACGTGTAAAACAGACGCATCAGCACCCCTTTAAACTCCGTTATACATACCACTTCTACCATCTTACACTTCTGAATTATACTCTCTTTTGTGGAGACTATTATCATTTCTTATTTTAGCATAGTCGAACTACTTCAGAATGCTCTGATCCGACCTTCCTTCCATATTTACTATCACTTGACCAGTTATCATATCTGCACATTTTTCAATTTAGCATATGTATTCATGGTACATATTTTGCAGATAGTGCATCTCAACCATATTTGTATAATTCTCACGACAATATCGATGTAAGGATCATTACTTCAGGCCGGTCGCAAAATTTGAAATCCGGCAAAGAAATATTTTCTTGCTCTTCGGTATGGCAAATCTATATATGTTTTGAATATATGGGTTATTAAATCATGTCAAGGAATGTATAAAAGTATTTTCAAAGATGAAGAAAAGGCGAAAACACACGACAGTTTTATAACATACAAATAAAGATTATAGTAATTATGTTAAAGGTCTTTATTCTATATGACAATTTATTAGGAATGGCATTTCTGTCAAGGTGTATCAATTATAATGATATAGATTTTATTGATAATGAGTAGTGATTGATTGAAAAATTCAAAATTCTTTATGATGAGCAATGATGTAATGTGTTAACCTAATTACGTTGCGTGGGGTAATTGACCGAGGAATATATGTAACAAAATTTAAAATAGAGTATTTAATATCAAGATTTATATATTCTTAAATAGTGATTGTTTACAAGACCACGCTCTCCATTTACTCCAAAATTATGTAGTCCTGCAGCTCTCCTCTTCTTGTATAATAATTAGGAAGTTCTTTAATTTCTGGGAAAGCAAAAAATGGCAAGATATGTTGAGGAAGGGGGAAGGGGTTATAAAAAGAAAATAGCTCCGATTAGAATCTTTACCATTTCCTTCATCGCCATAACACTTTGCATCCTTCATTCACTCTTTGACGCACATCTGCTTCCACTCCACCATTTGCTGCAACAACAGATCCCAAGTACATAAACAGATCCACTCCTCAAGCAACTCTACATTCAACATTACATTCAACCTTGCACCACCCTCCCTTCTCGCGCATCTCATAACCTTACTCTTACCCACATTAACTCTCAACTCCCTTCTGTCACATACCCTTCTAAACTCTGTCACTAATCGACCAACCTTCTCTTCCAAATCTGCAACCAGTACAGTATCATCTGCAAACAACAATGGATTTACCTTCCATGCATGATCACGCTCATCTATCAGTTTCAATCCTCGACCAAGCATTCAAGTATTCACCTCTCTCACCACTCCATCAACAAACAATTTGAACAACCGTGGCAACATCAGCCCCACTCTCAATGGTAACCACTAGCTCACTTCATTTCTTCTTCTAACACATGTTTTACTACCTTTTTAGAAACTCTTCACTACTTACAGCAACCTTCCACCAATTCCATATAAACTCATCACATTCCACATTGCTTCCTTGTCAACACTATCATACACTTTCTCCATATCCATAAACGTGACATACACCTCCTTGCCTAAATATAAAATTCTGAATACATACATCCCTTACCTATTCTGAAACCACCCTGTACTTTTAAGATTATATTCTTCATTTTTTCCTTAATCCTATTAATTAGTACTTAACCATAAACTTTTCCAACCACACTCAACAAACTAATACCCCTTGAATTACAACACTCATGCACATCTCCCTTACCCTTATATACAGTAGTGGTATAATACACGCACACACCCAGTCTACTGGCACAATTGACAACATAAAAAACATAAACAATCTCACCAACCATTCAACTACAGTCACACCCCTTCTTTTAACATTTCAGCACTCACACCATCAATACAAGGTGATTTTCCTACTCTTGTTTCATCTAGTGCTCTCCTCACTTCCTCTCTTGTAATCTCTCTCATTCTCATCTCCTATCACTAGCACCTCAACATCTGCAACAGCAGTTATATCAGTCTCCCTCTTATTCTCATCATTCAGTAAACCTTCAAAATATTCCGCACACCTTTTCCTTGTCTCCTCTTCTTTTAACAACCTTTCATTTCCATCTTTCACTGTCTCTTCAATTCTCGAACCACCCTTCTTTAATCTCTTCACTTCTTTCCAAAACTTCTTTCTATTCTCTTCATATGAACGACCCAATCCCTGACCCCACCTCCAGTGAACCACCCTCTTTGCCTCAGCTAACTAATGTTTTACTTCCACATCTTTGTCTATTTCATACTTCTCTACACTTTTACTCTGCAGCTATTCTTCAAATGCCCTCTTTTTCTCTTCCACTTTTATCTTCACTCCTTCATTCCACCATACACTACCCTGCCTCATGCTGCTTCCAACAATCCTCTTGGCACACACATCACTTGCAGTCCCAACAAAATTTTCTTTTACTAACTTCCACTCCTCTTAATTGCCAGTTCCTCTCACTTTCACTCTGTCATATGCCATTTCCATCCTTTCTTGATATTCACTTTTTACCTCAGGTTTTATTAACTCTTCAACCTTCACTACCTTCCTTTTACATCCACCCATTCTTTTCCCCTATTCTTTTCCTACAACTAATTTTCCTTCCACCAAAAAATTATCAGACATACCGTTAGCCATACCCCTAAACGTGTACGTCTTTCAATATCCCAAACATTCTTCTAGTTATCAACACATAATCCATTAATGTTCTTTCTACCACTCTTCCATTTCCCACTCTTACCCATGTATACTTGTTATCATCTTTCTTTTTGAAAAAAACTAGAACTTATACCCAGCTTTTACTCAACACATATCTACCAGTCTCTCACCACTCTTATTCTCACCTGGTATGCCATCCTTCTCAATGATACCTTCTACCTCTCCAGCACCCGCTCCAGCATTTAAGTCACCCATGACAACTACATAATTCCTTCTACCCAGTCCTTGTACACAACTACTTAATTCATTCCAGAATTCATTACACTCTTCTTCACTTTTATCAAAACCTGGCCCATACGCACAAACAAAAACCCAACATTCCATACCCAACCTAACCCTTACCCACATTAACCTAGATGATATCTCCTTCCAATTCACCAAGTTTACGAAAACGTATTATATAGCCGAATATTATTATCTTTACATTTCATTTTATACCACATCAAAATACATGCAATGATCTTTCAAATAGTATATGAAACAGGATAATTTTAAATATTTTCTAACACCCAAACATGAGTATCCTACCATAAGTATGCCATTTCTGCCCATTTCCTTAATGAATAATGCTGGAAAAATAAAAAAAAAAGCTACAGATTGCTAAATAAATTTCCTATTTGATAGGATCAAATAAAAAGCAGGTAAACTCGGTAAATATTTGAGTAGCTCTAGGTCAAGGATTGGGGACCATATTAGTTTGATACGTTTTACAGGTTGGAGTATTTCTCCTTTATGCTGTAGTCAAGGTATCCTCCTTTCCAGTGTCAATGCTGTCGCTGGTGTCATATCCTGAGGATCTTCCATGTCAAAATTTGTGGTGCTGGTCATCGGAGAGGTAAGATGCATTTCAATTCGTCTCGTATACATAGTGTTGGTATCTCTGTAAGGCCCCTTGTCCGCAAAGAAACTGATGAGGACATCGG
>NC_090725.1:178571294-178583794 GCF_036898095.1 Palaemon carinicauda
CTTTCAAAGTAATGTTGTAGCTTGCTTTATCATAATAATAATAATAATAATAATAATAATAATAATGAAATACTGCAGATAATTCCTTTTTTTCTAAGATACAATTTTCATATAATCCATGCAAACCACGTTGTACTGTGGTAGCAAATTTGTGTCAACACGAAAACTATTACTAAAGTGAGTTTGCAGTGATTATTATTACAGATAATACAACAATGACTAAGGCTTATAATGAAAAAGTGCAAAATTGATAAAAGATCTCAAAATATTTGCAAGAGGAGAAGATAAAGAGTATAGTAAATAGGAAGCAAGAAGATTTGGCTGTCCAGGTACCGCAAGCATTGGAAGAACGGAAGCGATAGAATTATAGTTTTTTCTAAGAACATATGGAAGAGGAGAGAAGGGGTGAGTCACATTATAGACGAATTAAGAAAAGCAATATTAAGTACGCAGAAGATTAGGATAACACTCAAGTGTTTCTGGACTTATCCGGACAATTATTCGAAAGTAATTATTCGAAAACAGTTGTTCGATGTTAATTATTCGATAACCAATTGTTCGACATAACAGTTGTTCGAATTAACAATTCTTCGAAAATAGATAGCTATGAAAAAAAAAAATTAAAATAATCATTTTGGAAACACTCATATTGTTTTGTTATAAGAATGAAAAAAAAAAATAGTATTAAAAGATGTATAGAAAAGGACACAATGAAATTATCATAAATTTATTTCTAATTAAAACTTGATAAAATCAGTTTAATTAAATGATGTTATCAAAACAAAATATCTGCAAGTTTACAGACTGAAATTATATGAAATTTATTAGTAAGCGACTTCAAGCGTTCTGCAGACCTCCGATATTTCTTTTTCCTTGTGTTACACTCGATCCCACCTAATAACTTTTCGATCTTAATTTCAGTCAGGGATTTTTCTCTTCTTAGTGCTGCTAAGAATTTCGCGATTGTTGGATGACAACCAGAGACTTGTTGAAGAGATGCGCGGTGCCATCCTTCAATTATGTAGTTTGCCTTGGGCAATTCTTCTTGTACCCTTTCAAAACAGGACCACATTTCAATTTCAAATTTAGGTGGACGACGCGTATTCCTACGGTTAGGCCGCCCAATCCAGGTATCGTCATAGTAGTCAACTAAAGGCAAACCTTCGGCTGGATATATATTTTCATCCATTAGTGCGCTGGAAGTTTCGACGACTCGATCTGCAGGAACGAAGGCAAGGGCTAGTAACATGAGAATATCTAACGATAACTCGGCATCAGTGTCATACCCTCTCTTGTGGCCGAATTCATAAACTTTTCTATAAACACACTGACGCAAATGACAAAAACACCCGTAATGATTACTAGATGGCAATTCGTCCTTAACTGCCTTTACTATAGCGGGCTCAAAATCTGCGTTTACAGACTCAACATCTAAAGTCGGTGCTATTGTTTTAACAGTTCTAACCAAATTTCTATAAGTTTATTCTTTCTTATTCAGTAATAAGGCATAAACCAACGGTAGGAAATAGCCGATATTCATTTCATGAATTGTTTAAAGCTGCTCGAAAATAACTAGCTGTTTTGAAGGTACCATCCATAAAATAATGCTTGCATGAAGCAAGCACACTGAGATTCTTCTGAGTTGAAAATACCAGCATTCTGTCTTTACTTCTCCGGAACCCAAATACAAAATTATGACAATTTAAGAGAGGTTGATAAAGAATATAAACGAAAGGAAGGAGATTGAAGTTTGGTGTCGTAAATATAGTCGTAAATGAATGGATGAATCAGATAATTTTGAAGGGCCAGGTCGTGTGTACAGTTTTTTTTTTTTTTAGCGATAGGTGACTATATGAAAATGAAAGAAGAGATTCAGGAAAAGCTAGATAAAGTATACGATATTTATGTATATGAAGCAAATACTGTTGTGTAAGCTTTATTACACCAGGAGTTCACCAACGAATAAACAGACACTGTCCTGTTTCTCTCTGAGGAACATTCCTTGTTGGAAAAAAATATTTCGCATAATAAACACAATTACGCACATATATACACACGTTCACACTCGCACACACACACACACACACACACACACACATATATATATATATATATATGATAAATTTTTGCACATTTAGACGTGTTTTTCATATTCAAATAAGCCATATATTTCTGATACATGAATGTCTGGATTCTCTTAACAACCTCGGGATCAGAGCCCCAGGCGAAATCTCACAAAGGCAAGAGCTTGTGACCATCCGGGAGTCGAACCTTGGTCCAGCAAACTTGTAGCGACAGTGACTACCACTTGGCCAAGTGGTAGTCACTGTCACTACAATTTTGCCGGACGAGGGCTCGACTCCCGGACGGTCACAAGCTCTTGTCTATGTGTGATTTCGCCTGGGGCTCTGATCCCGAGGTTACTAAGAGAATCTAGACAATGTATCAAAAATATATGTCTTATTTGAATACATATATATATATATATATATATATATATATATATATATATATATATATATATATATATATATATATATATATATATATATATATATATATATATATATATATATTATATATACATACATATATATATATATATATATATATATATATATGTATATATATATTTATATATATATATATATATATTTATATATACATACATATATATATATATATATATATATATATATATATATTTATATATACATACATATATATATATATATATATATATATATATATATATATATATATATATATATATATATATATATATATATATTCTTATGAAGCTGGTCTGGCATATAATATATACAATAGTTTATTCATGATTTATTCATTCATTTCATATGTGCATTGAAGAGATGAATAGCTAGCCTGTAAGAAAAGTTCCTATCGTGTAGATCTAAGTTTATTATGTAAATTACGTAAGACTTTCGTCGTTAATATCATGGTATTCTTCATTCAAGTCAGTGTATGAAAATTTATGTTATTTTTAAGAATTAACTATTTATTTCACGTATTTTTGTTACAGAGTCTTCCGAAAACTGTTTGAGAGTGTTATATTGACCATACAAGATATGAACTAGAACTTATGTAAATATTTTCATATTTTTATGAGATATTGCGTTATGTTTGTAAAAAATACGCAATATGCCATGTTTTGGAATGTTTTTGAAGGCCCTGGTGTTAGCTCTTATCTTTTTTTTTTTATTTTGTGGTCAAAAGGCGGATGTAGGTAGCTGGGAGAGTCGTCTCGGGGGTGCATTGGTAAGCGTCCGAGTTTTTTGAAAACCCAAGATTCGTCTCTTGACATTCTTATCTAGTTGGAAACTCTGGCGTTGCTGTTAGACCAACCCCCCTTGCTACTGGATATCCATCCTGGAACTTCTGGAAGCAGCTAAGTTTCATATAAAGGCAACCAAAGGGTTGCATAGGCACATAGAGAATCCCAGTCTTAAGTCATAGTCATCTCCTCACCTCTCTCTCATTCTCAGCTCAGTGCATTGTTTTAAAAGTGTTCAGTGAAATATTAAAGTTTTGGTCTGACAGATTTTCTAAAACATAGTGAGTACTTACAAAAATACTCTTAGAGTTTTCATAAACAGCCCTGTAGGAAGGTGATAGGTACTTGTATCGTGATCTGGCTATCTATTTCCATTAAGTATAAAACTTAAATATTGTATTCAGATTTAATTACAAGGGAAACAAGTGATTTTATATTTCTTTTTTCTTAGTCTAAGGTCTATTCAGGTATAATATTTCAAGTCAAGTCATTATATAATTTCCAAATTGTAACATTATTGTCTCAATCTAAGTTTTGTTCAGACTTAATATTTCGCGTAATCTATTTGTTTTATGTAAATTCTTTCAAAGTTTTGCAATTTATAGAGAATATATTTATCTCTGCAAAGTGCAATATTTCCATCATCAATGTTTTTTATAACCTCGCTCGTGTCCTGTAAAGACCAGTAGTAAGTTTGTTTGAATAATTCTTAAGAATAATTACCCAGTTTTGTTTTGAGTGTACTTAAGACCCATTTGGATATTCAGTGTTTTATATATTGCTGTCTGGGAGTTAGATAAGTGTCTCAGAGTTGTTGTATTAAAATTTCAAAGTGTAACAGATTTAATGTGAAAGCAAACAGGTGAGTTTGGAACTCGAGAGTTTGTTTAGCTTACTAGCCGTAATATATAGCATATTATATGCTTGATTCCCAGACACAGGACCAATGTATGATATATATTTTTGGTACTCAGACCCGGGAGCCATCATCAAAAGATATAATTTTGGTGCCCAGACCCTTGGGATCGAGGGTGTCTGTTTAAATATTGGTGGTAACAGGGACGTGTTTTGATCAAATGCTTTGAACAAATTCAGTGTTGATAGGATTTTGTGTATTGCTAGGTTATATTTTTTTGGAGAAGTGTAAAATTATCTGTTAAAGAAAAAAAGGCACAATTTAATATCCAAGAGTTTTTGAAAAACCCAAATGTTCAGGAATTGACAGAAGCTAACGTAACTAAAGCTCAGTGGCTCTCTATTTTAATCGCATGTGGTGGCCATACAACAAGTGGACTGATTAAGGCCCAAATCAAGTGTCTAGCCTTAGAAGCGTTAATAAATTCGAGAAAGTTGTCGGAAGAAAATATTGTAGCAGCTCTTGAACCGCTGGAGGAGGCTGCGGAAGAACTTTTAGCAAAGCAAGGACCAATTGACCCACAAACTGAAGGGATGAAAGCAGAAAAGGACGTAGAGGCTAAGATTCGGCGTATTGCACAGGAGGAGAATTGTATTTAGTTGAAGATGATGGCAAGACGGGAAGAAAGCCAGGCAGAAGAAGTACATGTCAGGGAATTAGAACTGTTGAATGCTAGTGCAAGGTTGGACACTCAAATGTTTGAAGTGGCAAATGCACAGGTGTTGATCCCGAAATTCACAGAAGAAGATCGGGATGAGTTATTTGATCATTTTGAAACGGTCACATCTATGATGGAATGGCCAGAAGATAAATGGTCTTTATAACTGTAGAGTATATTAATAGGGAAAGGGCGCAATGCTTATTTATCCTTATCTCAGGACCAGAGAAAGGAGTATCAACAAGTGAAGAGGAGCATGCTGCAAGTGTAATAGATGACCACTGAATATTATAAGAAAAATTTCCGAAGTTTGTGGAAGGACAAGGAAATGACTCTCCTGGATTATGCTTATCAGGTACGACGATGTTTTAAGAGATGGACAGAGGCTGCTAATATGAGAGAGATGGCTGGTTTAAAAGAATTGATAATGCTAGAACAGTATCTACGAGGAATTCCTAAACATATTCGAACGTACTTGAGAGAAAAAGAGGGATAGAAACTAGATAAAGCCGCTTCGCTGAGTGAATATTATATTTCTATCAGTCTTAAAGCCTCCTCGGGCATGAAGTTTCAACAGTCGTTCTGACCAAGTGTTAAGTATCTGCTGAACCATGGAAACTAGTTCAGTAATACCTAAGTGAACAAGTTCAACAGTTACAGCGGAAATAGCACAGGTACTGTTCCTAAGCCGAATGTGATAGTGCCACAGCAACACTCATCGAATCGTCCTCTTTCAAGTATCGTGAAAGACGTGCAGAAGGTTGATATTGTCTGTTTTAAGTGTAGAAAGAGAGGCCATACCAATAAGGAATGCTGGTCAAATCAACCGAAAGCAGTCGCCTAAGTGATTAAGGTTAATTCGACTTCACAGAAAGTGAAGACGAAGAAACAATCAGGAAAGGTCGAAGAGGAAAATAAACCAGCTAACATTTAAACAATGAACAGGACAAACCCAAACAGCATGGATACCTTTAAACCATATATTTATGAAGGTATGTTAGCAGCAAAAGATGGGAGTGAGTGAACCCCGGTCAATGTATTGCGTGTCACAGGTTATAACCATATTGTGGTGGTACAGGGAGTACATCCGTTGGTGGAACAGTCCCTCACAGGAGACTCGGTTATTTTGAAGGAAATAGGAGGTGAAGAAGTTACCCCAATTTCCTGCTGGGTAATAAGGTTGGTGAAGCGCCGTTTGTGCCTTGTCCCATTGTAATGGAGAAACCATTGAAGTATAGTCCTACGACTGAACTCGAGAAGGACTACCCGTATTTGTCTTCTAGTTGTGTTATGACTAGGAGTATGACAAAGAAATTTGCTGCTGAAGAGGAAAAAGAAATCAAAGGAGCGATAAACCTTGAGGATTTGTTTTCCGAAGAAGAGGATTCCCTTGATTGATTGATTGATTGATTTCAAGTTTTCAGGCATCCTGACATCTAAGGTCATTGATGCCAATATCATTTAGTATATATATATATATATATATATATATATATATATATATATATATATATATATATATATATATATATATATATATATATATATATATATATATATATATATATAAAATAAAAGAATATTCAATTAAAATCATAAAAGTTGAATGTCATTATAAAAGTAAAATAGTTTTCAAATGACCTGCTTCTAAAATAAATCTAAAAAGGCCACTTGCATAGTAGGACAAATCATGTCCAAGAATCTTGGCAAGGATGAACCTGCCACCCTCACCTTGAGCCTCAAACAAATATCTAATCCTTAAGTTATTATAATTGGGGCATGCAGTCAACAAATGCCTCACTGTAAGGGGTACTAAACAGTCGTCACAATACAGTTGGTGTTGGCCCTTTAGCAGAAACTCGTGTGTCAACCGAGTGTGACCGATACGGAGACGACATAGAGACGTCTCCCATTTTCAGGGCATCATGTTATACCTCCAAGGAGATATGACATTTGTTACTTCTCTCATTTTATTCCCATCTAGATTATCCCACTGTTGTTGCCATTTATTGCAAAGCAATTTCTTGATGTTAGGTAGGAAATCCTTACACGGAATGGGATACCTTCTTAGCAGCAACTCGGATGCAGCATTCTTTGCCAATGAATCTGCCTTCTCATTCCCAGACACACCTACATGTGCTGGAACCCAACAAAATCGAACTGTTATACCTCTCCATCCAATAATAAAAAGTCCTTTTGAAATCTTTAAAACTAGAGGGTTACTAGAATTAAAAACTTCTAAATCTTGAAGGACACTCCTTGCATCACTAAAAATTGTAAAATTACCCTCCTTCTTCAACGCTATTTTCTCAATAGCATTCAATATGCCATACAGTTCGGCTGTAAATATGGAAGCAGTTAGAGGAAGTGCACCTCTACAATTAAAACCATTACTATGTACTCCAAATCCAACACCAGCATCAGATTTGGAGCCATCAGTATATATAAAAGTCGATCCTCTATGTTCTTCAACATGTTCCATAAAAAGAGACCTGACTTCTAGGTCTGTCATATTCTTCTTAACTCCAATAAAGTATTTACAAAAAGATATCTCTGGTAATTTCCATGGAGGAATTGATGATACCTTGAATGGAAGTACCTTACTTCTAATTATATCCAGCCTGTTTAATAATTGTTTCACATGAAAGCCATAAGGTTGAGGAGATTTTGGGTGCAATTCATAGTATGTTTGGTGACTTACAAGGGTTGCAGTCTGAAAGGCTAAAGAATTAGGGAGTCTTTGCAATCTAAACTAATACCGAATAATGGAAGACATTCGGTAAAGGTATAGAGGTAACTCTCTAGCATCAACAAGGAGACTTACGATAGGTGAGGCTCTAAACGCTGCTGTGGACAATCTAATACCAGCATGATATATTGAATCTAATATCTTTAATCGGTTTGGGGTGTCTGAGGAGTATATTTCACATCCATAACGAATTTTGGAAAAAATCAAGGTCTTGTATAATTTTAAAATAGTATTGCGGTATGCCCTGCATGATGTATTGGACAATACTTTCAAAAGATTCAGAGCCTCAACACATTTAGCTTATAATGCTTTTAGGTGAGAAACCCATGTAAGTCTACAATCAAATATCAGACCTAAAAATTTAGCTTACCCTACACATGACATACGTTGAGTCTGGATGTGCTCCTCGGATATAACAGAAATGTACAATAGTAGTTTTATTTGTCAAGAACTTAAATCCATTCATATTGACCCACTGGATAATTTTGTCAATTGAGAGTTGTAGTTTTCTCTCAACCATTGCCATTCTAGCTCCAGCAAATGATATGGAGAGATCATTCACAAATAATGTTGAGAGAACATCCTGGGGAATGGCTGAGGATATCCCATTAATTGCTAGTGCAAAAAGGGTTACACTCAGCACACTCCCCTGAGGAACTCCATCTTCCTAGCATTTACTTTCTGATAGAGTTTCCCCCACTCTCACTTGAAAAACTCTATGTGAAAGAAATGCCTGAATAAATAGCGGAAGCTCCCCTCTCCATCCCAATTCATGAATTGTTTTAACTATACTATATCTCCAAGTGGTATGATATGCCTTTTCAAGGTAAAAAACGACTGTCACATGGTGCTGTTTGGAATCAAATGCTTCACAAATAGAGGACTCAAGTCGTATCAACATATCAGTCGTTGAATGCATTTTTCTGAATCCACATTGAATGAGTGATAAAATACCCTTCTTTTCAAGGTACCACATCAGCCGTGCATTGACCATCTTCTCCATGATTTCACATAAACAAGATGTCAACGCAATAGGTTGGTAGTTTGCTGCTAAAAACTTGTCCCTAACGGGTTTTAAAATAATGGCTAGTTCCCAAACACTTGGATAACTATGATCATGCCCTATTCTATTCATAATCCTCAAAATAAATAACTTTGTATTAAAATGTACATGTTTAATCATTGCATATGGCATTCCATCGGGTACAGGGGCTATATCGTTACAAGTGGAAAGTGCCGAATCATATTCTCTTTCAGTAAAAGAAGAATTATATGACTCTTCCCTTCCTGTTGCAAAATTTAAAATTTTCTTCTCTTCAATGCTCCTATATTGGTGACCAGGAGCTGCTACACACTTGCAAGATACATTTGAAAAATGATCAGCCAGGGCATTGCTCACATCATTTGCTTTAGTCACATACTGACCATTCACTTTCAACACTGGTGGTGGGTTTGGGGTAAATTTACTGGCAATCTTCTTTATTTTCCTCCATACAGAAGATGGTGGTGTTCTACTGTTAATGGAGGAGACAAAAGACACCCATGACTGGCGCCTAGCTCCTTTCATGGCACGACGAAACTTTGTTCTACATTTCTTGTATATAATTGAATTCTCATTAGTTCGGTGTCTACGCAATTGTGTTAGAGATCTTCTTGTCGCTCTGTGCAGGGAAGTTAGTTCTGAAGACCACCAAGGGACTGGTCGTCGTTTGAATAACCCTGTTGTTTTGGGAATTGAATTAACTCCTGTTGTATGGAGAGTTCCATTCAGTAAACTATGCCATCATCAATATTTTCAACCTGTTCTGCATACCCCTTAATTTCGCTTAGCTCACGAAATTTATCCCAGTCTGCCTTGTCAAGATTCCATCGTGGCAGTCTCTGTATAGGTGGACCAGTGTTGGTGTTTATAATGTTTGGTGCATGATCACTAGTATGCCAATCATCTAATGTCCTCCAATCGAAATCAAGAAGGCAGTTAGAACTGGCAATTGAAAGGCCAATGCATGACAAGGTACCTGTCTGAAAAGTGCGTGGGCTCTCCTGTATTAAGGAGCCCAACATCCTCATTTTCCACAATTGATTGAGATGATATTGCCCCTTGTGTTTGCCAAAACATCACTCCATAAAGGATGTCTACCATTCATATCTCCCAGTAAGAGAAAAGGTTAATGGAGTTGCTGAATAACCTCTACTAAATCATCATATAAAATATTATCATTTGGAGGTAA
Source organism: Palaemon carinicauda (assembly GCF_036898095.1). Lineage (NCBI taxonomy): Eukaryota > Metazoa > Arthropoda > Malacostraca > Decapoda > Palaemonidae > Palaemon > Palaemon carinicauda. The sequence continues at coordinate 178,581,144 of NC_090725.1, forward strand.
GTACAGAGAGCGTATTGTATATTTTCTCCCTATATCAATTTGTACAACCACTGCCTGTATGGGTGTACGAATAGATAAGGGTATATGGGGAACATCTCGACGAACATATATGAGACTTCCGCCATGGCTAACATACTCACGAGGACTCGGAGTGTTAGCATCAAGCTTATTTTCCTGTAGACATAGAATTATGGGGGAAGTTCATGAATTGCCATAGGTCGTCAACAGTGCCGGGGGCGAGTCAACATATCAAGGGGAGGGGGGTCGTTGTCACAAGAATCCATGAGAAGCAAGGAGAGAGAAATGTGATCTGAAATTGTTTGATTCACCTGCTTGAGAACATTAAGGTATCACATGTTGGGAAGGAAATTTGCGCTCTCCACTACCGGCACAATGAGAGTAAACTTCCCAGATGGTCCACTCCATACCCTACACGAAGGATAGCACCAAAACAGATATAGAGGCGCAGGTGTAAGCTGAACCCGCCTGTTAGGATTGAGACCAAGAAACTATGGAATCATCCTCCCCATATCTGCAATGATGGGCTTCCGGCCAAAAGCCAAGAGTACTACCCCAAGCATTGGATCACCCTGAATTCCAAAGACCCAACACTTTAGAATAGCTCCGCCAAAAAGGTCCAAACCATCTCCGAGATGGCTGAGATCATCCAATACTCTCACATATAACTTTGAGCACAAATACCTCCCAACCGTGACACCTTTCCAATTCATCAAAGCAGGCAGCGATAACGGATGTAGAACCATCCACCCAAGTGGCAATAACAGATGGAGAAACATCCATGCCATAAGATAAAAGGACATATAAATGTAAAAATATACACATATACATACGGAAAATTTACTCATAGGGTTGGGAAAGCAACATGGAAGAAAGTTTATGAAATCAGAAGGCTGAAGTAATATAAAGAGGAAGAAAGAGAGAAATTTATATTCAAACTAGGGGAACAGTTTCCCCAAGTTCGAGAGCCCTCTTGCCTGTCACCAAGTTTCAGCACGGGAATAAAATGCCGTGCTGAAGCTCAATGACTTCATCAAGGCATTCTTTCATTAAGAGGGATAATTCCCTTGATGATACGCATGAGGAGAACTCCTGAGTAATGCCGAGCGAAGAGGACCGACCGACGAGTGGACAAGAAAACCAAGAAAAAAAGGACCTGCTGAAAGAAATAGAAAATTCAGCATTAGAAGAAGGACATGTGAGTAGGAAAATGCTGATAGGATTGTAATAGAAAAATTATACATTAACAGAGTTATTGTTCAGTGTGGTGGATGAGATGGAGGCACAGCAGTCTCTGACTTGTTATTATCTTAAAGATGGGTTGCTTATGAGGAAGCAAAGACCCACCGATATCCCTGGAAATGTTGAATAGGGGATATATCATCAAATATTAATTCTCCCACCTTTGAGAAGCCAGGTAATCGCTGTAGCACACGAGACGGAACATATTTGGATAAGGATGATGACAGAGAAGATTATGAAGAACTTTTTTTCTGGCCTGGCATGCATAAGGACGTAAGCCAGTTTTCCTGTGCATGTCACGTATGTCAGAGGGCCTGAAAGCTGAACGAGTACATTAAGAAAGCTCCATTACACCCGATAAAAGTGCGAGGAGAACGCTTCAGCAAGGTAATGATCAACATTGTGGGACCTTTACCAGTGATGAAAAAAGGTCACAAATACAAGTGTGACCATTGACGAGATACCCAGATTCCATACCTGTCATGAACATCAGTGCCAGAATAATCGCCGAGAAGTTACCAGAATTTTTTACTTCTGCAATGAAACGTGGAATGAATGGAACAACGGACTACCATTTATGTTATTCGAAGTACGTAATGCTTATCAAGAAAGCATGGGATGTAACCTAAAAGAAATGATATTTGGACGAGAAGTACGAGGACAGATTAAAATATTAGCAGAAAAATGGAAGGACCGAGAGGGAATGGATTGAAAATATGTCAAGAATTTGAGGAAAAGGATCGGCGAGATAAGGAGATTTTCCCTAGAAAACATGAAGACCAGTCAAGGAAAAATGAAGAAAAGGTTTGATATGAGAAGTAAAGAAAGACAGTCTTCTATGGGACAACAAGTATTGGTTTTCCTGCCGATAAGGAGATTCTCACTCACCAACAAGTTCCAATGACCATTCAAGATTTTGGAGAAGATAAGTGACCTGACTTACGTTATCGAAACACCAGGAAGAAGGAAGAGTTAGAGGAAAGTACAAGTTAACCACCTGAAACCCTACTCAAGCAAAAACGGAACCAAAGTTTCACAAGTGTGTAGGGCGCAAACCATACCATCCACGGAAGATGACGACGAACATGAAGTAGGGGCATTGAGCAAAGTGAATAATTCGTCTATCATTCGGAAATTGGGAGAGAAATTGATTCATTTTAACTAGAAGTAATAAGAGGTATTAGGTTGATTAATTAAAAGTTTCCCTGAAATTTTCTCGGACGTCCCGAAACGAACCAACCTGACTAAGCATGAGATACACCTTAAAACAATGAAAAGACATTTTCAACAACGTACCTATCAACTGTTGCCATATCACCGAGAAGTCTTGAGAAAAGAATTGGGTTATTTGTTACAAAACGGATTAGCCGAACAAAGCTCTACCCCTTACA
>NC_090725.1:178588794-178591294 GCF_036898095.1 Palaemon carinicauda
AGAGAGAGAGAGAGAGAGAGAGAGTCAGGAAGTGTTAAAACTTTCTTAATCTAGCCATCAACATTTGACGCCCTTTGAATGGCCCGCCCTCATCTAACCCTCATTTATGGGTGGTCTCTTTTCTCACCGAGCAGATGTACGTCCCTTTAAAACAATTCGGATGAAATAGAAATGTGAGAAAAACTTTTTGCTGTCTTTCTTGATCAATGTATTCTAACCAGATAACAAAATAAATAATACACAAAAGAACCAAGTACTATATGACAAAAGAAACGATGTCTTTCACACAACGAACTGTGGTCTCGCGTCTCCATTTGTGTTTTTATAGTAAACTAATTTGACAAATTTAATTATGCTTTTTTGTATCAAATATAATTTCTATGGCAGCTTTTTGTAACCAAGCTTGCACTGCTCTATCGGGTTAGGCAGTTTTAGATATGTATACATTATGGATTTCCATTCAATTGTTTTCATTTATTTTTTTTTTTCCTAAACATAAATGTTACCAAGTGTTATCATATTAGCCTTTTTTCCGTCAGTAAATAAACCAAACTTTCCCTCCGTGTTGTTTTAGCTAGTCTTCCAAATGTCACATCTGAAATTATTGAATGTTTTAGAGTTATTTGTAATTTTTTCCAATCTGATACTGAAAACTCTGAATTATTTATGAAACCTGATAGCTATGGGGGTCATTCCACTTTTTTTCTGCTGAATATATGTTCTCTGTTGATGGTTAGATTATTTGGGGACTTAATTTTCATGTTTTATTAGTTCAAAGCTTGGTTCCATTTTAGAGGATTCCAAATTTCCTAACCAGTCTTCCGATCAAAAAAATCAAATAGCGCACCATTTCACTTTCACTTTCAGAACATGAATAGGCCTTGAGAAGGTTCAGTATCAGTATATCTGTCGAAGTGTTGATTGACAATAGTCAACTTTACTATAGCAGAAAAACTTTACATACAGTTGCATTTTGAAATCTTCAGTTAAAGACCCACAGAAAAATTATTTAAAATTTATTTCAGCCTCTCTAACTCAGTGAAGACGTGAATATCACTGAATTCGATTCTTATGGAAAATTTCCAGTAAAAACAATCCTATATTTTCAGTACTAATAGCTATAGAATTGGTCAAAATAAGCAAAGAAATTTTGAAATGACAGGCTTGCGAAAACAGGATCTTAACTGGGAATCCTTTAATCAAGAATTCTTTTCTAGAATTAATTTTTGCATTCTTTAGAAAGTTGCAGCCATCATAAAAGTACGAGAACTAATTCGGAACATTCATTGACGGAAGTAACATAATGTGATAACGGGAATGAGGAGACTTCGAAGAAAGTAACAAATTTTCATAGCTAATAGGAGAAATTTCTTTAAGAAATTTCCCAATGAGCAAAAATGTTAAAAAGATATCCTTTCAGTGTTTAATGTTCACTTATTTGAATTAGATCCATTTTTATTGTATACAAATTCGGTTTAAAAACTCATATCCATGCTATTGGGTACTAAAAATTCATATCCATCTGTGTATTGTGTCCAATATTGTCATCAGATTGGCGGATGGTGATAATTGCAGTCCAAAGGTAATAATAATAATAATAATAATAATAATAATAATAATAATAATAATAATAATAATAATAAAAATAAAAATAAAAATAAAAATAAGAATAAAAATAAAAATAAAAATAAAAATATTAATAATAATAATAATAATAAAAACCATTATTATTATTATTATTATTATTATTATTATTATTATTATTATTATCATTAAGATAATAATATGTTCTTTTAGGACAACATAAAGATTATTCTTATTTTTTTTCTCTCTCTCTCTGTTTGAAGTCGTTTGAAATGTTTAAAAAAAATCATTGGAGTTCTCTGAAGCAATAAAGTTGACAATGAACTGAAAACGATTTGCTTTACCTTTTGCATTCGTGTGAAAGGCATCCAAACGGACTAATTCGATGCAGCTTAATCTAAAAAAAAATTTCATTAATATTTACTTCATCCTTTCTATCATATAAAAAATCCAATCAACTGGCACAAACATAAAATAAAACTTCAGCATTACCAACGCAATATTTTAAGTTGCATTTAAGGAAGGAAATTCAGCTGTAAGGATGGAGCTTTTAGATCAGGAGGCGTATAGAGATGGTACCTACTGAGAGGATATGTAGAGTGAGAGTGACTGGGATTTCAAAGATAGAAGAAATAAAAAAGAAGGAAAATAGAGTTTGAGGAAGAACGATCGACGGAGGGGGACATGATTGGCCAGACAGTTGCGGTCTCTAATCATTCTTATATCAACCTGCAATCTGAGTCGAATTGCGCTCATTAGCTAGTGTAATCCTTCATGCGCTTTGACTGCCTCTCTTTCATTATTTCTTCATTATTTCCTTTGATATAATTAGGTACTCCCTAATATTCTTGTGACAATTGAAGTCCCAATGCTTAAACGAGTTGTTAGAAGGGATGATGGGGCTATTAGATAGTTG
>NC_090725.1:178596294-178603794 GCF_036898095.1 Palaemon carinicauda
GGAAATGTGACGCGGGCGGGCTTCTACCAGCGGACTCCAAAAGGCAAGTACTTAGAAGATATTCTCCTGAATCCGACCACCATCATCACCTCGTGAACCATCGCATTGTTGCAGCAATGTTCTTATAAGAATACTCTGTAACCCCGTTTGATATTTGTTTAATTTTTATCAAGTAACTTAAATTTTGTTCATTTGTGGTAAAGTTAATGTTCGCTCTTTAATGTAACTCTGATGATTTTTGTTTGTGTACTTTAAATATTAAATATATGTCAAACTTTTTAACTGAGTCTTTGTGAACCCGTGTGGCATCACCCCCAAAAGAATCGGTGCAGGAAATATAATTTTGAATCAAAGGTAAATGGCAGATGTCTCTTAAGTAAGTTTGTTTCTCAGTTCTGTAACTTGGCCTCGTGCAAAGCTGGTGCACGAGGGTTTACAGTTTAAAGAAAGTTATCCTATGTGGTTGTAAATTCCCCAGTGTTTCACCACAGACGTAGTAATCTCACAGCGTCTGATTTGGCAACATTATTTCTATGAACACCTAAAGGCCTATCATTTATCATATCAGCAACACTGTACATTAGTCTATGCAAACGCAACTTAGTAAACTCAGGTTTTCTCGAACCAGTGACAGCTTCTAAAGTGTTCTTCACAGTTTGGATCATCCTCTCAGTTTGTCCGACTGACGAATGAGCTCCAGATGGTACGAAGTGCCAGGTTGTTGTTTTGGGATTTGTCTGAATCTTTGCCATCTTGGTATGGTTCCAAAGGCTCTCCATGACGTTTGCTGCACCACGGATTTGCGAACCAAGATCTGCAGTCACAGACGAGGGTTTTCCGCGGATCCTAGTGAAAGCATCGAAATCTGCAAGGAAGCAGTTGGTATCGTAACCTTCAAGGATCTCTACGTGGGCCACACCAGATGCACAACACACGATAACCAGAATCCAGGCTTTACCAGAAATTACACGTAGTTTCTCGTCTCGCGGCGATCTGCGATGGTATTGAATGGACCAGCTATGTCAATGACCACATGTTCGAATACTGGCGATCGCACGAGTTCTTCCACCTTACGAAGAGCGATCTCTACTTTAGCGATCTTCTTTCGTAGAAAGCGACAATATGGGCACTGCGACACAACTTTGCTGACGAACCGTTTACCGTTGAGGATCCAGAACTGCTCACGTACTAAGGCAAGAGTAGTATCCGCACCAAAGTGCTGCGGTTGGTGACATTTACGCCCCAAGATCTCTGCAAGGGGTTCAGAGTATGATATAATCACAGCCGGGTTTGATAGAGCAGCACCAGTACGACCTAGTGCTCTCCTCACACTGTCGGCGTCCAGTATTGGGTTCAGTGACTTTAGCTTATGTTCCACATCTGACGGTAGCGACTGATGAGCCTGTTGAATAAGAAACAAGTTTGATATTACTAACTCACGCTTGGTAGGCACAAATGTATCATTTTCAGCAAATCATCTCGAACGTTCTGCTTTCGTCATACTACTGATGGCAACTGGAGTAGTCTTCACTGTTCTCTTCAGTCGATCTCTGAAAAATTGTGAAGTATTTTCCATAAATCTTATGATTCTAGAGATGCAACGTTTAATCTTCATCAGGCGGTCATTTTTATCGACCGTTATGGTGAATGTTTTTAGGATATCAAGAATAATTGAATAATCTTCATTTGTTCCTCCATCAATCTGGAATTGTGACTTGCATCTTCCAATGGTCATCCGTGGATCTTTTATTCTTATGTCCAGATCTTCTTTCTTCGCATGAACATCATTTGCATGTTTGATTGGCCATTCGTTGATGTCCTTCTTCATGAAGTCTGGACCTTTTTGCCATCTGGAATCCTTTCCCATTTCAGATGGGTTAAGATCGCGTGACGCATCATCGGCAACGTTGTTTCCAGAGTCCACATGGTACCAATCGCGAATATCAGTCAGAGTTTGTATTTCACTGATACGGCTGGCTGTCAACATGTTGTATTTGTAGGGCTCATGACGCAGTTGTCCCAGAACTATGGTGCTGTCAATTAGCAGCATTACCCTTTCAAAAATGAAGCTTGATTTTTTGACGATAGTCTGTTGCATTCTGGCACCCAGCAGACATCCAAGTAACTCACCACGAGGGATCGTTAACGTCGAAATTTTGGCCAAGGTTTTGCCTTTGACATGGCAAGAACAGATGCTCGCTCGCCATTTTCCAACTTCCAGTTGTAGTACGAGACACATCCTTAGGCAGTCTGAGAACTATCACAAAAAATTACTAGAGTGGGTTTGTCAACTGCAGTTTCCGGTGTAAGACAACGAACAAACCTGACTTCTTTTAGACCGTAGATCGAACGAACCACTTCTTTACACCGACTGCGGGTTGTAGGTAGGTCATCATTACCATCTAGGATCGTATCGTTCCATTCCTGTTTGAGGCGGAATATTTGACCCAGTTTGTGCTTCAGGAAGATGGTAACCTGAGTTGCAAGTCGCGTCAGATCATAGATGGTTGCTATGATCCGTAGATAATTTCTTCGACTGAAAGTGTCAGGGAAAGCATCATCAAAGTTTTCTAAACTGATATCTTCCTCTGATCTAATGCCTCTCCTTTTCTTTGAGAAGTTAATTCTACCTGAAATGGAAATTCCATCATTGGCAGAATGATATATTATACCGAGGATTCTTTCCTGCTCTGGTGTCCGTTGCACATTGTCAGGTACATACAGGCACTTCTTTATATGGGCATCAATATCACTTTCACTTCCACCGATCATGAAATGCTTTATGATGAAGGATGCCTCACTGAGGACAATGTTGAGTTCCTTAGCAAGTTGTAATGCCGTGGAAACATCATCAACACTTGTAGTACCATCATCAACCTACAAGTTCGATTTTATGAATTTGTATACCTGTGGGTACTTGTCCTTGAATTTCTCAGCTATGATGAGCATTGCTACACTGCATATACCACCTGCCGGAGTAGTTCCCCAAGAGTTTCGTAATAATCACAGCGTCTTGACTTCTTTTTCCTTGTCCAGTTGATTCCACAAAAGGCGGTGCAGATGAGATTCTTCTGTCTCAAGGCGAACAGTGAAGTATGCTTTACTTATATCCATTGCAACACACATTTTTCTTTCCTGGAATCAAATTTGGTGGTGGTTCCCACAAGGAGTTGATAGCCTTGCCTTTAAATGGAACACTTGCATCAAATATGATTCTGAGTGGGGTTAAAGAACTATGCTCATTAAAGTGTGATAAATGACAGATGTAGTAGACTTTGCCACCATTAGATTTCCACTGTGCATCCTCCTCAGCTGTAACCTCTGTTATATAGCCATCGTTGATCAACTTTTCAAATCCGTCTACATACCAGTCCTTTAAAGCTTAGTTTCTGGACATGGTACATGTTAACAAATTTAGGCGTTTGAGGGCAATAGGTTGATTGTCCGACAAGGTACGGAAGCTTTCCTTCCATGGTAACCTGTAAACGAATATCTTCTGTTCAGGGTTGTAGGTGAGACAACTCTTGTATGTCTGTACTCTTTGCTCCTCTTCTGAGTTTATGCCGACCGCGTCTCACCGATGACAAACCGGACCATCCTCTACTTCACACATACGATCAAACACAGTCTCAGCACTGGTCTTTATAGAAAGAACCGACTGTCCGCCATTTTCTGCTACCTGCTGCACAGAGCCATTGCTCCGGGCTTTATCTGTGGAAACTTCCCCTTTTGGCCGTTCAGCATGACTTACTGCAACTGATGACGTTGACTGCAGAAGAACAGCAGAAATCTTTCTGTTGAGGAGCTCCGACAGCATCACACTTGGTTTATGAGAATTGGGGACAAAAAATGTCTCGTGAGAACCATGTAGAATGAACCCGAAGTTAGTCTCAGCTAAAACAAGGTTTTCTCTTGTCTTCACCGTTCGCGGAAATATGCTGGCATGATTGTCTCCGATGAGCAACTCAATGTCACCGTGAACAGGCTCTAAAAGTTCTGATGGATCGACATCATCTTTGAACATGTCAGCAGCTTCATGATATGTGCCTACATCAAGTTCACCGATGTAATCGACACCAATGCAATCAACTGCAGTCACGAAGTTACCTTCTGCCTCGTAAAATGGGATGCTGTACAGATCATCCGGTCGCCAATCTTGTGGCTGGCTCTCCCCAGCAGTCCACATCATCAAGTTCTTGATTCTGGATACTGGTTTGATACAATTTTCCCTTGCCACCGAGTTCAGAATCTGTGAGACAGTGGCTCCCAAATCATAACGAACTGAAACCTTGAAAAGATTGCCTTTCTTTTTCATGAAGGCTGTATGACTATTTCTCATTGTGTTCTGGCCTAGATGAGGACGGAGTTTTTTGCAATCAACAGGACCATAAATCCTGCTTGATGCAGCTAGGCAAGCAGCATGCAATAGAGTATGATGATTGTCTGGCATCTTGCAATTAATCTCCTGACAAACGTGCTTATTCTGCACTGATTCGAGGGGTGAGAACCAAAGCACTTTTCACACTGGTTATGTTCCTTCAAGGTTTCTTTCTTTTTTATGGATGAAAGACCTAGGAACACTCTGCATTCAGACGTTTAGTGATCAGCCATAGAATGAAATTTGAATGGAAGATGGGGAATTTTTTGGCTTCCTGGTTTTCGATTCCTTCCAACCGTTACCCTTTTTGGGTGTTCCATTCCTGCCAGGCTTGATACCTTTCGAACCACTGTTACCAATGTTTCTGTCCTTACTGCTAACCTGATGATTCTTAACGACCATCGTCGGCTCTTCTCTGAAAATGTAACTAGAATGAGCTTCTGCCTGCAATTTAGCTGTTTCTTTGATTGAGGCTGCCGTGTCGGCCATTCCTAAGAGTAGATCGAAGGAGGCTTCAGCATCAAGGTCATCTGCCAGAATTTTTCTGTCGATTTTCCTGCGCAGTTCTACTGAAATTTTTTCCATTACGATGGAAAATGCCAACTCACCTAATGCAGACGTTCGGTTTAACGATCTCAGGTCCTCTTTAGCGACAGTAAGTTCCGTTACCAATCGACGAAGACCATCTGCATCAGACTTGCTTCTGACAGGCCTAATGTCATGGACGTCCTTGAGGACTGCGTCACGGATGGTGTTTCCCCTTCCGTAAATGCAATCTAATGCTGACCATGCTTTATCCAAGCTCGATTTCGACTGAACAATGAGGCCTTCTCTCGAGTTTTCTCACAATGCTTCTCTCAGTCTTAAAAGCGCCATCTCCCCAGACATCTGGCTCTGAACTAATAGCTCAAAATTTTTCTTGAATCTTTTATACGATCGAACTTCACCATCCCACGTCGGACAAGAAAGTTTCTTCAATTGGACGAATGATTGATTAGATTTGCTGACCTCATTAGCATGCTTAGGCATGTCCTCTTTTACCGATAGCTTTTCCATTCGTTCATTTATCTGCGTCCTCAGCTTGTGGAAGGTAACACCCGCATCACGCAATGTTTTCAAAGTTTTGTCACAAGCCAGATTGCCTGCGGAGACTCTTTTCAAATCACTATATGATTCACGAAGAGAGTTCAATGATAACATTAGATCATCAACAGTGGCATTCTCTATATCTGCTAAGATGGCCTCGGCGTCCAAACTTTCAATAGTCCAGGTCTCAAAGGCAATGTCAAATTTCTTCTGAGTCAAAGATTTCACTTTCCTGGGTGGCATGTTTACGAGATTGAACAGTAAACAGCAGTACAACACTCAAACGATGAATTCAGTCATCCAATTATGAAAATTGGAACACAAGAAGTATTGCTTCAAAACACCAACTTTGGGTCGATAACTGATAATAGCCACTTTTCTAGACGACGATTCATTGACGGAATCAACTACTTAGGCATTCAAAGATTTAGCTTTCACTAACTAAAATCGTTGACACTTTTGTTTGCTGTTGTTGACAATGAGGTAATTTATGAACGAGTTGACCTTGAGGAAAATTTACATACCACAAGGCACAAATTGGAGCGAACTTACTTAAAGTTTCCTCGATTCCGCAGAGCACTTGCAAATGAAATGTAGCGCAACTGCAGGGGCATGCGCCTGCCCAATCAGAATAAGACCATTGACACCTCAATCAACCATACGAACGAGGCATGTAACGTCACGACGTTGAAGTCGTTACAGACACTTCATTCTGCAAATGAAATAATTACAATAATATTTTCATCCTACTTTACAGGGAAAATGTCAACAGACCTAAATTAAAATTAAATTACCCTTATATTACGACTTACAAAAAACAATAATAAGTATATTACAACAAAACCAATCAAAACAGAAATAACAAATTTGAATTTGAATCGAACAGTAAATTACAAATGGAACTGATCAATCAATATAATTACTTACTCCAAGTTATTTAGTTGGAGGCCGTAGTCTTATCCTAAATTATTAATGGCGATCTCGAAAAGAGAAACGCCCAGCTCCAGGTCTCAAGATCAAGTGTGAAACAACGATTCTTTGCTCAGATTTGCGCTTGTTAAAGAATTCGTCCAGTACCTAGTTTGGCAACTAAACGACCCCAAATTTTATAATTGGCTAATTCAATAATGGAAATAGAGGACGCGATTCGTGTCTGTTTACACAATTCTTGAAGAAATTATATCAAAGATGTCTAATGAGGATGAAGTCCTCATCTTGATTTTCTACGTTCCTTGGATATTCTTCGAGCTGAAAAGACTAAAAGTCTACCTTAGTAACTCTCAGTGTTACATATAACAAAATGAGGCCCTAATTCAGGAATGAGAAGTTGATATACTTAGTTCAAGTCAAAGACCAATAGTGTTTTTTGTTCAATAAACTCGTATTTCTTTCAAATTATCGTTGGTATATCTGAACGACTTTCTCCAAGAAATTACTAATTACCTTTGTATTTTCCCCCTATTTCTACTTTGTACCAAAAAGGTTAATGTCTTTCGTTCTACTTCCTTCCTTCATTATGTTAGTATTTGACCTTAGTCATTTCTCAGCCCTGACCATATATAGTAGACGCATGATGCAGGTATTTCTTTCCTTATCAAAATTCTAGCTTACTAAACTACCTATACATAAAGTGCAAAGTTGACTTCTCTTTGTATAGCTCTTAGCATGTAGCCACAATTTTCTTCCTTTCTTATTTTTATGCGTTTTTATTTTCTTTTTTTTTCTATTATATCTTTTAGTGCAATCCATTTGACAGCGAAAATATGCCTAAAGAAAATTGTCCCCATTTTTATTTTAAATGAAAGGTATAATACAGGCCTGACCCATCTTTCGTTAAAAGCCATGAATCTTCTTTACACATAACATAACTCTTTCTTTTTTTTCACATAAGGGAAAGTGCTCACTCAGAAGTTCTCTACGATTCATGGAATAAAAGCAGAGTCGATACACTACTGAATCGTTTTCTGTTGTTATTTTGAATAATGTTATCTGGTCATATCTTATCTTCTTGTATGGCTTCTTACCAAACTCTTTTT
>NC_090725.1:178608794-178613328 GCF_036898095.1 Palaemon carinicauda
AAACCACAAAACGCTCTTCCCGGCAAAATATTTACTAAAAGATTCTTCTCAAAAAATTCCATATAAATATTACTTAGAAGAGGTGATAAAGGGTTACCCATTGCCATTCCAAATCTTTGCTCATAAAAATTCCCATGGAAAGTAAATGTACAATCTTTGATGCACAGTTTAATCAATTCTTACATAGTATTACATGGGAGAGAAAATTCATAATTAAGCAACTTGTCAGTTAAAATATCTAGTAAATCATCAACCGGAACTTTAGTAAATAGTGATGTTACGTCAAAACTGATCATTTTAAATTTAAAAGTGAAGGGAAGAAGAAGAGCAGAGTAAACAAAGGTCAACAAATTACAAGCTCCCTTTTTTCAATATTTTCTGTGAACCAGAACGATATGAACGACTAAGGTAATGTCTTAAAGTCTTTAAAGTATAAAGTATCAAGGATAGCATAGGAAGTGAACTTTACTTGATGACAGTGAAACTTAATGTAGGCAGGTAAAGGAAATCTATCTACAATTTCCCAGCCTGGCCAGGGAGGCCATAATCTTCATATCATGGCTGTGACGTAATAGTAGTGAAGTGTAAGTGCGTTCTAACAAAGTGAAAATGACCTCGTTGTATATTTCACCCATTAGGAAAAAAGACTCCGTCGGTTTGATTTTTTTCAGGAAAACCGAACGTAAGTGATGTTGATGGTGTCATTTTTGAAAAGCTGAGAATTGATATCGAAGATTTGATTGGTGTTCAAGAAAAGCGAGCTAATAAAGTGATCTTAAAGTTCCGGAGTCGGTATGTATATGAAACTTATATAATAGGATGAAAAAGTTTTGTTTACCTAATGGACTAGAAGTGAAAGTGGCTAATTCTAGCAGTGTATTTACATTTATTTCAATAAGGTTCGCTCCATTCTATATGGAAAACAGTGAAAGTTATTGGAATAGGTAATTGTGTAGGAGACCTCCGCGCTCGATTTAAAAGTTTCTAAAAGTAGAAAACGAAAGAAAACAGTAAATTAGAGCTACAGTTACCTTGAAACTGTGAGATAATCCTCCTACAACCACCTAACTCTTACACAGAAAATGTAAGCATAAACCTACTACTACAATTATGGGGGACCCCAGTGGGAAGCAGGGTTTTTGGGTGGGGGGAGGAGGAGAAAAGTGATTTTTCGGGGCACTACCGAACCTAATACAACTAACTACCCTACCCTGGGGGCCATGTACCCCTACCTAGGCCTACCGGGGGGGGGGGGCTCCGCCCCACCTGCGACCCCCCCTTAAGGCCACAGTAATTTTCAGGGCACCACCGAACCTAAGACACCCACCTAACCTAGCCTATGGGGCCCTGTACCCCTACCTAGGCCTACCGGGGGGGGGGGGGGGGGCCTGCGACCCCCCCCTTAAGGCCACATTGAGTTTCAGTTCAAACGAAACAAATTCAAATGAAAACGCCTTTTGCAAAAAAGGAACACAAACTTCAAATTAGTCTCAATATCTAACTTACCTTTGAAACAAGACACGAAAAAATTGCACCTCCTCTTCCTTTTCCCACGAGTAACCACACTACGATCACACCGGAATGCTAATTTGTTGTAATCTATACGGCACACATTTTCACAATTAGGGCACTTTTTCTCTGCCAAAATCAAACCATGACGTTGAGCAAATGCAATTAGCAAATCAACTTTCCCTGAATAATGTACACAAAAATCCCCATAAGAAATAAAGCAATTGTCACAAGTGACACAGTCGGAACGGGATGAAGGTCCTGCTAATTGCTCCATACTTCACGGCAAAATGAGCTTTTCAGTTTGAAGGGAGATCCGAGACGTGCAAAAATATTCCTCCGCGGAACTTCACGTAAACTGTGGTAACTGGTGGAAAAATAGCAGGGATAAGTGAAGTAATAAGTGTCAGCATTGGCTAGATTTGTAAAAACCACCATGATTGGTTTTCAAACAGTGTGACCTCAAGAAAACACCTGTTATTGGTTAGAATACCATTGAGAACTAGTCTGCCATACGCAGTAAGGCGGTGAAACAGCTCATTTTAGCCAAGACATCACACAGTAAACAAAAACAAACACTTAGAAAAAATCCAAGTGAAACATAACTATACACACGAATATCTTCGTTAAATAGAAGCTGCTCATATATTGACTATTATATAAGCGTTCTATATGATATAATAGTGAATTGTAGGTGTTTAAATTCTTCAAGATCTTCCGCGGAGCTCTCCTACACATTTATCTTGGAATACGTGATAATACCAACACTCAAGGTAGACGAAAAGGATTGTTAAACGGAATACGGACGGCTAAAATGGAAATCAAGAAAAATATCCCATCGGCGCTCTCTTTTGGAGGGTATAGTATAGCTTTCATGTACAACGGCCAGAAAAGGACATGTCTCAAATGTGGCAGTGAGAATCATTTTGCAGTAGATTGCTCCTTGGACAGAATTGTGAAAATTTTTTAACATGAGAAGGATTATCTTAGTTAACCGAAACCACAAGGTAATCAAACACAAGGGACCGAACAGAACATAGAGAAGGAAAGGCAAGAATCGATAAATGAGGGTACACCAAATAGTAATGATGTTCAGGATATCGAGAGTACAGTATTGGAAAATGGAAATAACGAAAAACCTATTCCAGCAGAAAGTAAGGACATTGAGTTTTCGGATAGTGAAGAAATCCAAATCTGTGAGGAAAAGGATTCAAAGAACGATTAGGCGGTGATATTTACGGAAGAGAAGGTAAACAGTATACCAAGTTGGGGAGTGCCTGAAATGGTGGTTATACAACATGAAACTACACTTGATGAGAGAGGCGGATTTACACGGCCGAACAGCTCGCCGAGCCCGGTTGTCGAACCTACTAGTCGAACGGCTCGAAGAACTTTCAGACAGTACATGGAACCTCAGTGTGCCTCGTGCTAAAACAACGTCAACATGTCTCTTGACCAGGACGATTTGATAGCCATTGCTTTAGCAGTGGCACTAAGAAGGAAAAAAAAAGATCAAAGTGGACGAAGGATTGGCTACTAAAGAGAGAAATTTTCACATAACAACTTGCTTGTTGCTTTAAAATTAGAGCCAGATGACTGGCGCAATTATTTGCGTATGGATGAAGACACGCACATTGATCTACTGAATCGTGTCAGCCCTTTCATTACTATGAAGATACAACTATATGAGTGTCCGCTATTCCTTTATTTCTGGCTACTTTATTAGATTAGTCTTTTGATTTAACTTTCCATAAAGCTGGATGAGCCCGATATGCATGTATGCAATCAAGTACGACTTCCTTCTCATTCTTGCTTTCATTAATGGCAGCAATTATTCATTTCTTTGATGATGTTCCCTCTGGCAGGTTTGAATAACAACTGAGGCTCGATGCTCGAGCAGCTCGACACGGTCACCCGTTCACACGTTCACACCGTTCGTCAAACAATGTAGCTCCGCCCACAAAAGTCAAGATGAGCCTGACTTTCATCGAGCCGTTCGACGAGCGCGCTCGGCAACCAAATAGCCCGTTTACACGCTCGAACATCAATTCAAACACAGGGTTGTCGAGTCAGGCTCGACGAACTGTTCGCCCGCGTAAACCCCGCTTAATACTATTACGACCAAAGACTATACACTGAAGGAAGATGGGAAGGCTCAAAATAGAATGTTAATACACTGGCTGTCTGGCAACTCCAAAGTGAACACAATAGTTTGACCGCTCAGTATTCAGATGGCGTTGTAGGTATATCGTTTGTCGTCTGTTTGTTTATATTCAGAATTTGACAGTTGACACAAAGGAAATCATGGCGCCAGCAATGAATAAGTCACACAGTGTGTTTTTTGCAATAAACGAAAAGAAACCGATCCTCATTAGGTGTTTCACAGGTTCCCTAATGACAAAGAACGGTTTGTAGCCTACTATCAGTATAATACATGAAATATGTGCTACTAATGAGCAAGCCCCACTGATATTGGATATAAGATCAAAGCTAGGCATCCGCAATACACTTTTCTCAAAAAATTTCATTTGGTCATAAAGCTATTGAAATAATGTATTTCTCTGGAGCTGACATATTTGGTGTTAGGAACATGTTTATTGGTATGTATTATATTTAACTTTGATTTAACTTATAGGTGTATGAATATTTCAGCATGTTTGCACACCTGAGTAGAATTACAGGAGTGAACTGCTTCAACATATTATTTTGTTAGTGTTCCTTGTCTTCTTATTTTTTCTATTTCCTAAATAAAAACTAAAATTTTACAGTATTTGTAAACTGTATTTGTTTGTATTTGTATTTTCATGAACATTGAATTTGTTCACATTCTGTGCTTTTTATGTTTGCTTACTTGCTTTGTCTTAAGTTTGCACGATGTATTTAATTCATGAAGAAATCCTTTTTATAGTATTATGTTTTCTCATAATAGATTATATTAGAGTTTATTTTTATGTTATTCATGACGCTATTTTAGCTTGCTTGTATGTTATTTTTTTTTCCAATTTTTATATGTGCAATATTATTT
>NC_090725.1:178613828-178638828 GCF_036898095.1 Palaemon carinicauda
CAGCGTTTCATTGGTTGGACATTCGTCAGAGATACATTTGTCTGGCGCTTGTGTGATGAATTTATTGCTGTAATAAAGATACATGGCTTTTTGTCATATGCTACTTATGCACTATTCCAAGAGCGGTTAGCTGTGTCTTTAAGGGTTCACTTTCAGCTTCCTGTAAGAAGTTTTGCAATTTGTTATCTTATCACGGATTAAGATTTGCATTATATTATCTACACATTCTTGTTCACAACTATTAATCACCTTGATAAGACATGAACTTGACGAAACTAAAGGGTGAACACTTTCCAAAATCAGCAAATTCAACTCGGTTAATACAGTAAATCAAATTCAGGTATCTCAAGAGAATTCATTTTAGTCGCTAAAATATGCAATTTTCATGTTAATTTTGATGATTCGATTCATAATCATCGGATAGGCTGAGGTAAATAGGTCAAAGAAATCAGATTAAAAAAAGATAAGGTGGGCGATTTTTCTATTGTAATTCAGCTGAAAATGGTTTACTGTAATTTTTTTTTGAAATAAAGTTTCCTTAACTATCACTTTTACAAGTAGGCTAACCGCTCTTGAAATAGTGCATAAGTAGCATATGACAAAAAGCCATGTATCTTTATTACAGCAATAAATTCATCACACAAGCGCCAGACAAATGTATCTCTGACTAATGTCCAACCAATGAAACACTGGGTTCCTCGGTGGTCAGATACAATAACCCAGTTGATAAAAGAAAAGTGCGCGATTGTAAGAAAATTATAAACTTTGAATAAAAGATTTTGAAATTTGAGTACTGGTCCTTTAATGTTGGGAGAAATCAATTAACAAACGCATTGACAGAGCAATAGAAATGATTGTATTGAAACCGTATTTTAATAATATTTTGCTACATTTTCGAAAAGAAGCAATAAAAAGCAGCATAATACCGTGGCAAAAGAATATGTCTAGCAGAAATTCGAAAAAAAAAAAAAAAAATTGGTTCCTTTAGAAGGCCTGGAAGACATGCATTAATACATATTGGGTTCGTGATGCATTAGGAATCTCAAATTTCACTGGGCGAAATATTGACAACATAAATAGCGTTAATAATCTGAATGCCCACTTTCGATCCTTCAAAAGAAAAGGAGAAGCAATTGCATATAATTTTGACGCTGTGAAGATGTCTGTCACAATAAAAGGTTTGCTAAAGAGGAGCTGGAAGTTGCATTATCAAATTGTAGTTTAGAGGTATTATTATTATTATTATTATTATTATTATTATTATTATTATTATTATTATTATTATTATTATTATTATCATCATTAAGTTATACGTAAGATTATTATTATTGCCATTTTATTTACCTGCATTTTTAATACACATTTAGCATATATGTTGCGTTAGGAATGCGTTGCCTAATCTTTATATTGATTATTTCCACTTATTGTAAAGCTTAAAACTTACGATATCGTTTCAGTGTAATCCTTTATTACTTATGTTTAACGAAAGCGAGGAAGTTCAGCAGCCCCTGATAAACATAATATAAATTTCGATATGATGAAATATTTAGCCCCCCCCCCCCCCCTTGGCAAAAGCTTACCAAGAAAGTTTTACAATCATCTTTGAAACAAACATTTACTTCCAAATACATGTAAACAGACAATATTATTAACGATAGGTAAACCAGCAAATATCCCAGTAATCCAAAAGATTACAAACCAATTTCACTGACCAGTTGTGTCAGCAGATTACTAGAAAAACAGGTAAATTATTGACTGAATTAGCGTTTACGTAGTAATAACATATTATCAGTGTACCAACCGTGTGTCACACAATTGTACATAATTTCTTTTGCATATATTATGCTTGTATCTTCGCTCTTCCCTCGCACTAAACGAACATGAAAATTCATGTCTGCTGTTTCCTCTGTAACATTGTCTGTCTTGTTAACTTGTTATGTCCTGTTGCCTTGAGGTTTTGTATATAAAGGAGTGTGTTCTATAACAATATGAACTCAGTTGATTGCATCCTGCCTTTGAGTTCACAACCCTCTCTCGGCTTGTCACATTGGTGACCCCGGAAGTCGACTCGCTCCCACTGCCTTCCACCCCCACCTCCCTCGCCCCTCCATCGTTAGTACTGGTAGACCGCGACCTTGGATTCCTGCTCCCATGCGCCGACAGGTGTTTGATTTCATTCACGGCCTTTCACATCCCTCGTGCCGTTCTACTGCACAGCTGCTGAAGGCAAAGTTCATTTGGCACGGCATTTCTAAGGATGCTAAGGATTGGGTCCGCGCCTGTACTTCTTGCCAAACTTCCAAAGTACATCGACACACGGATTCAGGAGTGGGCACCTTTCCTCAACTTCAGCGTCGTTTCGCACACATTCACGTCGACGTTGTAGGCCCCCTACCCACATCACAAGGACATCGTTACCTATTTACCGTCATCGACCGCTCCACTCGTTGGCCTGAAGCCATTCCCACGGAAACTGCAACGTCCGCCTCATGTACATCTGCCTTACTCTCTGGATGGATTTCAAGATTCGGTATCCCTGAGCATATTACTTCTGACAGGGGAACCACTTTCACCTCTCAATTGTGGACGTCATTAGTGAATCTCCTGGGCATCACCCTACATCAGACAACGGCCTACAATCCCGCTGCTAATGGAATGGTTGAACGTTTTCATCGCACCCTCAAAGCAGCTTTGACGTCCCGCTGCAAGGATTGCAACTGGTTTACTCAGCTTCCCTGGGTCCTCCTGGGACTAAGGACCACTCTTAAAGACGCCCTCGACGTCTCGGCAGCTGAAATGGTCTATGGCGACCCGTTGGTCGTCCCTGCCGAATTTTTTCCTTCTACAACCTCCTCCGACGATCTCCAGCGCATACGTCACGTCGTGGGAAAATTTACTCCGTGCCGCCAGACTTACAAGCCCCCAGCGAAGCATCACATACCAACGGACTTGCACTCTGCAACGCACGTCTTCCTGCGCAACGACACTAGCAAGCCACCACTAAGGCCCCCTTACACGGCCCCTTTCCTTGTGATCCGATGCAGTCCGAAAGCATTCCTACTAAACATTCGGGGCAAAGAAGACTTGGTCTCCATTGATCGTCTAAAACCTGCTTATCTTCTGCCAGATGACCCGCCTACAGTTCGCCTCTCCAGATCAGGGCGCCCTATTTAACATATACAGTATGTCATTTTTAGGGGGGGAGCCATGTACCAACCGTGTGTCACTCAATTGTACATGATTCCTTTTGCATATATTATGCTTGTATCTTCGCTCTTCCCTCGCACTAAACGAACATGAAAATTCATGTCTGCTGTTTCCTCTGTAACATTGTCTGTCTTGTTAACTTGTTATGTCCTGTTGCCTTGAGGTTTTGTATATAAAGGAGTGTGTTCTATAACAATATGAACTCAGTTGATTGCATCCTGCCTTTGGGTTCACATCCCTCTCTCGGCTCGTCACATCAGCCTTGCAATTTGGCTCACAAACAGTATTTCTCCTTGGATTCTCTTCCACACTTGGAAAATTTTATACGTAAAGGTTTGAACGAAAGAAAATCACAGTAGAGTTAAGCAGGCGCTGAAGTTCAAAATTTATGGAATTAACACTTAGTTCCAGCTATTACTAGATTTAGAAAGTATTGTCATGTATCAAATGGATTCTGTCAATCTGAGAATTCGATTAAAGCAGGCGAATGAGAGTTGAGTTATGAACACGGATAAAGAGGGAGATTTAAATAACTTAACAATACAGCAATCGAAATCATTGATAGATCATGTCACTCGTCATCATAACGCAATGGCTGTATTGAATCAGTCATTATTACCAAAGCCTTTGTAATGCATATTCATCAAGTCTCTTTATCAGACGTACGTTTGGTTCATACATTCCATACAAGATGACACTGGCACTAATTGATACGAGACACTTACAGGGGATTATACAAGAAAACTATTATTCTATTATTCTTAAACATTGCAATTGTAAATAGTATATATATCACCATTAACGGAAATGCCATTTATAATATAAATGCATCATTCCCGGAGAAAGTTATGCAGGCATATTATGAATTTTCGAAGAAAATTAGCATAGACCATGAAAATATCATATCCCTGAATAGTTTTACGGAGAGGATAACCATTGTTTAAATTTAATTTCGTACATGAGGATATGACAGAAGCTCTACCAGTAGAGAGGTCTACCAGTATGCGAATTATTTTGATATTTAGTACAGCAGTAACAACGCCCCATGTCATCATGTTACTACGGGTATTTTATCGATTGATGCGGACAGAATCATTTATGGTGATGTGAGGGCTTTGGACTGATAGATACAATAGAGCAAGATAGAGCTGTAAGAGGGTGGGTGGACATATTAGGAAAATATCTAGGCATATTTTCTCCTGATCATGTGAGAGGTATAACCTTTGGGTCATACAGGGAAGAGGATATCACCATCGCAAAGACGTTGGAAACCTCTTCAAACTGTCAATAGTATGGGAGACAGGGTGTGCTTTTATGTAGCTAAGTCACCTGAAAATTATATCATATATTTTATAGATATAGTGTTAGCTCGGAGATATACAGTAAGCGCTTCCTGACTTTCTTCAAAAGGAATAAATCCTTTGAATTATTCTAATTCATGACACTGATACAACCAGATTCATCGTAAAAGTACGAGTTATATGTTTATCCTTTATACATTCGGTTAGTCATTATGGGGTATAGCATATGTTACAGAAATTAAAGACCATGTTTTCCACCAGTATTTTAAGGCTGAATGATGGAATAGTAGCTAATTATTTTTGTCACTCGCTTGATGAGGAGACGCTGCTCTGAGTGGAAAAGGGGGAGAAAACAGAGCGATTACATATAAAGAATGCATCAGAATGAAGGATAACTATGAACATTCCTGAGTCTAATTATTAAGAATAGTCATGATAGGTGATATCCAACGTTTGCACAAATTTATTTACATCCATGAAGAGGAGTTAATTTCTATTTTTTTTTTATTCACTTATTAATTAGGGAAGGGAATTATTCATGGGATTAATTTATTCCTTAGTGGAGGTGTCGTCATGAGGCTAATGAGATATTTGTTTTATACCTTATCAGGCTTCCAACCGGACCATTTATCTCAGCAGTGGAGGATGAAAACTAATAAATCTAAAGCGTAGAGCGCAGTGAGGTTGGGATTCGAGAGAGCTATGATGACCTTCAAGAAGTTCACAAGAATGACATTAGAAGCATTCTTACAAATCCGACTTAAATTTGTATGATAGGAGAAATGAGAAATATATGCATATGAAAAGATCAGTCTGGTTGTATAAGATTATTAAAATACTGCTTTTGAAATATTACTTTCACTATCCAATGTTATCGTATCAAGAATCATGGCTTATCATCATCACGAGACGTTCCTACATCTGTTTATTCAGGTGTTATCGTATCAAAGAAAGGTATTAGGATATGCAAATAAATTTACCAACACTCCTAATAGATATAATAATAATGATAATAATGAATATTGCAATAATTTTATCAACAATAATTTCAGAACATGATGATAAATTTAATAATTTTTTATAATAACTATTTAAGTTTGAATGATGGACTCGTATTATTATTATTATTATTATTATTATTATTATTATTATTATTATTATTATTATTTTTGTACTGGGTTGTTCAATAGGATAAGCAAATAAATTTACCAACACTCCTAATAATAATAATAATAATAATAATAATAATAATAATAATAATAATGAATATTGTAATAATTTTATTAACAATAATTTATAAACATAACGATAAATTTAATAAGTTCCATAATAACTATTTAAGTTTGAATGATGGACTCGTATTATTATTATTATTATTATTATTATTATTATTATTATTATTGTACTGGGTTGTTTAAGGATAGACATTAGTCGTAACAGTTGTTAATTGTTAACAAGAAGTTTCAACCTGAAATATATATTTCAGGTAATACAAAATTATATGATGCCACCAGCTATACAAATCTTGAATTCCCCCGATTTAATCAATAATAATAATAATGAGTATTGTAATAAACAATAATTTAAAAATATAACGATAACTTTAATAATTCCCATAATAACTATTTAAGATTGAATGATAGACTCGTAGTTAGGTATTATTTCACTCATTTGATGGGTTAAGTTAGGTTAGGTTAGGTTAGGTTAGGCTTAAGATTGAATGGTTAGGTTAGGTTAGGTTAGGCTGGGTTGGGTTAGGTTAGGTTAGGTTAGGTTAGGTTGGGATAGGTTAGGTTAGGTTAGGTTGGTTAGGTTAGAGAGAGAGAGAGAGAGAGAGAGAGAGAGAGAGAGAGAGAGAGAGAGAGAGAGAGAGAGAGAGGTATCTACGTTAGGGGTAGCCAATGAGGTTAAGAGAGAGGTGAAGTTAGGTTAGGGGTGGCCAATGAGGTTAAGAGAAGGGGGTTGGAGTTAGGTTAGAGAGAGCCAATGAGGTTAAGGTAGGGGCTGGAGTTAGGTTAGAGATAGCCAATGAGGTAAAGGGAGGGGCTGGAGTTAGGTTAGGGGGGCACCCTTATGAATCGGTTTGAACTGGTCCTTATGGATCTATTCTGGTTTGAACTGGTCCTTATGGATCGAAAACGTGCCATTTAACCTAATCACTATGAGAATATAAATGTCTGAAATTCTCTAACTTCGAATTTTTCGGGTTTAAAACTTAAATTGTTTTAAGAATAACAAGAGCAATCTGGAGTCGTCCATGACTTAAGATCTATCTGTGGTGGAAATTTCGTCAAAATCCATCATTTTGTTTTGACTTTGTCCCTCAAATGCTGAAAAACGTAGATCAGGATATAGAATCTGGATCTATATCATCTCTAAAATTTGATGGGGTCGTCCATGACTGAAGATCTGTCTGTGGTGAAAATTTCATTAATATCCATCAAGCACTTCTGACGTACTCCTGTCTACAGACACACAGACAGGCAAACCAATAAATGAATAAACCGACTCAATTTTATAACCTCCTTGATGGAGGTGATAATGACTAGACTTGAGGTGGTAAAACAGTTATGCAAAAATAATTTCAAACATTTAAGAAATAGCGATGGCTTACACATATATGCATTCCTACATATCGCAAGAATTTACTCTTTCACAAAATATCATTTATTGCAATAAATCGTTATCAAGCAGGTTTTACTTTACACTTTTTCTACACTCGGAATTTTAACAAATTCGTATCAAGCAGGTTTCACATTGCACATAATACTTTACATACTTTATAATCTCAGTATTTGCATCTCGATCAGTGCTCACCTTTAATAAATGCAGAAAAATCTCAATAATTCACAAAAAGACACTTAAGTGTTACTTTCAGTAAAGAGTACTGGTCGATTTATAAAGTTGGTTTCAGTTTATAGATTGCTATACTTCCTGGGTAACAGCAGTTTCTACTGAATTCGGAGAAATCTCAGTAATAATGTTTTATTCATCAAATACAAAAGACGCCCAGGTGCTGCTTTTTAACAGGAGCACTGGTCTTATTATACACTTGGTTTCAATCCACAGATTAATACTTAATATAAATTTAAGAGCAGGTTACATAGAACGATAGGCTTAGTGCTATCCTCGGTGACAAAATCATCGACATTGAGCAATAGCAATTATTAATAATTCCATCTAGAAATTGTAAGACTTAACTCTTACAAGAATGGATTAAGTGACAAAACCCTAGATCAATTCATTAACATTTTTATTATGTATTATTGTAATAATGTATTTTATTACCTCAAATGTTACGTATATTGAGCGCAACATTGCATCATATTGCATTGATAAAACATGTTCAAGCATTGTTCATAAGTGAAATAATGTATTTTGCTATTAGGGTTCAAGCATTTGTTAATTACCTCAGAGATAGGATGGGATTCTTTTTATTTTTGTACTGCAGTAGGATTCAAGTCTTTTGAGAGCGATGCTCATATGTTACTTTTATGTTTTGGTTTGTAAGATTGTTCACGAGATGCTCGACACCAGAGCCACAGAGTAATGTAGCCTCTTATCATACATTGAAGGGTTACAAATACACCTGCATTTGATTCAACATATCAACATTAAAAACTGACGATGCAGAATGGGATAACCGTGGATAATTACCAGTAATTATTCACTCATTTACAGGTATATGGTATTCTAAAATCACCAGACAATATTCAATCAATATATAAGACTGGTGATGACCTGATAACGAATACACGCAGAGATCATTGAGAAGTAGAAGAAAAAGCCCAATGAGGATCCCCCATGCAGCCAACCAGAAGATCAAACACAAGCAAACAAAACAAGAAAACAAGGTGATATTTAAAATTTGGTAGAATACAAAAAAGATAGGAAGTTACAAGGTGACTTTAGAACAGTAGCCTAACCTAATCCAGGTAAGAATTCAAAATGCCTCTTGACATTGAACATCCTGAACGATTTAGCATCACAGCTGAACCCAATTCTGTTGCAACACGATGGCAGTAGTGGTGTGACGAATTTAAGATTTATTTAGCAGCATTAAGGAATATGAAGGATGCACAAAAGAAGGCATTATTACTTCATACAGCCGGTAGAGAAGTTCAGGAAGTGTTTAAGACATTGCAGCCTACAGATGACAAAAGTGAAGCTGCAATTAAGGCTCTTACCATATATTTTGCTCCTCAGGTCAATAAATATTTTGAAAGGTATCAATTTACAGCACAGGCATATCGGAGAGAAAATGAAACTTTAGATGCGTTTGTGACTAGACTAAAGAAATTAGCTGTTTCATGTGAATTTCTCGAGTTAGAAAATGTTATCATAGATCAAGTTATTGCACATTGCACATCACAAGAGCTAAGAAAGAAATTATTGCAAGATAAAGATTTAACATTAGAAAAGGTATTGATAATAGGCAGAGCTTTAGAAACATCAAATAGGTAAAGTAACATAATAGGTAGTTCTACAAGCAATAGAATGGAAAATTCTAAAATTAATACAGTAGGTTCTAAGTGGAAAACTAATGAGAATCGGAGAAGGAATATGTCAAAGCCTAGTCATAGAAAAGTTCCTAACACTAATGTTCATAAATATCAGAATCAGGCCTATACACAGAAACAACAGGAAAAACCCAATTGTTATAGGTGTGGTAAAACTGATCATCTTGCATACGAACCAAAGAAATGTCCTGTTACTGGACAAACATACCATAAATTGTAGAAAGATGGGTCATTTTACAACTGTTTGTAGATTACCTAAACAGTATGCAAAAAAAATAAATCCTACAGTTTATACTATTGGTCAAGAGAATAATGCGGAAAATGTTCATGATAATCAGGTTAGGTCAGAAAGTGATTTTGCATTTCGCATTAATTCTGTCAACAAAGGTGCAAAGAAACATCATGGTAGAAGTAATCATAAACCAATTTTGATGCAAGTTGACACAGCAGCCGATGTATCAATTATGTCTGAGAAAACAGCTAAAAACATTCCTAATTTGTTATCAGAAGGTACAAATAGAGTTTTGAAAGGTTATAATGGTTCTGATATTCAGGTAATAGGTACCTCGAATGTAGAAGTACAGTACAAAGAACAGAAATTAGAGAGAATGCCATTAACAGTAGTGAAAGGTAAAGGACAAACTTTGCAAGGTTTGGATTGGCTACAGTATTTGAAAATAGATTGGCCTAATATTTGAAGGTTACAGGTAGACAAGAAGAACACAAAAATGAGATGTTTGTGGATAATATCACATCAGAGTTTCAAGATGTATTTAAAGATAAAGTAGGTACAGTACAGTAAAGAACACAAGGGTAATTTTAGTTTTGAAACCTGAGAGTGCTCCTAGATTTTGTGCTCCCAGACCAGTACTGTATGCATTGAAAAGTGCAGTTGAAACAGAAATCAGATTAGAAAATTAAGGTTTGTGGGAAAAGGTTACATATTCAGATTGGGCTACTCCATTGTTACCTATTGTGAAGGAAAATGGTCAGGTTAGGTTATGTGGATATTACAAAGTAACGTTGAATCCGCAACTGCAAATAGCTCAACATCCATTACCAAATACGAAAGAAATGTTTGCAACTATGTCATGATGCACTGTTTTTTTCTAAGTTAGATTTAAGACAAGCATTTCAACAGCTTCCCATGGATGAAAGTTCAAAAGAATTATGTACAGTAAATACATCCTTAGGTTTGTTTAGGCCAAAGAGATTACCTTATGGAGTTGCAAGTAGTCCAGCTTTATGGCAACAAACTATGGATAAGATTTTTTCAGGAATACAAGGAGTATTCATTTTTTTGGGCTCAGCCATGTCGTCTTGATGGAAGGTTCCTTTAGGTAGCCTTTCTAAGGGATATTTGCTACCGTGATATTCCCAGAGAAATAAACCGAAAGTTTCCAGAATTCTAACTCCTGGCGCGATTCATCCATAATACAACTTTAAGGATGTCGCATAAAATCAGGGGACGTATTTTTTAGATACCACACATAGCACTCTTACCCCGAATAGATTTAACTCTTTGAGGGGGAAGAGTGGCGAAAGAAGTGGGTGCCGATCTAGGTATCCGGTGGACCTCCTATCTGCACTACTAACGGCCGCCAATCCTTTACTTGTAGCTGATATGACTAAGTGTTTCCCCAATGTTATCCCGGTATTATCGCAAGTTATCGGAATATTAATCATACAATCTCCGGTATCTTCATTCTTTGGAAAGTTGATTATTAATTCTTTCCTATGCATAAAGTTTAGCTCCCGTCTCACAGTTAAATTCCAATAATTCAAGTGTGTTAGGTTGAGCATTGCCACGACCGGAGGCGGCCATTTTTACGACTGCTGTCGCCATTATTATTGTCTTTTATTTAGCTAGTAGGGCGACTTTCCCGATATTTAGCTATAATATTAGCTAGTTAGGCAAATTATACAACTGAAGATTGTGCATACAAATGGATTATTATTCCTCTTCCTAATATGTAACTTTATTTTTGTATACGGTGGGTGCCCCGGCGGTAACAACCATGGCCGTGGTTCCTACTGAAGTTAGCCTAGCCTAACTCATATATGTATACATCAGTAAAGTAATTCTCCATGTTTACTCTCACCCTATCGTTCCTTATTGATTCGGATGGGGACATACATCCACTAGAATTTATAGACAAGGTTCAATTCATATTCTCTTCTAGAGAAAAGAGCCTAAACCCTTCCTCCCTCCTGAGCCGCCTCCATTATGGGCGGCAGCCGCCATCTCTCCCCATCGCTGCCGAGTACTCCGGCTTTGGGGTTAGATGGCAATTCAGGGTGCCCGGTCTTGCAGCCGACGATGTCACCAGCAGGGGAATCTTTGTTCCTCTGCCGCCCATGATGTCATCGGCAAAGGAAGCCATGCTTCCTTAGTTCACGGTCGAAGATAGGCGGCATACCTACCGCCACCTTTCTCCCCTGTGATCTATAAGACCCTTCCCCCTCCCCCTCTGTCCTTTAGTGTCGGCCTAGCAGTCACAACATTCTTTCACCGGTACTCAGACAGTCATACTGGCTTGCCGAGTTGACTGCGTTGCTGACTGGGGCCCTACCGGCGGCGGCTAGGCAGCCGCCTCAGTCACCTTCCCCTTATGTCCTTCCTTCACCGGAAGTGAATGTCCCGATGGGAAAGATTGAGCCGGCCCTGACGGATGCCGGAGGGAAACCCAACATACTTTTGAGAAGTCTTCAGGCCTCCCTTGGTATGCCATCCACAATTTTTGCCGCCGGCTGTACAGCTGGTGGCAGGCCTTTTGTGGATGGATGGAAGCTAGAATCAGATGGATTCTTATCCCTTCCATTATAATTCTCATTCTGGCAAGGAGACAGTAGGTGGCCTGACAGTCCTCCTACACTTCCAGCTGTTGTGCTAAACCATAACAATAGGAAACTCCCCTGCCTTAATACTTTCTCTCTCTCTATCTGTTAGTGCCGCCAGGTAGTAACCTAACCCTGTAGTGTGGCGCTGAACTAAAGTATATAGAATATACAGTAGCACATTTAATTTCTAACATATTCTACGATTCCTATCACAGTCTATTGTCGGGACCACATTATCATGTTGAAGTTGAGTAATCCCTCAACCCCCAGATGAATCATTTGATCAACGGAATCCAAATAAATCACCGCTCAATATTAATATTTTACAGGTGGATAATTATACTATCACTAACTAACCTTAACACTAAGTATTAGAGTTTCCTCCACCCTGTATTCTTCCTAATAAAGAACCTAAAATATCATTATTGACGGAGGTCTCAGTAATTGATTGGGGTGGGAAGCATAGATACCTGTCTTTTCTATTTCCTTTCCAGCTTACTATCCTAAGCTACCATAAACAATAGTAATTTTTATTTTTTACAAAATTATATGCTTTCATATGACTGATATAAAAAACTATATACTCATTGAGCCCTTTTCCTTCACAGGAGGAGTCAATGTAGATAGGCGCAGCCTTAGCCTGCAACCACAAAGACAAAGACTCTTGTGGCTACACTAAGTGCAGTACTCATGCTCCCTGCAACATCGTGTCGGGAGTTCTCAAGTATTGGGACCCGAAGGGTTACCCCACCTGTTCGACCCTGGTGGCCAACGGCTTCAGAGAAGCTCGTCTGTCAACATGGATACTAGAGATACAGCGAGGGAGACCCTTCCCTAATGGGTAAGTATATTCCAAATGAATTTTTAAGGGACTGTACTTACTCGACGACTCCTTAAGTTACCTACTGTTTCCCAAGGCTCTACCTAATACAGTAGTGCCCCAGGAATGGGTCCAGTCTCCCCTCATACATATGAAGATCGACGTCGACATAGACAAGGCACTAGAAGGCATGGACATCCTTCAAGAATGGACGTCAGAAGTGTTCATTAACACTGGGAAGGCCCTACTGTAACTAGGCCCTGAAGAAGACGTGGAGCATCCACAAGCGAAGGAAGAAGGATCCGTTTCAACGGCAACTGAAGACCTTCAGTTTGCCGGGACGGCATACCAACCTATGCCGTTAACCTCTTCAATCCCAACTCTATAACCACCGGCATAGGCCGTCATGAACGAAGAGATCCTCACTTCGATTCAACGGATAATGGAGTTGTTCTAAAAGGTACAAGAGACGATGAGAGAATCACTCAGACTGCAACAGATACTATTGCAAGAGAGAATGGAAACCTTTAAAGGAGCCGGGTACACCAACTCCAAAGTCTCAGCACTGAGAAAGAGACATTCTATGTTTCTTGCTCCGTTCGGAAAAAGTACTAGACTTCGCCAGCAAGGCAGTCGACAAGGGCAATCCTTGCCCAACCCTAGAGGAATGCAAACCATTCTCTCTAGTACTACCTGCCTGCTAGGAGAAGTGGAAGGATGTCTGTCTAACCTTCTCCGTCTCTAAGTGGATCCAGAGATAGCAGGCCAGCAGTTCATTGAGAACCTTCCGAAGTTGCCAGACCATCTTCTGAGGAGGGAGCAGGAGACGAAAGAGAGACTAGCGGCCTCCCTTTCTCAGCAGAACTGCCTGGAAATGAGTGCAGGTCTGCAGAACGCCCCAGAAAGGATAATTTTCCTGGCTAATTCCCACAAGAGTACCTTTGTGAAAGACTTATATGCTTTCCTCAGAGCGAGGAGAGCCTGCAGAGAGTCCGTTTTGACCTCAGCAACCATAGGACACGAACCAAGGAAACTGATTACCTCGAATATCTGGGGTAAAGACCTTTTTTCCTACAGGAACTGGTCCAAGAGATCATAGCTAGAGCAACCATGGAGATCAGGAACCTTCTCCAAAAGTGGGGCATGAGCTCAAAGAGGAAATCTTCCTCAGACAGAGATCCCCAGCCTAGAAATAAAAAGGCAAGTAGACCATGCAGATCTGCACAACTTTCTGCCATGACTACGACCACGAAGCCTCAGATCACTTTCTAGATGGTCCCTCAACAACTGGTGGCTCAGTCGCCAATCTTTAACCCCAATGTTATGAGGCAATCGACTTCCTTTCACCTTAAGTCAGAAAGGAAGTGACCCTAAGAGAAGTTCACCAGAGATAACTCCTCCCGGGGCTGAGTAGGACGTGGTCACAAAAACAAACCCACAGGACCCCACTCCCAAAGAAGGGTTCCAAGTAGGAGGCAGACCGTATCACTGTTGCGATCGCGGGACCTTCAATCCCTGGGCCCACAGCCTATTAACGAATGGACTCGGGTGGAAGTGGAACAGAATTCCACCTCGTTTTCCAAACTTCTTCTAACACTCCACCCCCTCGTGAGAAGAATATACCTCAGAACTTTCGAACAAGAATATAAGAAGGAATGCAAAGTCCATCAAATTCCAGGGAAGGCTGTTTTGTGTTCCCAAGATAGAGTCAGACAAACTCAAAGTCATTCTAGACTTGTCTCCACTCAACAAGTTCATCGAGAACAACAAGTTCCTGATGATTACTTGGCAACATATAAGGGCCCTTCTATCAAAAGGAGAAAACACACCCTCAATAGACCCAACAGATGCTCACTGGCATCTTCTATTGAGCCGCCCTTTCTCCTCCTACCTAGGATTCATGCTACAGAAGAAGTGATTCTTCAGAGCAATGTCCTTTGGACTGAATGCAGCCTCAAGGATGTTCACGAAGCCGGCAGACACAAACATCTAGCAGCTGAACTCTGAAGGAGTTCATTTACTAGCATATCTAGACAATTGACCAGTATGGCCAACATTCAAGTCTACTTGCCTGCAGGCAGCCAACAAGGTGATCCAGTCTCTGGAACACCTGGGCTTAAACATCAATCACAAGAAGTCTCAGCTTCCTCCAGCTCAGAAGTTCCAATGGCTACAAATCCAATGGGACTTAAAGTCACACCACTTCCCCATTCTATTCAAGAAGGGAAGAGAGATAAAGGGATTTGTCAAGAGACTAATCCGTCACAAGAGGATTTCAGAATGCCAAATGGAAAGAGTATCGCACTCTCTCCAGTTTGCGGCAGTGACAGACCCAGTGCTACAGGCCCGTCTAAGAGATGCGTCAAGAGTTTGGAGAAGATACGCATCAAAAGCTTGAAGAGATCAACCAAGGCTGGCCCCGACCCTATTGCACACGCTGTTAAGGCCGTGGTCAACAGCCAAGAGCCTAGCACGAACAACCCCCCTACAACCACCACAACCATCAATGGAGGTACACTCCTCCTCCTAAGGATAAGGTGGCAATTTTCACGAGAGAAAAGTGCAAAAGAATTGGTCGTACCAGCTCAAAACCTTTCATATCGATGTTTAGGAAGCTCTGACAGTTTACCTGACGTTGAAGAGACTATCCCCTCGCAGAACAATTCACATCAGATTGGCCTTGAACAATGAAGGGATAGTAAATTGTCTAAATAGACAAGGCTCGAGATCATCTCACATAGGACATGTGATATTAGCCACCCTCCACCTAATAAGGAAGAAGGGATGGCACCTATCAGCATTTCACCTACTAAGGTTCCATAATGTGACGGCAGATGCTCTATACAGGCGAAAGCCCATAGAGACCGAATGGTCCCTAGACGCAGACCCATTCTTCTTCACCTCGTAAAAAGTACCAGAACTGCAGACCGACCTCTTCACAATAAGAGATTACAAGAAACTACCTCGTTATGTAGCCCCTCAGATGGACCCTCGAGCAGAGGCGATGGACATCACATCCCTCGAACAGAATAAGTGGAACCACATTTACCTGTTTCCAGCAACCATCCTCCTGCTACGAGTCCTCGACAAGCTAAGATCCTTCAGAAGGACAGTAGCAGTAGCGGCCTCCAAGCGGCCCAAAGCAACTGGTTCCCTCTAGTTCTAGAACTGAAACTGAAGCTGTTCCCTCTGCCAGACCCAGCATTATCCAATCTGGTCCAGAAGTCGACTACTTGCGCTTCATGCTTGAGAACCAACAACCTACATCTCACGATTTTCTCACCCTAGCTGTGAACAAAAGGTTTAGAATCTCTAAGGATAAAGTTGACTTCATTGAAGAGTATAAGTCAAGTTTGACTAGGAGACAATATGAATCATCATGGAAGAAATGGGTGTCCTCTGTGAAATCAGAGGAACCGACAGAAATATCGATAGATTTCCGTCTAGTTCTCTTATTATCCCTACTCGAACAAGGCCTGGCTTCCACTACGATTGCCTCGTGTAAGTCAGCCCTGGCTAAACTACTTCTGTACACCTATGGAGTGGACCTCTCTAGTGAAATCTTTAATGAGATCCTAAAAGCATGCGCTAGACAAGCAAGCAACCCCTCCAAAGCCCATCATGTGGCCTTTGGACAAAGTCTTGCTCCATGCTTCGAATCTAAACCATGAGAATTGTACTCTAGAGGATCTAACTGACTCAAGCCAGCAACCCTTCCGAAGCCCATCATGTGGTCTTTGGACAAGTCTCGCACCATGCTGCGAATTTATACAATGAGAATTGTACTCTAAAAGAATCTAACACGTAAAGTTATTTTCTGTTTGTCATAGCTTCAGGGGCTAGAGTTAGTGAAATAAAGGCCATATTCAGTTCCTAGACAGGAGAACTGAACCTCTTCCCTGATCCTGTTTTTCTTGCCAAGAATGAGCTACCCACTAAGAGGTGGGGTCCTTGGATAATCTTCCCATTGAAGGAAGATACTTCTAGCCCAGTAGAGTGACTTAAGGTCTACCATCGAAAAACCTCAGACTTCAAGGGAGGACAGCTTGTCAGAGGCAAAAAACCTCAGGATCAAAACCTACCCTAAGACAACTGAGAGCAAAGCTCACCTACCTTATTCACAGAGCAGAACCTAACAGTACACCCGCAGGTCACCATCCAAGGAAAGTTACTTTTTCGTTGAACTTCTTCCAACACAGGGGCTTTGGAAGATTTCGCTCATACGCTGGGTGGAGATCATCCAGGGTCTTTTACAGACACTATAAGAAGCAAGTACATGAAATAAAACATGTTGTGGTGGCGGCAGGTAGTGTTATAAAACCCGTCGTCTAGCGCTGCGATGAACAGTGAACTGCTTTGGGACTTTCCAGTGCATCGGGTGCAGAGGTACATTTACTCTCGAGTGCAAATCACAACAATGATTAACACACTGTTCCACATGGATGCATATCTGACCAATAACACCAGTGCCGAGTGAACGTTGCATCACGGTGTTCATGCATTCCCAAAATCTGTACAAGTCAGTCAGATTGGCATCATTTCGATGAAATTACACATTTTTTCGACCAGAGAAAATATGTACCCTGATGTGTTTTCAATGCTGGATCAGATTCATACCCTATTGTAACTACATTTGATAATCTAGTTGCAAGGTAGAAATACTAAACGTATTAGCGTCTTATTGCTGCTATCTCAGTTACAGACAAATAAAGAGTACTAGAGTTTTAATTAAACCCTAGAAGGGCCCAACTTGAAATCAGAGTACAGATTTCCAAGGTATGTGAAAGGTAATCTTTAAGTATTACCTTCTGTCCCTACGGAAAATCAAGCCATGAATCCTTATTGTCGATGTCGACACTTTCCCTGCAGGGGGCAGGAAGCCCTAAGCCATTTCCAAGCTTAGTGGAAATGACAGATAACGGTAATGTCATATACAGGTCTAAGAGACCAGATAAGGACCACATTTAAGGTAGAAGGCACTTATACAAACACATAGATATAGTGCTTTCAAGTTAATTTTCTGGTATGCTTCCATCAGGACGACATGGCTGAGCCCAAAAAACGGATTTTGAGCAAAGCGAAAAAACTATTTTTGGGTGAGATAGCCATGTCGTCCTGATGGACCCACCCATTTTGCTGACCCCACCCGAAACTACTCTATATGCGGCTCTTCCTGCTTAAACACAAGTAAAGGAATTGCGGCCGTTAGTAGTGCGGATAAGAGGTCCACCGGGTACCTAGATCGGCAACCCCTTCTTTCGCCACTCTTCCCCCTCAAAGAGTTAAATCTATTTGGGGTAAGATTGCTATGTGTCGTATCTGAAAAATACGTCCCCTGATTTTATGCGACATCCTTAAAGTTATGTTATGGATGAATCGCGCCAAGCGTTAGAATTCTGGAAAAATTCAGTTTATTTCTCTGGGAATATCACTGTAGCAAATATCCCTTAGAAATGCTACCTAAAGAAACCTTCCATCAGGACGACATGGCTATCTCACCCAAAAATAGATTTTTCGCTTTGCTCAAAATTCGTTTTAATTGCTGGTAAAGACACAAGAGAACATAGAGATATATTGCAAACAGTTCTGATGAAGTTGAAGGAACATAATATTAGAGTAAATAAGAGCAAATGAATTTTAGGTATTGATTCAGTGGAATACTTAGGTTTTGTCATTAGCTAATGGCAAGGGTATTCACAAAACTAAAGAGAAGATTGAAGCTGTACAATCAACAAAAGTACCAGAAAATGTTAAAGAATTACAATCAATTTTAGGTTTGGTAACATTTTATGGGAATTTCATTCAGAATTTGTCTACAATTACACATCCATTGTATAATCTGTTGAATAAGGGTGTAGAATGGAACTGGACAAAAGAGTGTCAGGATTCTTTTGAAAGAATCAAACAGGAAATAACATCACCTACATTCCTAGTATATTATCAAATGGATTTACCAGGTAACTTAGTAGGTGATGCATCAAACATAGGTTTAGGTGCAGTATTATCTCATGTAATGCCAGATGGAACAGATAAACCAATTGCATTCACTTCTAGAGTATTGAACAAGGCAGAAAGGAATTACTCTCAAATAGAAAAAAAGGTTTAGCATTAGTGTATGGAGTTAAGAAATTTCATATGTATCTTTATGGTAGGCAAAAGTTCACACTTGTTATAGATCATAAACCTTTAATATCAATAATGGGTCCAAAAGCAAGTTTACCTACGTTGGTAGCTGCAAGACTACAACCTTGGGCAGTTACGTTAGCCGCGTACCACTATGATATAGAATACCATCCAACATCAAGGATGGGTAATGCAGATGCTTTATCTAGATTACCAGTAGACAAAGCTCCAGAAGAGTGTGATGACAGTTTTTTGTTGATTTCTTTATATGATATACCCATTACAGCAAAGGATGTAGCACACAGTACCAAGAGAGACCCAGTAATTACTAAGGTTTTAGAGAGTTTAATGACAGGTAGGGACTTATGTGGAAAAGAGGAAAATTTAATCCCTATAAGGATATATGGTATGAACTGAGTGTAACACAAGGAATAGTGATGAGAGGTTCAAGGATAGTTATTCCTGATTCACTGAGGAATAAGGTTTTGTCTGAAATACATGCTGATCACCTAGGTATTGTGAGATGAAAGTCAATTGCAAGAACTTTTGTATGGTGGCCAGGTGTAGATAAAGATGTGGAATCTTATATAAGGAAATTTACGAATTGTGTTATGCAACAGAACAATCCTCAGTTTGCTAGAATGCACCCATGGGAGTTACCCAGGTTTCCATGGCAAAGAGTGCATATAGATTTTGCAGGTCCTTTTTTTAAATTATTTGTTTTTCATAGTCGTAGATGCTTACAGTAAGTGGCCAGAAGTAATTCTAATGAGGACAACAACGTCTTATGCCACAATAATAGAGTTAATGCAAATTTTTTCTACACATGGTATTCCAGAAAGAATTGTTACAGATAATGGTCCACAATTTACCTCACAAGAGTTTGAAGAATTTTGTAACGTCAATGGAATAAAACATACATTTTCAGCAGCGTATCCTCTCTCTACCAATGGAGAGGCTGAAAGGTTTGTTCAAACATTTAAACACAATAGGAAGTGTAGAAAAGCAAATTCAGGTAATATATTTTTACATGTATCAAAGTTTTTATTGTCTTATAGAACAACGCCGCACAGCACAACAGGCGTGACACCATCGAATTTGTTGATGGGAAGGATGATTAGGTGTAAGTTAGATTTGTTGTATCCTAAGTTTGCAAAGTGATTTAGAAGATAAAGGGTATAAACAAGTAGAAAACTTCCAAAAGTAAGACATTTTTACCTTTATCTGATGTCCTGGTAAAATCGTACAACACTCCAGAGAGGTGGGTACCAGGAGAGATTGTAAGAGAGATAGGAAATTTACATTATGATGTTCAAAATGGTGGAAATATTGTAAAACGTCATGTTGATCAATTACAACCATTAAACAGAAATACAGTAGACCATGTGAATGTTAGAGATGGAAAACTTTCAGAAGTAGTTAGATCAAATGACTCAAATATTAACCAAGATGCTCCAACATCAAATGAAAATTCAGAATCAATTCATGTAACAGTACAAGATGAGGTTAGAGTGTTTCCTAATAGGATTAATAGAGGAAAGCCCCCTGAGAGATTAGATTTATAAAAATTTTTACAATGTCATGTTAAGAGGACACTTATGTATTATTGTAATAATGTACTGCATTACCTCAAATTTTACATGTATTGAGCGCAACATTGCATCATATTGCATTGGTATAACATGTTTAAACATTGTTTATAAGTGAAATAATGTATTTTGGCATTAGAGTTCAAGCATTTGTTAATTACCTCAGAGATAGGATGTGATTCTTTTTACTTTTGTACTGCAGTAGGATTTAAGTCTTTTGAGAGCGATGCTCATATGATACTTTTATGTTTTGGTTTGTAAGATTGTTTACGAGACGCTTGATGCTCAGTTGGAAGCCCAGAGCCATAGAGTAATGTAGTCTCTTATACATTAATGGGTTACGTATACACCTGCGTTTCATTCAACATATCAACATTAAAAACTGACGACGCAGAATGGGATAACCCTGGATAATTACTAATAATTATTCACTCACTTACAGGTATGTGGTACTCTGAAATCACCAGACAATATTCAACCAATATATCAATTTTGAAACGTTACTAGATGTAAAAAGCACTTCTAGAATAGAACGAGCTTTGAGTTAGGAGAAAGACCAGAGGTGCAAACAGAGAATTAACTCTCAGGAATTGAAGGGAACTTATTTTTCATGGACGAGTAGAATGATCAGGTAAAATCACCTTCTTCACTTTGTTCCTCATTTCACCAGCCTCCCACTTTGTTCAAGGTTTATAAGTTAGGTGATCCGTACCTCGTACAAAAAGGTTTCTTGTTTAAGGATCTTTGTAATAGAATGTTACTTTTTCATGATATCATTGGAAATAGCTATTTTTTCCCATTCATTTGATAAGAACAGTTTCTAAAATAAATTAATATTAATTAAGACAAAAAGATAATTTCAAAAGCGAAACTCATTTGAAATGACGTCACTTCCCTTATAACAGCTCGCCCATTTTCTGGAATCTTCCAACTTTTATAATTATCAGGATTTTTTCTGCATCCAATTTCTATGACATGCTAAAACACAACGCATTTGATGTGTAATATGCGTATTAATTTTTGGTACACCAAAATTCACCTGCATTAACAATTCTCTTACGTTGCTGACATACTGTATGTATGACTGAGCGATTACATAATAATGGTCCCCACACCTACCTCATTGATGTTCAATGGCTTATTGACAACAGCATCTTATTATTATCATTATTGAAAGGGGTTTGGGGATTATGTAGCTCGTTTTTCTACATAGTGGTTCCTCATCTAGGTATCGACTAGTTCCAGCATTGCTTAACACAAAATCCGTGATGTCACCATCGTCGCCATACCATCAAACTAAATGAGGTATAGTTCAGCTGTTTAGATTTGTTGGCCTGCTGCCATTTCACATCAAGAAAACAACAACCGATCACATTATTAGCGTCTGTTATGGTTTGGTAAGAGTTAACCTGAATATAAAACAAATCAGGTAAAAAGCAAAACCAGTCATCGGTATTGGGATAAGAGGAAAGAAAACTAAAAGAATTAAGGGATCAGGAAAGATAAATTCAAGAGGAAATTTATGACTACTTTTGCATCAATAGCATTTTCCAGAGAAATAGCAGGAGATATTGAAATGGAATATTACGAATATCACGAGAGGAACTGTTAATTGAATATGTTGCGAAGATTTAGTAGTTCTAACTAACAAATTTTATATTTTCAGGATTATATAAAAAAAAGCTAAGAAATTATAAGAGCTCCGGGAAACATGTAGAGGACAAAAATTCCATACTAAGAATTTCTTTTATTTAGTAAAGAGGAGGTTAGAAAAAAAGGAAATACCATACCATGTGTTAGGTCGTGTAAATATAAAAAAAAAGATTACCTATAGTCGAAGAGCACGACACGTGAACCTGAGGCACGGTTGCAAACTTAGGCTAAGCATAAACCTTGAAGTGGAACCAAACTAGATAATGTTTATCTGTTAAATGGTGTTTTGATTAGAAACGATTGTAAAGTATTTTGCTCCTAATTTTTTTAGTGTTTGAAACTGAAATATGTAAATGCATGCATTACAACCAAAAAATATTCTTTGTTGCTATACATGAAATGAAAAACGGAAAAAGCTCCGTTTAACTGTATTTCCTGATGAAAAAAAAAATAAGTTTATTGTATTTCGACAATTGCAATACCAAATGGCTCAGCGTATGACGTATTTTGCTTTATTCATGGCTGTTTAAATTATATATATATATATATATATATATATATATATATATACATATATATATATATATATATATATATATATATATATATATATATATATATATATATTTGCAGCATATGTGTATATATGCATATATATATATATATATATATATATATATATATATATATATATATATATTTGCAGTATATATGTATGTACATATATATATATATATATATATATATATATATATATATATATATATATATATATATATACATATATATATATATATATATATATATATATATATATATATATATATATATATTACAGGTGTAATCTTCTTTAGCACGAAGATAACTTAATATATGGTAGTCCACATGAGAAAAATTAAAAGATTATGTGTATGTAGAAATGCTTTGCAGTTTCGTCCGCCACAGGATCTCTTCTTATTGCGTTTATCGTGAAAAAGGAGCGTTTATGTCATAATAAACTCTCTAAGAAGAGGTCCATTGGCAGACAGATCTGTAAAATATTTCTACATATACACATAATCCTAATTTTCCTTATGTGGACTACCATACATACACACACACACACACATATATATATAAATATATATATATATATATATATATATATATATATATATATATATATATATATATATATATATATATATATATATATATATACATATATATATATATATATATATATATATATATATATATATATATGTATATATATACATATATATATGTATATATATATATATATCATTGTGTGCGTGTGTATGTTTTTACATAGGTATTTATATATCTAGCAACAAATACATGTATTGATTTTATGTATATATATATATATATATATATATATATATATATATATATATATTGGGTGTATATCATCATCATCTGCAGCCGTTACTGCAGAACAATGAGCTCTGACTTGCTGTTCCACTTGCGTCAGTTTATGGTCCCTGTATGCCAGGCTATACCTGCAAACTTTCTTAATTCGCCAATCTATTGTTATCTCTCCCTTCCCTGCTTCTTTTGCAATCTCCAGGGACCCAGTCGGATATTCTTAATGTCATCTTTTATCTGTCATTCTCATTATATGTGCTGCCCAAGTCCATTTCTTTTTCTTACATGTTGTTAGAATACCCTCTACTTTGGTTTGCACTTTTATCAATGATTGTCCTTTTTCCTGTTTCTTTGGTTTATTTCCATCATTATTCATTCCATAGCTCTTTGAGTTGTAGCTAGCTTATGTTCTAAGGTTTTAGTAAAGCATCAAGTTTTTTACGCATAAGTTGATACTGGTAAGACCATCTGATTAAATACTTTTCGTTTTAGAGAAAGTGGCATTTCAGTTTTCATAATCTCATTTCGTTTATCGAAAGCACTCCATCCCATGCTTATCCTTTTAATTTCGGTCTCATGTCCTGGGGAAACACTTACTAAATGTCCTAAAGATATGTATTCAATAACAATGTCTACAGGTTCGTTTATTTCCCTTATTTGTTGTCTCTCTGCATTTTCATTGGACATTATCTTAGTTATACATATATTCATTTTCAGTACTACATTTCTGCTTCCTCTATTGAGGCCTTCTATCATAATTAGCCATTCCTCCCATGATGTACTAAACATAATTATGTCATCTGTTACTCTGAAGTTGTTAAGGCATTTCCAATTAATGTTAATTCCTACATTTTCCCCGATCTAACTTTTCAAAAACTTCTTCTAGGCATACTGTGAATAATTTTGAAGAGATGGTGGCTCCATGTGCAACTCCTATCTCAATCAGAATTTTCTTACTCGTACTATCTTTAAGTAGTTTTACTGTTATTGTACTTTTTGTACAGATATCTTCAGGTCTTCTAACGTAAGATCCATCTACTCTTAGCCTTTGAAGGGCTTTCATAAATTCTGAATTTTCTTTTTACAGAATCAAAAGCGTTCTCATGGTCTATAAATGACATACATAGTAGTTTGCCATACACTGTTGTTTTTTCCATTAGTTGGTTAATTATATGAATATGGCCAGTTGTTGAATACCCACCTCTAAAGCCTTTTCTGCTCTCATGGTTGATTAAAGTCTTGCAGCCTTTCTATTAGGCCTAATATGATCTTTGTAAATATTTTATATATAACTGAGAGTAAACTTATTGGTCGATAATCTTTCAGGTCTTTTTGTGTCTCCTCTTTTGATAATTAGCATAATGATAAAGTTTTTCCAAGTTGTAGGTACAAAGCATTCTTGCAGGCATTTTGTGCAAAGTTCAGCGAGTTTTGCTAATATGAAATATCTTTCCTGTAATATTAAATTAATTTTTACGCAATAGCCTCCTGTTGCTTTGCCTCTTTCCATGCCTCATGATGCTTTCTTTATTTCTTCTGTTACGTTTGGTACCGGCTCAAGTGTTTCATTATTTC